>NC_090818.1:62400681-62757348 GCF_000390325.3 Nicotiana tomentosiformis
AAAATCAAAATGGAGTTAAATTGTCAAGCAACTAGAATGGGAGCCATCTCAAAAGGTATTACTGTTGAAAGTTGATGATTAAATTAAAAATACGCTATGCACTCTTTGTTCCTTCGTCCATTATTCTCCAAAATAGGTTTTTCTTGTAAGGTTTTAAATGAGGTAGCAATGTACATCATATTACGAGGATAAATTTTTACTGTAAATAGGAAATTCAATTTTCGAATCCTCATACATTGCATTCCAACACTGGAGGGGAACTATCCTTATCGATAACAAATCGTGTTCGATAATACTGAGAGTGTTGATGCTAGCTTAAAAGTAAAAGCAAGTGGAAAATATTATCCGAAAACGCATTAATACAGTGTACTACTGAAATCGGGGTAACATGTTCTGAACTTAGAAGTTCAATCATTTTGGATCACTTAAGGCTGGGACTGAGGACTGTACATCCAGCCCCATAGAAATAAGAGTTACGAGTTAGCCACATGAACTGGTAGTTCAGTTATTTGGCAGATGTAGTTTTCTTACTTGTCCAAATGTACTTTTGTAAATAGAAGAAATAACAAAAAAATTCCTTTTGTTCTTATTCATCTCTTATTTCTTGTTCAAATAGTTATGTGTTTCATTTATTTGAATGTTACAAAAACATCAAGTAATTGTGCTGGAATGAACATGAGACATCCTTTTCTACAATACCATAAACATAAGGGCCCTCACTTATAAAACTTGTCAAAAGTTAAAAATCGAAAGCTAGAATACCCGATAATAAAGTCAACCAGGTGTGAAATTTATCAGACTTTATCAATGGAAGAGCATGGATCGAGAGACATCTTTTGCTAACTTAAAACCCTGAGAAGCTAAGGCAACTCAAACGTATAATGACAATATCTTTCATTTGATAGTTCTGGGTCCAAAAGAGAGCCTAGAAAAGATACAAGAGTTTTAAAAAATTCTTTTTACATGATAAATTAATCTGGTTTATCAGCTGATGTCGAGAGTTGGGAAGTCTATAACGTTGGAGCATTCCGCGGACCCAAAATTTTCATAGCAGAAGGTTGCTCATGTGTTTCTTCATGTTCATGCTCAATATCTTCATCTTCTTCTTCAAGTTCAGAAAATTCGGAGCATGTCTCTAAAGAACTCAATGCAGTAGGTGGGGCAGGTATATTCTCAAAGGAGGTTGTTTCTAAAGCTCGAGTCAAGGTGATGCAGCCACTCGTGATTATTGTATTCCTTTTCTCTTCAGCCACTGTAGGTTCTTAGATTTTAGAATGCAAATCATCTTCTAAGGACCAAAGTTAGAGCATCCTTTAGCTCCGCCCACTTGCCCTTTACCTCAGCAAGTTCAGCAAGTAGTTAAGTGGCCTCTTGACTGTGAGCTCTTTTTTCTTGCTCCACTTGATCCAACTGAGCCTCGAGCTCTTCCATTTGTGTAAGTTGGGTTTCTAAGGCCAGAAGACGCTCTATAAGTTGATCCCGCTCAAACCGAAGATTTGTTTTCTCCAATATCATACTTTGGAGACCTTTGGAGGCAAGTAGGTTGGCCTGAGAAGTAAAGTTTAAAGTTAGAAGAAAAAGAAGTAAAAACAATCCTGGAAAAAAGAGGAAGACAAAAGATACCTGGGTAGAAAGGTGCATGTTGTTGTTAATGAGACACTCAGTAGAAAGAGCATCCATTTTCTTTCAGTCTTTCTCCGTAGCAAAAGGTTTCATGTCATTGGCTACCCCAAATGATTTAGAAAGAATGTAGCATTCACGCAAAACTATAATGGTAACACTACATTTACCATTAGGTCAGATTAAATACAAAAACATATTTTATATGTTCCTATGGTCCGGTGACCGGGGGAACAAATACCTTATTCCCGATCATCAGCGATCGATGGTGGAGCAGAAGTTGGGGTAGCACATGGAGTAACACCCACCTGGCTAAGAGAAACAATCATAAACCGGAAAGGAGAGTCGGCCTTTTTAGCCAATTCAGACTCTTGAAAGAGTCTCTCTGTCACCTCCGGAAGGACTAATGGAGCTGTATATTTTCTTCTTCTTATTTGAAGAGAAATCGTTTCAATATCATCCTCAGTTTCCTCTTCATCAAGGACCACTGTGTTCGGTCCTTCGGGAATTTCCTCTGCCACGAAGGCTGCACTTTCTCCCCAGTATTGGAGGAGTTTTTCTTCTTGTCCACTTCTCCTGGGGTTGGGGACAGACGAATGATGTAGCTTCACCAGAAGCAGACGCTATATCACGAGCCCTTTTTTTATCAAGACTTATTGACGTTGTTGTTGGGGTCGAGTGAAACTTCCAATATCGGACAGGTAGATGATCCTTTTGGAAGGCCTTAATATGTAACACAAAATGGAATGGTCAAGAGTCTATTACCAAAATAAGGTACACATTAAGAAGGATGTTGAAAAAGGGAATTCTCATCGTGATTCTTGCACTTCCAGTTTTTCTTTATTAAACTTTCTATTCACGTATGGAGTTCCGACATGGAAGTATCCTAACTTTGTTAAGCCCATCGGGGTAGGTATTCAACTACTAGGGGAACCCAAATCACAACTAAAGAGAAAGAGGAAAAGAAAGAAGAATCAATAGGATAAAAAAACTTTTTCAAAATAATAAAGAAACATTCTGCATTTAAAAGAACATACGTGTATAGTTCCAAGTCTCAGGAATTGGAGATTCTGATATGGATACAATGTTCTCGAGAGAGATGACAACAAACTTCTTCATCCAACCACGGTCATTGTCATCATCCACGCTGGTGATAGTAGCTTTGCGACCACCCTCGAAAGATTTTGGAGCATAAAGAAGAATCAGATGCACAAGGGTGAGATTTTCTTATGCTCGGGTGGTTAGATGCCAGAGACACGCTACAGTACACCATATTACCGGACTTACTTGAGCTAAATAGACTTGGTAATTCCGAAAATACTTGAGAATAATGGGGTTAATCTCCTTTCCGAGACTGAGGGTAAAATGATATGTATAAAAATGAAATACCCTGGTTTGCTGATAGTGGCCCTCTCCACTTCAAGTGGGGCCAACACTTTAATATTTCTCCAGCCACAGTCCTCCTTTACAATAGGAATGTTGGCCGACTGAATGGACGAAGGAGACTCACCGACAGTTCTATCTCTGTCATTTTTTAGATTAGAAGAGGTGTTTTGGATCTGAAGATCCTTGATAAAATACTATTCTTTAGGAATGATCGTACCTATGGTAGGGGGCTCAACGTCTATACCTTGTGAAGTCATGGCCACCACAAGGTCTATTGTTTAATGACATCAAATGAGTTACCATAGATGGAAATAACAGAAGACATGATGGAATAGATCAAAGTGTAATGGCAGAAGCGGAGAAATTTGTTGTTGAAAATCTGGAGTTTTTCTAGAAGGAGATGCTGCCGAGAATTGAAGGATTTGCTGAAGAAATTTTTAATAGAGTCACGTAAAAGTGATGAGAAGGGTAACATTATAGGTGGTTCAAAAGGCAAAGTCATCATTACCTTAGTAATTGGCGAAACTGTTCGACAAATCACGGAGAGGCACATGTCAGGATCATCAAATGCAAAAAGGCATGTGTCCTTTCAAGTGTCAGAAGCCGTTCAATAATTTTCTCGCCACAAAAAAAAGAGAATGTCTTATCTATTTTGCAGTTACATCAAGTTAAGTCACCGGAAAGTAGGGGGACTATCTGTCTTGGGTAAAATTTAGAGTTTATAGGTGGACATCTCTTGAGCAGACATGTGGCAGTGGTGGCAGGTTGAATATAAGTCAGTAGTCAATTAATATTGGATACAGACATGTGGCCAGTATTATAGGAATTCCGGAGACACAAAGATCGGACGAGCGAATTTGAATGCAAGTCACCGGTTGAAGAAAATAACCAAAAAATCTTGGCGTTTATTCCAATGTTATACAACCGTCCAGAGGATTTTTATTCATCTTTAAGAGAGCGAGATTTGAGAATCTTGTCTCCTCAAATTTAACTATAAATAGCGATATTTGTACTCATTGTAGGACACGGTGAACAAGAATTAACAAAGTTATCTCTCTTTCTCGCATTTTTCCATAGTTATATACAAAAAGGCTTTTGCAGAAGCTTCACTATTAGCTTGACTCCAATGGAGTACATCTGAAATACATGCTTGTTCTTTTCTTTGAGTATTTATATTTTACTATCTTTCTACTTTTTGATTTTTTGATTCATCAGATCATCCTAATCCATGTGTCTATAAATTATATACACAAATTCAATAGTACATTTTTACGGGTAAACAATGGCACTTAAACTCATAAAAAATAGGAGTGAAATACTAATCAATAGGAGTGCAATGCTAACTAAATGGTTTTTGTGGAACAAAAATTCAATGTTTAATGAATTTTAGATCCCTTGTGATGACACGATAAGTCAATTTCAGTTTTAGCCTTTATTTCTGTGATTTAAGACCTCAAATAGCTCTGTTTAGCCTTTCTCGATTTGCGTACACAGTCCGTATCTTTTTCAGGAAAATTTTATGTGAAATATTGATGCAAATATGAAATTTTTCCTTAAAACTCATTAGAGTTGACTACAGTCAACGTTTTGTGAAAACAGACAAGGATCAGTATTTTAACGTCCCGGTGGGTCCGTATAGGGATTTGGGACTTGACCGTATTCCCAAAATCGAATTCAAAAGTCCCTAACTTGATTTAGCGTAATTTATTGTAAACTAGTAATTTCAAGGTTTAAAGAACTCCTAAGTTTGATCGTAGGTTGACTTTGTTGGTACCAGGTTTGAATTTTTGTTCCGGAAATTTGTATAGGTTCATTTCAGTATTTATGACTTGTCTGAAAACTTTGGTGTAAAACGGAGTTGATTTGACGTGATTTGGACGTCCGGTTGTAAAATTGCATGTTCTTAAGTTTTCTTGAAAATCTCAATCGTTTTTTGTGAATGATTCGTAGTTCTAGGTATTATTTTGATATTTTGATCATGTGAGTAAGTCTTATGATATTATTACGCTTGTGTGCATATTTGGTTTGGAGCCCTGATGGCTCGGGTGAGTTTCAGACGTGCTTCGGAGAGTTTGGTAGAGTTTGGTGGTAGCTGGTGTGACCTGGTGTGCAGGTCTCGCAAATGAGAGCACAGAGGTTGCAATTGCGACAAATGGCCAAGTCTGTAATGATCGCATTTGCGAACATCCTGTTCGCAATAGTGAAGATGGCCTGGGGGTAACAGGGATCGCATTTACGATCATTTGATCGCTTTTGCGACCTGTCCAAATTTGCATTTGCGAACATAACATCGCAAATGCGATGACATCTGAGATGTGGGGAGTTTGCATTTGCCATTACTTCTTCGCATTTGCGGGTTCGCAAATGTCGCATTTGCGATATCTGCGCCGGGACAAATAACTGAGGGATAGGATTTTAGCCCCATTTTTCATATTTTGGAACCCTAAACACCCTAGAGACGATTTTCTAAGAGTATTTTCTTCCCAAAAATATTGGTAAGTAACTTTAATCTATTTCTTTTAAATTATCCATTACTTTTCAAGTGTTTTCAACATTAAATCTAAGATTTTCATGGTAGAAATTAGGGATTTGGGTAGAATTGGAGAGTTTTGTAAAATGAGATTTAGACCTCAGATCGAGGTTGGATTTCGAAACTAATTACACAATCGGGCTCGAGGGTGAATGAGTAATCGAGTTTTAGTCCAAATCTCGGATTTTGACCGAGCAAGCCCAGGGTTGACTTTTTTGACTTTTTGGGGAAAATATAAAGATCTTAACTTTATGTGTTGTAATTGATTTTCCTAGAATTGTTTGTTGATATTAAGTCAGTTTTGGTTAGACTCGATTGGTTTGGAGGCGAATTTTAGAGGAAAGGCCCCTATTGAGCTTTGATTTAATTGCGGAGCGAGGTAAGTATTGGGTCTAACCTTGATTTGAGGAAATTAGGAACTCTTGCACTATATGTTATGTGAATTACATATGTAATGGCGTATATGCGAGGTGACGAGTGTATATACGTCGTCAAAGTAATTGTTTCCATGATTTCCCATATTTCAATAATTATCTTATTCCATATCTTAACTGTTACATGCTTTAATTTCTTCCTATTCCTTACTTGTTCCTTGCCATTTATTACTCTTGTTTTGAAATGTTTGTTTCTTCCACGATTCTGTGATTAATTGCTACTTGCCTTAATTGTCTTCCTCGTACACTTTAACAGTCATATATTTGGATTATTTTATTGCTTTGTATTAATTATAGCATTCCTTGATTTGGTCTGAAGTCCTTTATTGCTTAGTTTTCACGTTCTTTAATCGTAGAGATTCTTGTGAAGTGAGTTGTTGAATTGATTACATTTATTGATTCTGTTTATGGATCGGGTTGCACGCCGGAACGGATGGAATAAAAGAGGATTGATATTGATATGTTGGGATCGGGTTGCACGCTGCAATGGATTTTACGTGTTATTCTTGTTATTAATATGGTGAAATAAGGGAGAATTATGATATTTTCTGATTATATGGTGGGATCGGGTTGCGCGCCGCAACGAATTTTACATGTTATTCTTGTTATTGATATGGTGAAATAAGGGAGGATTGTGTTTGTACGGTGGGAACGGGTTGCGCGCCACAACGAATTGTGTGTTTTGTATTCATTGTTGCATTGTGTTAGCTTTCAGTATTTTCATACTAGTCTCTAAGGACTGATGTTTCTGGATTTATTGATTTCAAGGATTAAGTTTATTTTCATAAGTTAACTGCCTTACTTTTCCTGTGTTTTCCTTTCCTGTTATTAGTATTATATTGCATACAGGTTATTGTAAGTGACCCACCTTAGCCTTGTCACTACTTCGTCGAGGTTAGGCTCGGCACTTACAGAGTACATGGGGTTGGTTGTACTCATACTACACTCTGCACTTCGTGTGTAGATTTTGGAGTCAGTCCTAGCGGCGGTTAGTAGATTGCTCGAATTGATTGTTTTATGGAGACTTGAGGCACAGCTGCACGGCGTCAGCAACCCTGAAGTCCCCTTTCATATCTCTCTAGATGTTTACTATATTTCAGACAATTATGCTTCCATTCAGACTGTTATTTATAGTACTCTAGTCGCTCGTGTACTTGTGACACCAGATCTGGGATTGTATCTAGATATCGATGTTGTTATAGTTTTCTCACTATATATCAGTTTATTTAGTTTCTTGGTTATTATTTAATTTGAATAGTTAAAGATGGCAAAAACTATTCTGACGTTGGCTTGCCTAGCAAGTGAAATGTTAGGCACCATCACGGTCTCGAGAGTGGGAATTCCGGGTCGTGAAAAGTTGCTATCATTGCACTAGGTTGCCTAGGTCTCACAAGTCACGAGCAAGCTTAGTAGAGTCTAGAGGATCGTTACGGAGACGTATGTACTTATCATCCAGAGGCTATGGAGTTTAGGAAAAGTTTCACTTCTTTGTTTCTCTATTGTGCGAATTTATTCTACCATTAATGATTGAACCATTCTAATATTATTCTCTCATAGATAGTGAGAACACGTACTGCATCTACAGCCGGACAGGAGCCAGAGCCCCCTGGTGCAGCTACTACTAGGGGCATAGGCCAAGGCCGAGGCTCAGTAAGAGGCCGAGGCCGAGGCTCAGCAAGAGGCTGAGGCAGAGGCAGAGCTCAGCCTAGAGATCGAGTAGCAGCACTCATAGTGAAGCCTCAGATTGATCACGAGGAGGAGGTTCCTGCTCAGACTGTACCCATCGGACTAGCTCAAGTCCCAGAGGGGTTCATAGCCACTCCAGTGCTTCAATTTGTGGGCCTTATGGAGAGTGTGGCCCAGACCGATGCATTCCCGGTGGAACCAGCCTTCTCTTGGGATAGGGGAGGAGCACAGACTCCTACTACTCACACCCTGAAGCAGGCGACTCCCCAGTATCAGACTCCAGCAGCCCCGCCAGTTGGGGTGGTTCAGCCGGTTGTTGCAGCACAGGCCAGTGATAGGCCCCCTATGTATTCTGAGGCTTTGTTGAGGTTGGATAAGTTTACCAAGATCTTTCTTGTTCATTTCAGTGGTGAAACTTCTGAGGAACCACATGATTATCTAGACCACTGCCATGAGGTATTGCAGAACATGGGTATAGTTGAGACCAATGGGGTCGACTTTACAGTGTTTAAGATGACTGGTTCGGCCAAGAGCTGGTGGAGAGATTATATGTTGACTAGACCAGCTTGGTTGTCTGCACTTACCTTGGATTTGTTTTCACAGCTATTTTCAGAGAAGTTCATCCCTGTCACTATGAGAGATGATTACTGCAGGCAGTTTGATCTCCTTCATTAGGGTAGTATGACTATTACCTATGACGAGACTCGATTTGTGGACCTAGCTCGCCATGTCATTATCTTGCTTCCTACTGAGAGGGAGAGAGGGAGGAAATTCATTGATGGGCTCACTTTCACTATCAGGCTACAAATGGGCAAGGAGACTAGAGATGATATTACTATCCAGAGGGCTGTAGATATTGCTAGACGGATCATGATGGTTCGTGATTAGGAGAGGGGGTCGGTGTCTAATAAGAGGCCTCGTCATTCCAGTAGTTTTAGTGGTTCCTCATTTGGAGTCAAGGGTACGTTTGGTAGGGGCCATCCTCCCATGCCACTTCAGTCAGCGCTTCAAGCATCTCACAGTGCTTTAGGGAGTTGTGGTCCTTATGTGCCTCATTCTGGGCAGCCGGCTTACAGTGCACCACGAGCTCCTATCAGTGTGCCTCTGATTCAGAGCTATCACCGTGGTGTTTTGAGCTATTAGTGTGCCTCTGATTCAACTTCAGCTTCGGCCGCCATAATAGCAGGATGGGTGTATTGAGTGTGGAGGTACTGGTCATATCAGGAGGTTCTGTCCGAGATTGTTGGGCGGCATGCCACAGCAGAATTCTCTTGCCATGGTTCTGGTACCGGTTGCTCCACTGCCCACTCAGCCAGCTAGAATCAGGCTATTAGAGGTGGAGACCAGCCAGCTCGAGGTCGACCCAGATACGTAGTTCAGAGTGGTGGGGCCCAGCCCGGATGTTATGCTTTCCCAGCTAGGCCTGAGGCCGAGTCGTCTGACGTTGTTATCAGAGGTATTGTTCCATTTTTCCATAGAGATGCTTTAGTTCTATTTGATCTGGGCTCTACTTATTCCTACGTGTCATCCTATTTTGCTGCATATCTGGTTGTGCCTCGTGATTCTTTGAGTGCTCCTACGTATGTGTCCGTGTCTGTGGGAGATCCTATTATTGTAGATCGCGTCTATCACTCGTGTGTGATTACTATTGGGAGTCATGAGACTAGCGCAGATCTTCTACTTCTTGATATGGTAGATTTTGATGTTATCTTAGGTATGGATTGGTTGTCATCTTATCATGTTATATTAGAGTGTCACGCCTAGAAGGTGACCTTAGCCATGCTAGTGTTTTCTCGAATAGAGTGGAGAGGGATTCCTAGCCATTCTACCACCAGTGTTTTCTCTTATGTGAAGGCTTGACATATGGTCGAAAAGGGGTGTCTAGATTATTTGTCCTATGTTCGTGATTCAAGTGCGGGATGTTCCTTCCATGGATTCAGTACCTGTTGTGCGTGAGTTTCTAGAGGTGTTTCCTGAAGATCTGTCGGGGATGCCACCCGACAGAGATATTGACTTATGTATTGATTTGGCTCCGGGCACTCAGCCTATTTCTATTCCTCCATGCCATATGGCCCACAGGAGTTGAAGGAATTGAAGGAGAAGTTGCAAGATTTGCTTGATAAGGGATTCATTAGACCTAGTGTATCGTACTAGGGTGCGTACGTGTTATTCGTGAAGAAGAAAGATGGGTATATGAGGATGTGTATAGACTATCGGCGGTTGAACAAGGTCACTATCAAGAACAAGTATTGGTTGCTAAAGATTGATGACTTATTTGACCAGCTCCAAGGTGCCATTTTTCAAAGATTGATTTGAGGTCTGGCTACCATCAGTTGAAGATTAGAGCATATGATGTCCCTAAGACAAATTTTCGGACTTGTTATAGGCATTATGAGTTTCTAGTGACGTCATTTGGGTTAACAAATGCCCCAGCATCATTTATGGATTTGATGAACCGGGTATTCAAGCCCTATTTGGATTCTTTGTGATTGTATTCATTGATGATATCTTGATCTACTCCCGCAATCAAGAGGAGCATGAGCAGCATCTTTAGATTGTACTTCAGACTCTAAGAGATAGCCAGTTATATGCCAAGTTTCCAAAGTTTGAGTTTTGGTTAAACTCAGTCGCCTTTTTGGGGCATGTTGTATCGGTAGAGGGCATAAAAGTGGATCCTAAGAAAATTGAGGTAGTTCAGAACTGGCCTAGACCTACTTCAGCTACAGAGATCCTGAGTTTCCTGCATGTTATTATCGCCTGTTTGTAGAGGGGTTTTCATCCATAGTAGTCCCATTGACTAGATTGACCTAAAAGGGTACCACATTCAGATGGTCGGATGAGTGTGAGTTGAGCTTTAAGAAGCTTAAGACTTCTTTGACTACGGCGCTAGTGTTGGTATTGCCCACAGTTTCAGGATCTTACATGGTGTATTGTGATGCATCTTGTATTGGACTCAGTGCAGTATTGATCTAGGATGGCAGGGTTATTGCATATGTGTTGTGACAGTTGAAGGTTCATGAGAAGAATTACCATGTTCATGACTTAGAGTTATCAGCCATTGTTCATGCGCTGAAGATTTGGAGGCACTATCTTTATGGCATGTCGTGTGAGGTATTCACGGATTATCAGAGTCTATAGTATTTGTTCAAGCAAAGGATCTCAACTTGAGTAACAGGAGGTGGTTGGAGTTGTTGAAATACTATGATATCACCATTTTGTATCATCCCGGGAAGGCCAATGTGGTGGCCGATACCTTGAGTAGAAAGGCAGTGAGTATGGGTAGCCTTGCGTATATCCCAATTGGTGAGAGGCCTCTTGCATCAGATATTCAGGCTTTGGCCAATCAGTTCGTGAGGTTAGATGTTTTGGAGCCCAGTCCTATTCTAGCTTGCACAATCTCTCGGTCATCCTAGTACGAACGCATCAGAGAGCACAAGTATGATGACCCATATTTGCTTGTCCTTAAGGACACGGTACAGCACGGTGGTGCTAAGATGGTTACTGTTGGAGATGATGGGGTTTTGCGGATATAGGTTCGTATTGGTGTGCCCAATGTAGATGGGCTTCATGAGGTTATTTTTTAGGAGGCCCACAGTTCCCAGTATTTTATTCACCCGGGTGTTGCTAAGATGTATCAGGACTTGCAGCAGCATTATTGGTGGAGGAGGATGAAGAAGGATATAGTTGCATATGTAGCTCGGTGTCTAAATTATCAGCAAGTAAAGTACGAGCATTAGAGGCCTGGTGTTTTCTTCAGAGGCTAGATATTCTTGAGTGGAAGTGGAGCGTGTCACTATGGATTTTGTTGTTGGACTCCCACGGACTCAGCAGAAGTTCGACGCAATATGGGTCATTATGGACAGGTTGACCAAGTCGACATATTTCATTCCAGTGGCAATTACCTATTCTTTAGAATGGTTGGTTAAGATCTACATCCGCGAGATCGTCGATCTTCACGGTGTGCCCGTGTCTATCATTTCTTATCGAGGTACAAAGTTCACCTCGCACTTCTGGAGGGCCGTAAAGTGTGAGTTAGGCACACAGGTTGAGTTGAGTATAGCATTTCACCCCCAAACGGATAGGCAGTCTGAGCGCACTATTCAGATATTGAAGGATATGCTTCACTCTTGCGTTATGGATTTCGGCGGTTCTTAGGAACATTTCTTTCCGCTTGTGGAGTTTGCTTACAACAACATCTACTAGTCGAGCATTCAAATGGCTCCCTATGAGGCATTATATAGGAGACAGTGTCATTTACCAGTTGAATGGTTCAAGCCCAGAGAGGCTCGGTTGTTGGGTACCGATTTGGTTCAGGATGCCTTAGATAAGGTCAAGGTTATTCGGGATCGAGTTTGCACCGCTCAATCTAGACAGAAGAGTTATGTCCACCGTAGAGTTTGTGATGTTGGATTCATGGTTGGAGAGAGGGTATTGCTCCGGGTTTCACCCATGAAGAGTGTGATGAGGTTCGAAAAGAAGGGCAAGTTGAGCCCAAGGTATATCGCACCCTTTGAGATTCTTGAGAGAGTGGGTGAGGTGGCCTATCGACTGGCATTGCCACCTAGTTTGTTAGCAGTCCATCAAGTGTTCCATGTGTCCATGCTCCGGAAATATCACGGTGATCCATCCCATGTGTTAGATTTCACCTCAGTCCAATTGGATAATCTTTTCACTTATCAGGAGGATCCGGTGGCTATTCTAGCCCGGCAGGTCCGGCGGTTGAGGTCTAAATGCCAAGGTTCTTTTTACATGTTGATAATCATTCTTATTCTCTTTCTCCTAGTTGAGGAAATTCATCGGCTATGGTGCCAGTTACACGATCAAACATCAGGCAGCTCAGTTGTTCGAGGCACCCACGTGGAAGTTCGAGTAGGGCATGCGAAGTAGATATTCACACCTTTTCACCAGTCGAAGTACCTTTCTATGTCTGTTCGAGGATGAACGTTTATTTTATAGGTGGAGAAAGTGATGACTCGATAGGTTAATTTCAGTTTTAGCCTTCCTTTCTGTGATCCAAGACCTCGTATAGCTTTGTTTAGTCTTTCTCGATTTACGTGCACAGTCCGCATTTTTTTCCAAAACACTTTTATGTAAAAAGTTGATAAAAATGTGAATTTTTTCCTTAAAACTCAATAGAGCTGACTACAATCAATGTTTTGTGAAAACAGATCCGGATCAGTGTTTTGACAGTCCCGGTGGGTCCGTATCATGATTTGGGACTTGGGCGTATGCTTGGAATTGAATTCGAATGTCCCTAACTTAATTTTACGTAATTTATTGAAAACTAAAAATTTAAAGGTTTAAAGAATTTCTAAGTGTGACTGTAGGTTTACTTTGTTGTTATCGAGTTCGGATTTCGGCTCTGGAACTTGGTATAGGTTCATTTCAGTATTTATGACTTGTCTGCAAAAATTTGGGGCAAAACAGTATTAATTTGACGTGATTCGGACGTCCAGTTGTGAAATTGAATGTTCCTAAGTTTCCTAGAAAATTTCAGTCGTTTTGGAGTCTGATTCGTAGTTCTAGGTGTTATTATGGTGTTTTAATGCGAGCAAGTTCGTATGTGGTTATTACACTTGTGTACATATTTAGTTTGGAGCCCTGAGGGCTCAGGTGAGTTTCGGACGCGTTTTGGTGAGTTTGGTAGAGTTTGGTAGTAGCTGATGTGATCCCTGTGCGGGTCTCCCAAATGTGAGATCAGAGGTCGCAATTACGACAAATGGCCAAGTCTATGATGATCGCATTTGCGAACATCCTGTTCACAATAGCGAAGATGGCCTGGGGTAGCAGGGATCACATTTGCGATCAATTGATCTCTTTTGCGACCTATCTAAGTTTGTATCTGCGAACATATCATCGCAAATGCGATTACAGCAGAGATGTGGGGAGTTCGCATTTGCGGGTTTCGCATTTGTGGGGTTCGCATTTGCAAACCCCAGGTCGTATTTGCGACATCTATGCCTGGACAAATAGCTAAGGGACGGGATTTTAGGCTAACTTTTCATATTTAGGAACCCTAAATACCATAGAGACGATTTTCTAAGAGAATTTTACTCCCATAAACTTTGGTAAGCAACTTTAATCTATTTCTTTTCAATTACCCATAACTTTTCACGTATTTTCAACGTTAAATCTAAGATTTTCATGGTAGAAGTTAGAGATTTGGGTAGAATTAGGGGGTTTGTAAAATTACTATTTAGACCGCAAATCGAGGTCGAATTTCAAAATTAATCACATAATCTGGCTCGGGGTGAATGGGTAATCGAGTTTTAGTCCAAATATCGGGTTTTGACCAAGCGAGCCCGGGGTTGACTTTTGTTGACTTTTTGGAATAAATGTAAAGATCTTAACTTTATGTATTGTAATTGATTTCCCTAGTATTGTTTGTTGATATTAAGTCGGTTTTGGTTAGATTCGATTGGTTTAGAGGCGAATTTTAGAGGAAAGCCCCGGGTTGGGCTTTCATTTGATTGCGGAGCAAGGCAAGTGTTGGGTCTAACCTTGATTTGAGGGAATTAGGAACCATTGCACTATATGCTATATGAATTACAGGTGTAATAGCGTATATGCGAGGTTACGAGTGTATATATGCCGTCAAAGTAATTGTTTTCATGCTTTCCCGTATTTTATTAATTATTTTATTCCATGACTTAACTCTTACATGCTTTAATTGCTTCCTATTCCTTAACTTGTTCCTTATCACTTATTACTCTTGTTTTGAAATGTTCGTCTCTTCCATAATTCCGTGATTAATTGTTACTTTCTCTAATTGTCTTACTTGTACACTTTAATTGTCATATATTTGGCTTGTCTTGTTGCTTTGTATTTAATTATAGCATTCCTTGATTTGGTCCGGGGTCCCTTATTGCTTTGTTTTCATGTTCTTTAATCGTAGACATTCTTGAGATTTGAGTTGTTGAATTGATTACATTTATTGATTCTGTTTATGGATCGGATTGCATGCCGCAACGGGTGGAATAAGGGAGGATTCATATTGATACGGTGAGATCGGGTTGTACGCCGCAACATACTTTATATCTGATTTGATATGGTGAAATAAAGGAGGATTGTGATATTGATTCTGATTATATGGTGGGATCAGGTTGCACGTCGCAACTGATTTTACATGTTATTCTTGTTATTGATATGGTGAAATAAGGGAGGATTGTGTTTGTACGGTGGGAATGGGTTGCGCGCCGCAACAGATTTTACATGTTATTTTTGTTATTAATATGGTGAAATAACGGAGGATTGTGTTTGTACGGTGGGATCGGGTTGCGCGCCGCAACGGATTTTACATGTTATATTTGTTATTGATATGGTAAAATAAGGGAGAATTGTGTTTGTACGATGCGGGTTGCGCGTCACAATGGATTGTGTGTTTTGTATTCATTGTAGCATTGTGTTAGCTTTCAATATTTTGATACGAAAGTCTGAGGACTGATGTTTCTGGATTTACTGATTTCGAGGATTTCGTTTATTTTCATAAGTTAACCACCTTACATTTCCTTTGTTTCCTTTTCAATTAAAATTATTATTGTGCGTACAGATTATTGTAAGTGACCCGCCTTAGCCTCGTCACTATTTCGTCGAGGTTAGGCTCGACACTTACAGAATACGTGGGGTCGGTTGTACTCATACTACACTCTGCACTTTTTGTGCAGATTTTGCAGTCGGTCCTAGCGGCGGTCAGTAGATTGCTCAGATTGATTGCTTTACGGAGACTTGAGGTACAGTTGCACGGCGTCCGCAGCCCTGAAGTCCCCTTTCATATCTCTCTAGTTGTTTACTGTATTTCAGACAGTTGTGCTTTCATTCAAACTGTTATTTGTAGTACTCTAGTCGCTCGTATACTTGTGACACCAGTTCTGGGATTGTATCTAGATATCGCTATTGTTATGATTTTCTCGCTATATTTCAGATTATTTAGTTTCTTGGCTATTATTTAATTTGAATTGTTAAAAATGACAAAAACTATTCTAACGTTGGCTTGCCTAGCAAGTGAAATGTTAGGCGTCATCACGGTCCCGATGATGGGAATTCCGGGTCGTGACATCCCCAAATGTCTTCAAGATAATACAGAAATGGGAGAGAATAATAAATAGATCTTCAGCGTAATATCCAACAGTTAAGAAGTCATATAAAACTGTAATCTATATATATATATATATATATATAATTGATGGCCCTAGGCCCGGTTAAGTGGCATTTCTTAATACCAGGAATTACATTTATCTCATTTCTCATTTTTTCCGCCACTTTTTCATTTTTTGCCTATTTTTTCCACTTAATGTGCTTAGCATTTTTTACTCTTTTTTTTCCCACCAGCAGTCGCTTCAATACTTTTACTCGCATTAATAAAAGTAACTGCTACTTTGTTTTTCTTTTTCATTTATTACTTATTCATTTATTATTATTTATGTTCTCCTAATATGACAATTAATACCTCACCAGTCGTGTTCTTCCAAAAACGGCTATCGTGTTCTTCCAAAAACGGCTGCTACAGTTGCAATTTAAAGGATTCACGACTATTGCAACAATTAATAAAAGTAACTGCTACTTTGAAAGGATACACGGCAGTTAATAAAATCCAATTCATAAAGCTTTACAGCGGTGAATACTGTGTACTCTCAAACAAAATCTAAAGTAGCTAATGGGAAGGTCTAATAGGAAGGTCTATAAGGCTCTATTGAATATCGTCATTTTCTTC
Source organism: Nicotiana tomentosiformis (assembly GCF_000390325.3). Lineage (NCBI taxonomy): Eukaryota > Viridiplantae > Streptophyta > Magnoliopsida > Solanales > Solanaceae > Nicotiana > Nicotiana tomentosiformis. The sequence goes on from NC_090818.1 coordinate 62,417,048, forward strand.
CCCTCCCTAAAATAAAGATGTGATTGTTTAATTTAATCTATTGTTCTCTTGATTCATTAGGGTTGGATATGGTGAGATGTCAATTATTTTTTTTAACATACCTTTGTTTCATTAAATGGGAATAGTATATGATGTGTGATATTATTCTGTTTTGTTTGATATATGAACTTTGCATACATGTGTTTCTGTAAATGTGACAGTATTTGATGTTTGATGCTTTTTATAGTACCTTAGAACACCATCATTTTATGGCGGTGAGGAGAGGAGCTACAACATATTTCTTGATGAGTACATCTACCGAGGAGAACAAGAAGCCACATGGTCAAATCCTAAGAGCTTTGGCAGGGATTGAAAATATTGAGTTTGAAGATTTTATTCATCTACTTCAGGTGCTTCGTTTTTCTTTTATATATACATATTAAATTATTGGTCTCTTTGATGGCACATGTTGTTAGTGCTGTTGAAAAATAAAATATATTACAGTTTCTTCATTGAATTTATATACTATGGTGACCATTTTAAAATATAAGAGCATTGTATAGCAAGACAAAGAAAATAAGCCTGCGAATTTACAGAAAATCTAGAAGAATAAAATACTTTCGCCTATCAAATGGAAAGAGGAGCGGAACGCCAATTAGAACCAAGAGAAAAAGATAAAGGAGAGAAAGGAAAATAAAATGGGGAGAAAGAAAAGAAGAAAAAGAAAAATAAGGAAAGAAAACGGGAGGGGGGAGGAATGAAAATGTATGGTATAAAATATTTCCTCATCAATTTCTCTATCTTTTTTTCACCACTTCCCTCAAAAAATCCTTCAGTCAGAGTTTATTAGTATATTCACCAATGTCGTCTTCTTTTCAATTACTCATAATTTTATCACTTCTTTCACTTTCATTTTAAGCCAATTCACATAGCTTGACATGCGGCAATTCATCAAGCCAATACAGGCAAGGCTTTAATTTTCATAAAGCGATGAGCGAGTCAACTATCCAGAATTATTTTTAATATTTTCATGCGAGATTAAATATGCTGAGACTCGACAATATCAGTAGGTCAACGTTTTTGGACTATTTTCTGTAATTTATATTTGAGTTTGTATTTTTATATTTGACATTTTTTTCTGAAAAATAAATGGTTACGAAAGCAATAAAGAAAATAAGAAGAAAAAAAAAAGAAAAGGTAAAAAATGAGAAATAGGTATAGTATCACGTATATACGTTTAGGTTATTAAGAAAAAGGATTAACTATCTAACAATAAAACCCCAATAAGAAAAAGCTAAAAAAAATATAAGATCGATAATAATAAAATTGATTAAAACTTGAACTCTAATACATTTAGATTCGATGACTAATATAATTTTAATATTCAGATATTAAAAAAATTATTTAAGTCCTTTATTAATCGCACGAAGCGCGAGTAAATTCACTAGTTTTGTATAATAAATGAAAAAGAAATAGTGGTATCTTGTCATATGAGTCATTTGATGCCCTTAAGATCCCTCAGTCCGTAAACCATATTTCCGTTGACTATAAGGGATCTTATTGTGGATAACAAAAGATCCAAGAGATACATTGTTATGTGGATCACATGTATTCCCGCCCACTGTGGCTGTTATTACGTTAACCAATTTCCTTTGTCTTAATCAAGTAGATTAAAAAATTGATCATCATATCGTCAAATTTACTGCATAAAAATGTTTATGCAATTAAATTACTTATAAATAATTGTATGAAATTTCTATAACAAACGTTAACTGATAACCTAATGAAAATTGTTACTAACCTATAATCACAAACTAAAATATATTGATAAAAACTAAAATATATTGATAATATAAAATCTTTATGTTATCAGTGAGTATAACATAAATCTTTCGTATATTAATATGATCCATCCAGAAACGGTTGATGAAGCATCTACAATATAAACTATTATGAAAACAGTAACGACTCCATTATAATTTAATAAAAAAGCATAAAATTTCCGTTGCGATCTTAGTTTGCAGATTTGCTTAAAGAAAAGAGACAAAATTGGTTGCTGCCCCCACCTTCCGGCAATAAACCAGCTTTAGTTACATGCACTTTATTATGCTTATGTACCATAATATTTTGAACTTGGATCAACTTTAAATATATAAAAAATGGAGACAATTTGGGGAACCAACGCCTACTAAGTTATTCTAAAGCCATGGCCAAATTGAGTATAAAAGTATGGAGTATGAAACTTTGTTCCAACATGACGTATATTATCACATGAGATATTCCTAAGTGTGAAATAATTAAGGACAGCATAAATAAATAAATAAATAAATAAATAAGCGGATTAGCTGTACCTTTATGTCTAGTAATGTTAATTCAAATCATCAAATTCTTCTTTTAAATACTTTCTTCCCTAAAACTGTTAAAAATTATAAAACGCTTGAAAAAGTTGTTTGGAATGGAAAATTCTATTTTCGTAATTACCAGCCATTAATCACCATTCTTATCGAATATATATGACATGAAATATTATTGTTTTTTCCAATATGTTTAAACAAGAGAGTACAAGTAAAACTACTTCTTAGAAATGGTAGGAACTTTTTAATTCAATTTTTCTAAGTAAAATTGTCACGATCCGGATTTCCAACCTCGAGACCGTGATGACGCCTAACATCTACTTGCTAGACAAGTCGACGTTATTAAATTAATTAATCAGTCTTTAATAATTATTATAGAGTAATGATATTTAACAATTAATAAACTCAAAATTTAACACAGTGTTTTAGATATAACGCAATGCTAACTACTCCAAGAAATCCGGAGTCACGAGTACATGAGCAGTTAGAATACTACATATACAGTCTAAAATAAAGTACAATTGTTTGAAACTAAATAAACAGTAAACTGGGTGAAGAAGGGGACTTCAGAGTTGCGGACGTCGTGCAGTTATACCTCAAGTCTCCAATACAGTTGAATTCGAGCAGACACCACTAGACACCGTTAGGACCAATACCAGTATCTACACAAGAAGTGCTGAAGTGTAGCATGAGTACAAACGACCCAGTGTACTCCGTAAGTGTCGAGCCTAACCCCGACAAGGTAGTGACGAGGCTATGACAAGACACCTACGTAAATCATGTACAAGTGTGTGTGTGTATATATATATATATATATATATATATATATATATATATATATATATATATATATATATAGCAACAAAATAACAAGTAGGACAATTAAAATATTGACTAGAAGGGAACATGTAGAAAGGGGAATACGATAAGAACAGGAAGTACAAAAATCACCAATTAGCCTTTTTTCGAAAACAACAACAGTGCAACCAATTAAATCATCAATCCAGAAATCAAGTAAAGCAATGAAGTCAACAATAGCACGGCATCACCCTTCGTGCTTTTACTCTCATCCTCACCATATGATAATGATTTGATAATGAAATGGCCCGGCATCACCCTTCGTGCTTTTAATCTCTTCCCACGTGATATAATAAATGATAATAAGCATTCAAAAGTACGACATCATCCTTCGTACTTTAATCCTCACAATCTCTCAAATAAATAATATTTTATGTAAATAAGGCACGGCAACACACTTCGTGCTTTTCACTTTTTCTCACCAAGCGACAACACTAATCCAAAATAGGAAATCAATGTGGGAAGTAATTCCACTTCAATCATAGTATAAGGACACTCCAACTCAACTTTCAAATCCCAACAAATTAAAATAATCAATAAATAAGAAGGCGAACAATTAAAGAAGTAGAAATCTAACTAATGCATGGAAAGCATAATCATTGAAACAACATAATACAATAGAACAGTCTCTACCTGCATGCTTTAACCCTATGACAACGCATACGTACTTGTCACCTTATATATAAGTCATTTCACAAGTCAAAGTTAACCACGACACTTACCTCACTCCGAGACCAAGGCAATCAACCAACCACGGTCTTGCCTTTTGAATAAGTCTCCAAACCAACCAAATCTAACCAATTATCAATCAAATTTTCAAAATAAGCTTTAGAAACTACTCGCGAGTATAAAAGATTCAATCTTTAATGAATTTTAAAAAAAAGTTCCCAGGGCCAGCTTGGTCAAAACCTCAGATTCAGACCAAAACTTGATTACCCATTCACCCCCGAGCCCAGTTATATAATTTGTTTTGAAATCCAACCCCAACTTGAGGTCTAAATCTCAATTTTTACAAAATTCTTAATTTCTATCAAAATCCCTAATTTCTACCATCGAAATCCTAGATTTGATGTTGAAAACACATGAAAAGTATTGTGTAATTGAAAGGAAATGAATTAGAGTTTCTTACTAATGATTTTGAGTGGAGAGGGACTCCTGGCCATTCTACTAGTAGGGTTATTTCTTATGTGAAGGCTTGGTGTATGGTCGAGATAGGATGTCTAGCAGATTTGGCATATATCCATGATCCTAGTGCGGAGGTTCCTTCCATGGATTCAGTACCAGTTATGCACAAGTTCCCAGAGGTGTTTCTTACAGATTTGTCGAGAATGCCACCCGACAGAGATATTAACTTCTGCATTGATTTGGGTCCGGGCACTCAGGCAATTTCTACTTCATCATACCGTATGGCCCCAGTTGAGTTGAAGGAATTGAAGGATTTGTCGCAAGATTTTCTTGACAAGGGATTCATTAGACCTAGTGTCTCGCCTTCGGGTGCACCGATATTGTTAGTTAAGAAGAAGGATGGAACGATGAGGATGTTTATAGATTATCAGCAGTTGAACATGGTCACTATCAAGAACAAGTATCTGTTGCCGAGGATAGATGAATTATTTGATAAGCTTCAGGATGCCAAAGTGTTTTCGAAGATTGACTTGAGATCTAGCTACCATCAGTTGATGATTAGGTCATCAGATGTCCCTAAGATAGCTTTTTGGACCCTGTATGGCCACTATGAGTTCTTAGTGATATCATTTGGTTTGACTAATTCCCCAGTAGAATTTATGGATTTGATGAACCGGGTGTTCAAACCCTATTTGGATTCTTTTGTAATCGTCTTCATTGATGATATTTTGGTTTACTCCCGCAGTCGAGAGGAGCATGAGCATCATCTTCGGGTCGTACTTCAAACATTAAGGGATAGTCAGTTATATGCCAACTTTTCAAAGTGTGAGTTCTGGTTAGACTCAGTTGCCTTTTTGTGCCATATTGTATCTTCTGAGGGCATTAAGGTAGATCCTAAGAAGATTGAGGCAATTCAGAACTGGCCTAGACCTACTTCAGCTATAGAGATTCGGAGCTTCCTTGGTTTGGCGGGTTATTATCACCGGTTCGTGGAGGGCTTTTCATCTATCTCAGCCCCATTGACCAAGTTGACCCAAAAGGGTGCTCTTTTCAGTTGGTCTGACGAGTGTGAGCTGAACTTTCTGAAGCTTAAGACAACTTTGACTAGAGCCCCAGTGTTCGTGTTGCCTATAGGTTTGAAATCTTACATCGTGTATTGTGATGCACTGTGTATTGGGATCGGTACGGTATTTATTCTTACGCATCTCGACAGTTGAAGGTTCATGAGAAGAATTAACTTGTTCATGAATTATAGTTGGCGGCCATTGTTCATGCGTCGAAGATTTGGAGACACTATATGTACGGCGTTCATTGTGAGCTCTATACCAATCATCGGAGTCTCCATCCCCTGTTCAAGCAGAAAGACCTTAATATGCGGCAGCGGAGATGGCTAGAGTTGCTAAAAAACTATGATATCACCATATTATATCATCTGGGGAAGGCCGATGGAGTGGCCGATACATTGAGTAGGAAGGCAGAGATCATGGGTAGTTTGGCATATTCACCGGTAGCTGAGAGGCCACTAGCCATGGATGTTCAGGCTTTAGCCAACCGGTTTGTGATATTAGATGTTTCGGAGCCCAGCTATGTTCTTGCTTGTGTTGTAGCACACTCTTCGTTGTTGGAGCATATCAAGGCTCGCCAGTTTGATGATCCTCGCTTGTTGATGTTGAAGGATACAGTGCAGCAGGGTGGTGCCAAGGAGGTTGTGATTGAAGATGATGGTGTTATGTGGCTTCAAGGTGGAATTTATGTTCCAAATTTTGACGGGTCGAGAGAATTGATCCTTGAGGAGGCGCATAGTTGGCGCTATTCTATTCACCTAGGTGTCACGAAGATGTATCGTCACTTGAAACAACACTATTTGTGACGGAGAATGAAGAAAGACATCGTTGCTTATGTATCCCGATGTTTGAATTGTCAACAGGTGAAGTATGAGCATCAGAAACCTGGTGGATTGACTTAGATATTAGAGATACCAGAGTGGAAGTGGGAAAGCATCACTATGGATTTTGTGGTAGGCTTGCCACGGACCTTGAAGAAATATGATGCAGTCTGGGTTATTGTGGACCAGTTGACTAAGTCCGCGCACTTCATTCCAGTGGTGACTTCCTATTCTTCAGAGCGATTGGCTCAGGTTTACATTCAGGAGATTATCCGCATGCACGGTGTGCCCATTTCCATCATTTCTTACTGAGGCATGCAGTTCACATTGCATTTCTGGAGAGTCGTGAAATGTGAGTTGGGCCTTCGAGTTGAGCTGAGCACAATATTTCATCCTCAGACGGACGGGCAGTCCGAGCGCACCATTCAGATCTTGGAGGACATGTTACGTGCTTGTGTTATGGATTTTGGAGGTTCATAGGACCAGTTCTTACCTCTTGTAGAGTTCGCCTACGATAACAGTTACCAGTTGAGTATTCAGATGGCGCCGTATGAGGCCTTATATGGGAGGCGATATCATTCGCCAAATGGTTGGTTTGATCTCGGAGAGGCTAAGATGTTGGGAACCGATTTGGTCTGTGATGTTATAGAGAAGATTAAGTTGATTCAGGATCAACTTCAAACAACACAATTTAGGAAAAGGAGGTATGCTGATTGGAGGGCTCGTGATGTAGCATTTATGGTGAGAGATAAGATTTTGCTTAGAGTTTCACCCATGAAGGGTGTGATGAGGTTCGGGAAGAGTTGGTGAGGTGGCCTACATGCTTGCATTGCCTCCTAGCCTATCAGGAGTACATCTAGTATTCCATGTTTCCATGCATCAGAGGTACCATGAGAATAGCTCGCATGTTTTGGACTTCAGCACGATGCAGTTTGATGAGAATTTAGCCTATGAGGAGGAGCTAATGGCTATTCCAGCCCGGCAGGTTCGAAAGTTGAGATCTAGGAGTTTTCCATCTGTGAAAGTGCAATGGAGAGGCCAACCGATCGAGGTAGCTACGTGGGAGTCCGAGTCTGATATGCGGATTTGGTTCCCATACCTCTTCATCAGTACATGTATTTTTCTATGCCCGTTCGAGGACGAATTTTTCTTTTAAAGGTGGAGAATACGACAACCTGATAGGTGATTTTGAGTACTAGCCCTTATTTTCGCGTTCCAAGACATTTTATATCTTCATTCAATTTTTCTTGATTTGCGTGCGCATGAGTGTCTTTATTCGGAAAGTTTTTACGTAAAAATTTGAAGAAAATATAATTTTTGGCTTTGAAAATAACATGAGTTGACTAGGGTCAACAATTTGCACAAACGACCCCGGATTGGTATTCTAAATATCCCGGTAGGTCCGTATTGTGATTTTGGACTTGGGTGTATGCCCGGAATTGAATTCGGAGGTCCCTAGGTTGATTTTATTTATTTTGCCAAAATTTAGCAATTTGAAAGTTTGAAAACTTCCTAGGTTTGAACGTAAGTTGAATTTATGGCTATCGGGTTCGGATTTTGGTTTTGTGACTTGGAATAGGTCCGTTTTGCTATTTTACACTTGTCTGCAAAATTTGGTGTAAATTGGAGTTGGTTTTATAGGATTTAGACGCTTGGTTGAGATTCTAGAGACTCTTGAGTTTTACTTTGAATTTCCTTTGTTTTGATGGTCAATTTATAGTTTTAGATATTATTTTGGTATTTTGATCATACGAGTAAGTTCGTATGATATTATTACACTTCTGTGCATGTTTGATTTGGAGCTCGAGGGGCTCGAGTGAGTTTTGGACGCGTTACGGATGAGTTTGGATAGTGGGAGGATTGTTGGTGTGCTTCAGTTTTGGTACTGGGGTGCAGATCTCGCAATTGCAATCAATTGTTTGCAAATGCGAAATCCGCTTTTGCGAAGTTAAGCTTGCAGTTGCGATGGGGACTGGGCAAGGTAGTTTTTGCATTTGCGAAGAAATGTTTGCAATTAGGAGAACCCAGACTTCGCATTTGCAATGGCTTGGTCGCATTTGGGACTGAGCCCTGGGCTTAGGCAGGTTCACAAATGCGAACCTTTGATCGCTTTTGCGGTTGGATGGAACCTCGCATTTGCGATGAATTTGTCGCAAGTGCGAATAAAGAAGGCTGGGGGCACAGTTCTGGGACCTGTTTCTCGCAATTGCGACATCCACATTTGGGTAAATGAGGGAAAAATTGGGACTTAGCTTGTTTTACACCATTTCTCAACCCTAAACACTCTACATGCAATTGTTTCAAAAGATATTTCTTCCCAAAATCATTGGAAAGAAACTCTAATCCATTTTCTTTCAATTACCCAATACGTTTCATGTGTTTTCAACATCAAATCTAGGATTTCCACGGTAGAAATTAGGGATTTGGTAGAAATTAGGAATTTTGTAAAAATTGAGATTTAGACTTCAAATTGAGGTCGTATTCGAACAAATCACATAATCGGGTTCGGGGTGAATGAGTAATCGGGTTTTGGTCTGAATCTCGGATTTTAACCAAGTAAGCCCTTGGTTGACTTTTATTGATATTTTTCTAATTCATTAAAGATTGAATCTTTTCACTCGTGAGTAGTTTCGAAATCTTCTTTTGAATTGTTTGATCGATAGTTGGCTAGATTTGGTTTGTTTGGAGACTTGTTCAAAAGTCAAGCCCATTGTTGGTTGATTGACTTGTTGCGGAGTGAGGTAAGTATCGTGGTTAACTTTAACTTGAGGGATTAGGAATTGTTGGTCTATTTGCTATGTGAATTATGTGTGGGGACGGCGTATATTTAAGGTGACGAGTACATATGCATTATCATGGGGTTAAAGCATGAGGGTGGAGATTATTCTATTATATTATGTTATTTCAATGCTTATGCTTTCCACCTTAGTTAGATTTCTACTTCTTTAATTGTTTGCCTTCTTATTCATTGATTATTTTGAAGTTGTTGGGATTTGAAAGTTGAGTTGGAGTATCCTTACACTATAATTGAAGTGGAATTACTTCCCACATTGATTTGCTATTTTGGATTAGTGTTGTTGTTTGGTGAAGAAGAGTAAAAAGCACGAAGGGTTTTGTTGTGTCTTATTTGCATATAATATCATGTATTTGAGAGACTATGAGGATTAAAGCACGAAGGATGATGCTGTGGATTTGAATGCTTATTATCATTTATTATATCATATGAGGAAGAGAGTAAAAGCACGAATGGTGATGCAATACCATTTTATTATCATATAATTATCATATGGTGAGAATGAGAGTAAGATAACGAAGGGTGATGTCGTGCCATTGTTAACTTCATTGCTTTACTTGATTTCCGGATTGATGCTTTAATTGGTTGCACTGTTGTTGTTTTCGGAAAAAGGATAATTGGTTATTTTTGTACTTGTCATTCTTATAGTACTCCCCTTTCTACATGTCCCCTCTCAGTCAATATTTTAATGGCATAATAGCCTCTGGGCCACCTAAACTTGGATCATATTTTAAATATGATATAAAAACTCTCAGTTATCCCAATTTGGCATGACAACAATACTTATGATAAACTCCTTCCTCAGATCGTGTATCTCAATTGCCTGACATGAATACCACGTCATATTCTTAGATCATTTATTATTTGACATTTGTAATTTGTGGGTCTCATCTTTTTTTAAAATCAATTTATTAAATTTCTACTTTTTCTTCTCTTTCCCTTCTTTTCTTCTTCATCATAGCTCTGCTAGAAAAACTTTTCCCACCCGGCCACCATTTTCAATGGTTAAAGTGATGCTCTGATCCATTAAAAGTGAGACTTCCCAATGTCAAAAAAAATCATAATCGAAAAACATCAAGGAAAGAAAAAATAATCAGAGTCCAATTCTGAAACCCAATGTCAAAATAAAAGAAAAATAACTACAACTTCAAGAAAAATTACTCTTCTCCTCTTCAAATCATTTGCTAGCCTTTTGTAAAATCTGAAACAATGGGTACGATTGGACCCCATGAATGCAATGAAACCTGCTATCCCTTTTTCCCTTTTATTTTGTTTTGCTGGCGAAAATTACACCCAAATTCATATTTGGATGTGATATATTTTGAGCTCGATTGTTGATAATTTTATTCTCTCTGTTGAAATTTGAAGGAGCATACACAAGAAAAAAATGGTGAAGAAAAAAAATTGCTTGACTTCATTAGTGGACTAGAACTGAGGAGGGAGGGCAAGGGTGAAAGGAACAGTAAAATGGGAATAGACTAATTAGGAAGAAGAACTAAAGAACGACGAAGGGAGAGTGGTAGGTTGAAAGTGATAATTTTGTTCTTCTTTTTCTTTTTTGCTTTTCCTTATAGTTTCTATTTTTTTTTTACAGTCTTTTTAATGAAAATTAATAGATTTATGCGTCATATGAATGTGACTTGCACGCACTTTGTCCATATAAGATAAGCAACCGCCACATAAACATAGTCAATTTTCAAAGATGTTAATTAATAGTTATTCTGTCAAGTATAAGTGTTCAAATGGAAAAATAGAGAGTTCATATATCGGCTTTAAAAATGGGTACAAGTTTAAGGGGCTCGGAGGCCATTTGGCCTATTTTAATTGTCCTACTTATTATTTTATTGCTTTATGTATATACTTGTACATGATTTCCGTAGGTGTCTTGTCATAGCCTCGTCACTACCTTGTCGGGTTTAGGCTCGATACTTACGGAGTACATTGGATCGGTTGTACTCATGCTACACTTCTGCATTTCTTGTGCAGATACTGGTGTTGGTCCCAGCGGTGTCTAGTGGTATTCTGCTCGGATTCAGCCGTATTGGAGACTTGAGATATAGTTGCACGGCGTCCGCAACCCTGAACTCCCCTTCTTTATCCAGTTTACTATTTATTTAGTTTCAAACAATTATACTTTGTTTCGGACCATATATGTAGTATTCTAGCTGCTCATGTACTCGTGACTCCGAATTTCTGGGAGTAGTTAGCATCGCGTTATTTCTATTAACACTATATTAAATTCTGAGTTTATTAATCGTTAAATATCATCACTCTATAATAATTGATATAGACTAGTTAATTAATTTAATAACGTCGACTTGCCTAACAAGTAGATGTTAAGCGCCATCACGATCTCAAGATTAGAAATTCTGGGTCCTGACAGGAAAAAAAAAAAAGAATAAAGAAAAAAGAAAAAATAAGAGACATAAATAAAGGAAGAAGATGGAGAAAAATGACGTCATATGACCTGGAAAGATTAGCTATTGAAGAAAAACCAATTTGTGTTGAATCCTGCCACCTAAGTCCCATCCTTCCACCGAAGAATGGAAATAATATTAAAGAATTAATCCAATTAGCCGCCCACCCTACCACTTTAACTAAAAATAGCTGGTGAGTATATAATTAATGCATAATTTATGTATTACATTTGTATAATTATGTATACTCAATGTATAATTTATGTATATGGTTAGAAAAGTAAACAATTAATATTGGTTGGCTATTTGTGTAAAGATCCCAATAATATTGCAGTTAGTCTGATTTCTTTAGTTCTTTTTCTTTGATAAGAATTTAATCAAGAATCCAAATAATGCCTAGATTTTTTTTAAAAAAATGATCATATCTGTTTCTTTTAAAGAAGCCAATGATGGTATAACCACTATTAGGGAGAGAGACAACAAAGCTACCCCTCTATCCAATATACATCCGTTCTCATTCCCCCTAACTCTTCATTATTTTTCCTAGTAAAAGCCCAATACATCAACAATCCTCTAAATTTGGCACGATCTTTTATTAAAACGTTTTAATTCTAGATTTAACATATTAAACACCTTATGTTTAGATATATCTCTATTAAATACATATATGATAGAGCAAACATATCAAAGCGCAAGAATGTTAGTGACTTTTGATGGAGAAAATTAAAGCAATGAAAAGAAAACCACGTCAACAAAAAGAAAAAAGAAAGACATGTCAGAAATCTAATTAAGTAAAAGAAATTTTTACTCTTATATGCAAAATTATAAACCTAATTACTATTATTAGGGAGGTTCTCATTTAATTACCTAATATAACTATATTCATTAATTGTATACAAAGTAAGAGATTATGCTCCAATCTTTTCCATTTTACGCGCTAAGTCTTCCCCATTTTCTCTCCCCTCTCTTGACAATGAAATTCAACATTAAGTTGGGATAACATCTGCTATTTTCCGCGCTAAAGGGTGAGAAATCCATAGAATTCGATCCAATAGCATTTTCTCACCAACTTATTCGTCGTAGTAAATAGTTTTATTCGTACTTGTCTCTGTTAGCATCTCTTATTTATCCGCACTTAAATGGATATTATACAGAGTTGACATATCCTCTTTGCACTTGTAATATTTAGCTAGAAAATATCACGCGAATATGAAACTTATGTAAAGAACTAAAACATCTGCAGGTCATTCTGTATCGTTTGATAATGGTTTATCTTACAATTCTGAGAAAAGAACTGAGTAATCAAAATTCCTCAATATTTTAAAGATAGATGTATAAATGATTACAAAGTTGTAAGCTCCATTAAAAATTTTATTGACAGCCATTAAAAAATTTTGAATCCGAAAATCGAGTTTTGAGAAACTATTATTTGTTTAGATTATATATTATTGCAAAAGATTGGGAATATTCTTAGGAGTTTATATCTCAATTTTGAAGGAGTTTGAAGGAAATTACAATTCGTTTTTGTTAGAATTTCATATTAAAACTCGAAGAGAAAGAAACAAATAAGCTGAATGCAAGTTGTATGTGAGTTGTGTGTTTTGACCAAATTTATATACAACAAAAAAAATTGTATGCAAGTGATATGTAAGTTCTATATTTTGATCGAATTTTATACACTAAAAAAGTTTTATACAAGCTATATATAAGTGGTATGTTTTGACCGAATTTATTCATATTTTGTAAAGAAACTCTAATTACTTTTTAAAAATCCAAATATCAAGCTAAAATGGATAAATATTATCCCACTTTTTTACCTATAGGAAAAATCCCTAAATAAAAATGGGTCAAGGAAAACCGAAGGCAAGAAGAGGGAGAAGGAGTAGTGAATTGAGAAGAAGTTGGAGGAGGAGGAGGAGGAGGAGGGTGACTAGCTCTAAAGAAGTATAATAAGGAGGAAGCTTAAGGATACGGTGGTGGTGCCAAATAACTAGGAGGAGAAGAAGAGGGCTTACAACGTCATTATCTTTTTGGAAAGGGAATTTTTTGTGGCATTTGAATCTAATGAAGAAGAAGAGGAGGAGGAAGAGAAAAAGGAGGAGAAGAGGCGGTGTTTGAATTAGAAGGAGGAGGAAGTGGCGTCAGAAAAACCATTATTTCCAGCAACGAGATGTTATGTGGCATTTGAATTAGAAAGTTTTCCCCTCCTTCATCTTGAACAGTTTATATTGCCTTGTGAGCATGTTTATCTTAGACTGTTTAGCCTGATTTGTTTCTTCATGAGCAGTTTGCAAGGCATCCCAAATTTTATCAGTATTAGTGCTTAAGATATTTGATTGTAATCACCAGGTCCAATGTTACAGATTAAAATCTTTTTGACTTTGGCATTCTCCTAAATAGCCTTAACATCTTTACCATTATATTGCTCCATGATTTTTGTGCCGGTCACTATTTCCTTGTCATATTTTGCTATGGGAACTTTAGGACCTTTGTGAATAATGTCCTAAAGTTCTAAATCTTTACCTTTCAGAAAATCACACATTCTTTCTTCTATAGTACTCTCCATTCAATAGTAGTGGCCTGATTGTTGATTGTCCTTCTTCAACGCTTGGAGCTGCAGCCATCTCGGATCCTTTCAGAGTTTTAGCCTCCAATTGAAAGAACATGCTCTGATACCAATTATTATTTTAGCTTGCACCTAGACACAAGTGGATGGGGAGTGAATTGTGTCTTATCAAAATTTTTGCATGTTAAAGTACCTGGTTCTTTAACCTAAGAATTCTAGACAAAAATAGAAAGTGAAGCGCGGAAATTAAATAACACAATGATTTTTTATGTGGAAATCTCTTTACTCAAGGGAGTAAAAACAATAGTCCACCTTGTAGGATTTGCCTAAAAACTTCTCTAACTTCAAAGAGCGGTTTTATGTTACAATTTAATAAACAAAAGGGGCTAACTCTAGTACCTTACCCCTACAAAAGATCCAATTTTAGCTACCCCTTTTAAGAATATAAACTCTAGCCTAGAAAACTTAAACAAAATCTTCAGAATTATTCACCTACAGTTACACTTTTCAATAAGTAATATAGGTTAAAATAAAAGAATAATGACTCTGTAACGATCCGACCGGTCGTTTTAAAAATTTGCATTCCATTCGATGGTTTGAGGGCATGAGTAGCCCCCTATGATATATTATGACTTGTGTGTATCGTCGATTTTTATTTTCAGGTGATTCAGGATTGATTTGGAAGAATGATTCTCATCTTAGAAGCTTTAAGTTGAAAAAATTAACCAAGTTTGACTTTTATGTATTTGACCCTGGACCGGAATTTTGATGGTTCCGTTAGGTCAGAGTAGTAATTTTGGACTTGGGTGTACGTCCGGATTTGTATTTGGACGTTTCTAGAATGTTTCGGCACTAATTGGCGAAAGTTGGAAATTTGAGATTTGGAATGTTCATAAGTTTGACTAGGAGTTTTATTTCGATGTTATCGAGTTTGGATTGTTGTTCCGAGAGTTGGAATAGACTCTCTATATCATTTGTAACTTGTGTGCAAAGTTTGATTGTATTCCAAGTTGGTTAGGCATGAATCAGACACTTGGTTAGAAGTTTAGAAGTTTGTAAAATTAAGGCAGTTTAACATGTGATTTGATCTTTTATCCTTTGATGTGATATTTTCGTATGTGTTTTGAGATATTGGATAGGTCCGGATAACAGTTATGGACTTGTTGGGATGATAGAATAGGGTCCCGAGAGGTTTGGGTGATATTTGGACAAGTTTGAGCATTTCGGAACCTTGGTGATGTTCTGGAGATGTAGGAGTGCGGAGGGCACTTTTTAGAGTGCCGAGGGCACTGTTGGAGTGCTGAGGCAAAGCCTCAAGTGCGGACGCAAACCTAGAGTGCAGAGGCATTGGTCAAAGTGCGGACCACACTGAGGGCCGCAACAGGAAATCTGCAGGTTTGTTGGTCCGACTTCGGGAACATATATCTTGTAATCTATAAGAAATTTGGAGATTCTAGTCCTTTGAGTCTAGTTTCCAGAAAATCAAAATGTTCATCATTTGGATATATGTATAGAAAGTTATTAGGAGCTCGGGTTTGAAGGGTTTCAACCTAGACCTTCATCTACAAGCTTGGGGTAAGTTACTCTAACATATATCTATGAGATCCACATGAATCCATCATTATATTTAACATCAAAACATGGTATTTAACAAGAGAAATTGGGGTTTTGCCTTCCTAAAGTGAATTTTTGAGTTTTGAACATTGATTCGGAGTCGGATTTGGGTGAAATTAGTACTGTTGGACTCGTATTCGAATGGGTTGTCAGAATTTGTTAGTTTTGTCGGGTTTCGAGGTGCGAGCCTGGGTTAGACCTTTTGGTTAACTTTGAGTAATTTATTAAAGATTCGACCTTTATCGTTTTGGTTTGTTTCCTATGACATTACTTGATGTATTTGAATTGCTTTTGGCTAGATTCAAGCCGTTCAGAGGTTTCTATGCACGTGATGGCATTTCTAGAGTATTGTTTGGCTTGTTCGGTATTGGATTTAGCTTGTTTGAGGTGAGTAGCATATCTAAACTTGAATTTGAGGGTATTTAACCATAGGAACTATGTTATAATAAATGTATTGAGGTAACACACATGCCAGGCGACGAGTGTGTGGGCGTACACCGAGGAAATCATGATTCTAGTCGACTATTAGACTATGATCGGACTTGTTTTGCTGTTATATCTTGTTACATCCATGTTCTCCCTGCGTGTTCGATTATATGATCTGTGAATCATGCTAGAAATCATGTTTAGGCTATGCGCTTATTCGATTGAGTCCAAATGAGCCTACCTTTGTTGTCTTGAGTTATCTGCTCTAACTGTAATTATATACTCCGTCATGATTCATCATTTACATAACATATCTCAATCTTTGTTCATCATTCATTGTTACATCACATGTTATCATTTTTTGGACTGAGTGGTACGATATTGTGAGCCCTTGAAACTGGAGAGATTGATGACTGGGTTGGGGCCTGAGAGCCATGTTGTGAGTGATATGGTGGATTGGGATACACGCCGCATCAGGTCATATTGGCTTTATATCTATTATTATTATTATTATGGATCGAGTTTCACGCCGCAACAGGCTTTATAGGCTATATCTATTATTATGAGATCGGCTTGCACGCCGTAGCATGCCATATTGGCTTTATATCTATTATTATTATTATTATTATGGATCGGGTTGTATGCCACGGTAGATCTTATAGGCTTTATCTATTATTATGGGATCGGGCTGCACGTCGCAGCATGCCATATTTGCTTTATATCTATGATTATTAGTATGGATCAGGATACATGCCACAGTTGGCCTTATAGGCTTTATCTATTATTATGGGATCGGGTTGCATGCCATATTGGCTTTATATTAGCACTTGGGCAGGATTCGCCCCTCGGAAGTCTAACATACCAGCAGTGAGCACAGTTACTGTACAATACTGAGTAATTGTATGTGATGAGTGGGGGTTTGAGACATGCGGATTAAGTACTCTGAGAGTGTGAGTACCTGGGATTATCATTGTGATGCATTACATTTGACATGCATACTTGGCATGTAGGCATAGAGATGCATTTTCCTCATGCTAGACGGTATATGATAATTGATGACTTGACATGTATAATTACATGTAAGCATAGAGATGTACTTTACTCACGTTATGTGATAATGAAATATCTTATCTATTGTTGAAAATTTGGGGAAAATCACAGTTTTTCTGATATACTCGTCTTTTGGTGATTTCGGTGAAAGATTTGGGTTTTACTATTATACTTGAAAACCATGCCTATATTCCGTAACTTTGAATGAGATGAGCATCATATCTTTGAGTTATTACTTGTACTGCTTTTACTATATTATTACGAGTTGTTCTTGGTTATTGGTGTTGGACTGTGTCCGTTGTCCAAGCTCGTCACTTCATTCAACCTAAGGTTAGGATTGTTACTTTTTGAGTACATGAGGTCGGTTGTACTCCTACTATACTTCTGCACCTTGCGTGCATATTTTGGAGCTGATGTTGCTGCGTATGGTGGGAACTGGCATTGGAGACGTACCTGCATTCCGGTTATAACTGCCTATTGTTCTTGGTAGCTTTAGATTCATAAATCTGTTTATGTATATTTAGAACAGATGATGTATTTATTTCATGCCAGCTTTATAAACTCTAAATGTTAGAAGCTCATGATTTGTACTACCAGACCTTGGGAAGTATAAAAGTTCAGTTATTTCATTATTTATTTTTCCCAGTAAATATTGTTGTTAATTGGCTTACCTAGCGGGTTGGGTTATGTGTCATCACGACTAGTTAGATTTTGGGTCGTGACAAGTTGATATTAAAGTTCTAGGTTCATAGCTTTTACGAGTCATGAGAAAATATCTAGTAGAGTCTTGTGGATCGGTATGATGACGTCCATACGTATCATCGAGAGGCTACAGGGCATCTAGGATAAAATTCCCATCTTTCTTTCTTTATCGTGCGACATTGATTCAGCTTGAAATGTATCTCTTTGAATTCCTCCCACTCACTCGTATGCGTATGTGATCGCTCGATATCAGGTGTGCATTGAGGCTTATGATTCTATGGATGAGGTACGAGATGTGTTTTCTGTATTTTGGTGATGGGCCAGTCTGGAGGACTCGAGGCCATGTTTAGACCGTAACTTAGGCTCAATAGTTTCAGTTGTGTGAGCATATTCTTTTGGACTTATATGTCCGGTAGTGTCCCTATGAGTGGAATTTATGGCTCGGTGAGTGGTTTGATGGCTATATGACGTGATTGAGGTATGCATTTAGATGGTTTGGATGTGGCGAGAAGGGTTGCTTGGGATGTAAAAAGGACTATTGGATGCTTGAATTCTGTCTTGATGTGTTGTACAGTCTCGAGTTATGATCATGTTGAGTGATCTTTCATGTATTTTATTTGTGAAACGAAGTAGATTCTCATATCTTGTTGATGAGTTCAGACTCAGGAAGATTAAGTGATTGTGTAGTAGTTGTCGCTGCGAAAGAGTATAGAGAGATGTCAGTTTGAGGCTAAGCAGGTGGATTATCACTCGTGGGGTAATCTATGGATGTGTGATCCTTATGATGTTGTGTGGAGAGTTTCTTTCTATCAGTGGGATGTGTTTGTTGCGATTTGAGTTTGGATCGGTTAAGAAAGTTGACATGACTGTCATGAGTATAAATGCCGGCTTAGTGGATGATTTGAGGTATTTTATGGCTTGTGTTGCATGAGTTTATGAAGGGTTTAGTTGAATTTCAGTGCGGGATTATGGCAACAATAGAGTATGGGTAATGTGAGTTATCGAATATTTTGTTCTATGGCTTTGAGCCAAGTGGGGGCGTTTGCCATCGGCGATTGTATTGCATGGTTATGTGTTGTATTGGTTTCGGTTTGAGGCATACCTGTGGATAGGTTATGACTTGCAGAGGTTGTGATCGAGGATGACTCAAGTAAGGAAATTTCTGGATATGGGTTATATTACACTTTATGGGTATATGGATATCATGGAATAATTTGAGTTTTTATTCATGAAGGATGTAGTGCGGTTGGAGTAGGAATTTACTCGATTGCGTTATGGCGGGGATACTTCTTTGGGTGTTATTGTGCTAATGGAGCACAGGTCGTTCGGCGTGTTTAGGTAGTGCAATTGATATTTGAGCAGAGTGGATGACTCTCGAGAATGTTCTAATGGATTCAAGATTTATATGTGGCAGTTGTGAATTTTTCCGGATTTGTATACGGCTATGATTTGAGATTTGCATTTGATGGTGTCGGTACTCTCAATATTTTTGTATCACTATGGATTCTACATTTTAGTATCAGAAAGGTAAAAGGAACAACTTTAGATTGACAGAAGGTCGCTTCAGAGTGGGTGTCTCGCTTGTGGTACTTTTGGGGTGCTTAAGAGAGAATACAGCGGCTTCTGGGCCTTAAGGTGGTGTGGTTTTGTGCTAGGATCTCTTGTGGTGAACTTTGGGTAAGGATCGTGGTGTTCTGGCAAGGAGAAGTGCCAACTTGAGAGTAATTCGGAGGGCATCGGAGAAATAGGACACCTTGGTAGTAGGTTAGATTAGCACGGTAATGGATATGATTAGTTCTTTATGTACTTATGATGTGGTAAATCTCTATAGGTGCTTTTTGGCAATACTCTTGGGTTTGGCGACCTGCATGACTTGGTTAAGTTAGAGGGATTCAATTCTAATGGCTTGGTTATGTACAAATGGGTTTCAAAGTGTTCTCGATGATTTCTGCCACAATTTGAGATGGATATTATATACAAGTATGAGGGGTATGTTGTGTGTTGTAATTTTCTATGGGATGGGATCAAGTGGAAGGCATCTGACTGAATCGGGTATGTATTCTGCTTGTGACTCAGAGTTGATAATGAGATTCTTTGCTTTTCGCATGATGGCATGATAGATGGGGTACGTCCTATGGGATTGAGATTTGCATGTATAAGGTGGAAGTTCAGATTTAGAGGGAAGGTCATGAATTTTGGACTACATGGACGATTTTAGATGATTAGATGAATTCTATTACTACTTGGTATTGCTTGAGAAGTGTGCGCATTTTAGAAGGCGTACTGTGTTTTGACTTACAGATGCTTCATTGTTATTATGGTACTCGCCTGGTTGGTCGACTACTAGTCTTCGGATTTTGCTTTGTGGCACGAAAGAATTATAGAAGTATTTCTTATGGGATGATTGTTTATGAAGGATATGTCAGTCACTTGAGTGGTCGAGTTGGAATTGGATACGATGATTCTGGTATTCTAGGTATTTGGAGACTGGGAGTTCTCATAAGCAAATTGTTCTTTGGTTGCGGACTGTGAAGGTATGACCAAAGTTATACAGCTAATAGTATGTGTTATGTCTAGGTCATTGTAAACTCTTGGAGGGTTGTTTTTATCTATTTGTGGATGGCCGTAGTTGATTTGGGGGCCCATTGGTAGGCCTAATAATGACGCATAATCTACACCGGGTTGGATTTGTTGACTCATAACTGCTATTGTTGAGGGGTGTGCCATTCAGTTGGAGATAAGCTTGTTTGTGTTCTGATATGTTATATGTGTTACTCTTTTATGCTACAATGGGTTGTGATCTATTGGTTACTTACACACAGGGTGCGTTCTGTCTAGGTCTTGTGGCGAAATCTAAGCGAGATGGTTCTTGGAGTGTTGAATAGTTGACTACGCCTTGGTTATGGTCTTTCCGAATTGTGTTATATTGTGTTATTCGTTTCTCCACGGTTAGGGTCATGCACTCTATGTACTTAATGTCGAATTGCGTGTGGTTGTTGATTTTGAGTATTGTGGCTTGAGGTATTTCGCATGGACAGTGTTTGGATGGGGTCACACATTGCAGCTGGGTTATGTTAGGATATGCTCCTTTGTGATAAAGTCGTATGTTTTGTTTCTACTATGTGTGATGGGTTCCTAGCATTGAGTTTGTGGTGGTACTTGTTGATCTTGCAGGACGGTTCTCGCATTTGAGTTATTTTTTATGTTTGAGTACATTTGAATTATTGCTTATTGGTGCACGGATTCTACAGTTTGTTGCTTTAGGTTGTATTGGTGTGGCATGTCAATAGAATGGTTGCGTTTGATGAGATGAGGTCATTGGACCTAGAATGGGTACTATCAGATTTGATTACGGTATGTATAGAAAAATAATTTTAGAAGTCGGCCTAGAATTTGGCTTTGGTTCTTGTCGGATGAGAGAGAGCTCCGTGACTTGTTGATATGATGAGTGGTTATGAGTTTCTGCATATTTCTCTCACCATTGGTAGTGTACGAAAGGTTAGAACAAGTTTTAGTTTATATGAGGTTTGTTACTGGTGTCGGGCTTGTTTTTGGGAAGCTATTGTGGTCAAAAGTTACTGTTGTGGGTATGCGAGTTATGTGGTATATCATGTGATTATATCTTGGGTTATGGTTATGACTTGATACAGCTTGTTCAGACTTATACAGTGTGTATATGAGAGATTCGGGTCTTGTAAGGAATTCCAGATGTTGGAAATTGGGTTCCAAGATGTATGGGCTAAGGTTGAAAGAAAAATCTTCTGTTATGTTGCGTTGACGGACTTATATGGATTGGAGTGGCGTGGGATCACCCCCAGATATGTGCATGGTAAGGTTACATAGTGATTGGATGACTTTGGAACGACTCTTGGCACGTTCGAGGACGAATGTATGTTTAAGTGGGGGAGAATGTAACGACTTGACCGGTCTTTTTGAGCATTTGCATTCCATTCGATGGTTGGAGGGCATGAGTAGCCCCCTATGATGTATTATGACTTGTGTGTATCGTCGATTTTTGTTTTCGGGTGATTCAGGACTAATTTGGAAGAATGATTCTCATCTTAAAAGCTTTAAGTTGAAAGAGTTGACCAAGTTTGACTTTTGTGTATTTGACCCGGGAATGGAGTTTTGATGTTTCCGTTAGGTCCGAATGGTGATTTTGGACTTGGGCGTATGCCCGTATTTGTATTTGGATCTTTATAGAAGGTTTCAGCACTAATTGGCGAAAGTTAGAAATTTGAAGGTTTGGAATGTTCATAAGTTTGACTGGGAGTTGACTTCGATGTTATAGAGTTCGGATTGTTGTTCCGGGAGTTGGAATAGGTTCGTTATGTCATTTGGAACTCGTGTGCAAAGTTTGATTATGTTCCGAGTTAGTTAGGCATGAATCGGACACTTGGTTGGAAGTTTAGAAGTTTATGAACTTAAGAGAGTTTAACATGTGATTTGGTCTTTGATCCTTTGATGTGATGTCTCTGTATGTGTTTTGAGATGTTGGATAGGTCCAGATAGTGGTTATGGACTTTTGGGATAATAGTACGGGGACCCGAGAGGTTCGGGTGAGTTTTGAACAAGTTCGAGCATTTCGGCACCTTGGTGATGTTTTGGAGATATAGGAGTGCAGAGGGCACTTTTTAGAGTGCTGAGGGCACGTTTGGAGTGCTGAGGCAAAGCCTCAAGTGTGGCTGCAAACCCCAGAGTGCGGAGGCATTGGTGAAAGTGCAGACCGCACTGAGGGCCGCAACAGGAAATCTGCAGGTATTTTGGTCCGAATTGGGGAGCTTATATCTTGCGATCTATAAGGAATTTGGAGATGATCCAAAAATAAAGGTTGTAGCCCATTTAGTGTAGTTTCCAGAAAAATAAACCATTTATCATTTGGACATATGTACAGAAAGTTATGGTCACTTTACTAAAGACTAGTAGTGTAGTTGCTGCTGAAGTGAAGCCGCACAATATGGATTGCGGCCGCAAAACTTGGAAGTGCGGACCACACAAACAAATAGTGCGGTCAAGCACTGTGGGAGATCAGATCTTGTACTATATAAATAGGATTTTCGGACTTTTATTTTATTCCTCACTACTTTAGAGACTTGGGCACTCGGGTTTGAAGGTTTTCAACCTAGACCTTCATCTACAAGCTTGGAGTAAGTAATTCTAACATATATCTATGAGATATACATGAATCCATCACTACATTTAATATCAAAACATGGGATTTAACCAGAGAAATTGGGGTTTTGTCAAAACTTTCCTAAAGTTAATTTTTGAGTTTTGAACATCGATTCGATGTCGGATTTGGGTGAAATTAGAATGGTTGGACTTGTATTCGAATGGGTTGTCGGAATTTTTAGTTTTTTTGGGTTTCGAGGTGTGGGCCTGGGTTAGACGTTTTGGTTGACTTTGAGTAATTGATTAAATATTCGACAATTATCGTTTGAGTTTGTTTCCTATGGCATTACTTGTGTATTTGAGTTGCTTTTGGCTAGTTTCAAGTCGTTCAGAGGTTGTTACGCGTGGGATGGCATTTCTAGAGTATTGTTTGGCTTGCTCAGTATTGGATTTGGCTTGTTCAAGTTAAGTAACATATCTAAACTTGGATTTGAGAGTATTTAACCCTGGGAACTATGTTATAATAGATGTATTGAGGTGACGCACATGCTAGGTGATGAGCGTGTGGGCATACACCGAGAAAATCATGATTCTAGTCGACTATTAGACTATGATCGCACTGGTTTTGCTATTATATCTTGTTACATCCATGTTCTCTTGCTTTTTTGATTATATGAGTTGTCAATCATGATAGAAATCATGTTTAGGCTATGCACTTATTCGGTTGAGTCCAAATGAGCCTACCAGTGTTGTCTTGAGTTATCTGCTCTAACTATAATTATATACTCGGTCATGATTCTTTATTTGCATATCATATCTCAATCTTTGTTCATCATTCATTGTTATATCACATGTTATCATTGTTTGGGCTGAGTGGTACGATATTGTGACCCCTTGAGACTAGAGTGATTGATCACTAAGTTGGGGTCTGAGAGCCGTGTTGTGAGTGATATTGCGGATCGGGCTATACGCCGCAACAAGCTATGTTGGCTTTATATATATTATTATTATGGATCGGTTTTCACATCACAGCAGGCCTTATAGGCTTTATCTATTATTATGAGATCGGGTTGCATGCCGCATCAGGCCATATTAGCTTTATATTTATTATTGTTATTATGGATCGGGTTGCATGCCGCAGCAGGCCTTATAGGCTTTATCTATTACTATAGGCTTTATCTATTACTATGGGATCGGGTTGCATGCCGCAGCAGGCCATATGGGCTTTATATCTATTATTATTATTATGGATCGGGTTGCACGTCACAACAGGCCTTATAGACTTTATCTATTATTATGGGATCGGGTTGCATGCCACAGCATACCATATTGGCTTTATATATTAGCGCTTGGTTAGGATCGGCCCCTCCAGTGTTTGACATACCAGTAGTGAGCACATGTACAATACAATGTTGAGTGATTGTGTGTGATGAGTGGCAGTTTGAGACAGGCAGATTGAGTACTCTGAGAGTGTGAGTACCTGAGATTATCATTGTGATGCATTACATTTGACATGCATACTTGGCATGTAGGCATAGAGGTGCATTTTTTCTCATGCTAGATGGTATATGATAATTGATGACTTGACATGTATATTGTCATATAAGCATAGACATGTACTTTCCTCACGTTATGTGATAATGAAATATCTTATCTGTTGTTGAACGTTTGGGAAAAATCATAGTTTTTCTAATATACTCGTATTTTGGTGATTTCGATGAAAGATTTGGGTTTTACTGTTATACCTGAAAAGCATGCCTTTATTCCATAACAGTGAACGAGCTAAGCATCATATCTTTGAGTTATTACTTATATTGTTTTATTATATTGTTACGAGTTGTTCTTGGTTATTGGTGTTGGACTCTGACCGTTGTCCAAGCTCGTCACTTCTTTCAACCTAAGGTTAGGTTTGTTACTTATTGAGTACATGGGATCGGTTTTACTCATGCTACACTTCTGCACCTTGCATGCAGATTTTGGAGCTAGTGTTGCTGCGTATGGCGGGAGATGGCATTGGAGACGTACTTACGTTCCGGGTATAGTTGCTTTTTGTTCTTGGTAGCTTAAAATTTATAAATCTATTTATGAATATTTCGAACAGATGATGTATTTATTTCATACCAGCTTTCTAAACTCTAAATCTTAGAAGCTCATGATTTGTACTACCAGTCCTTGGGAAGTTGTACAAAAGTTCAGATATTTCATCATTTATTTTTCCGAGTAAATATTGTTTTTAATTGGCTTACCTAGCGGGTTGGGTTAGGTGCCATCACGACTAGTTAGATTTTGGGTCGTGACAGACTCATCCCTAAACAACTAAAAAACCTTTGCAAGTTTGTCTTCACGGCTTGATTCTTTAGTTGAGCAGTTTGAATCCTTGAAATTACCTATTCATATGAATTGGTATTTCCCTTGAGTAAATTCTCCAAATTGTGCGAATAACGTTAGTCATCAATAGCAGTAACATGATAATTTATATGGTTTCACGACCCAAAATCTCAATCAAGAGGTCGTGATAGTGCCTAACGTACTTTCTAAGTAAGCCAACACATTTATAATAAGCAATGAAACACAACTAAATGATTAACAACATAATATCTTAAATAACGACAAAGCTCCGAAATCACATAATAAGTCTAAACCAATACACTATTTAAACAAATCTCCAAGACTGGTGTCACTAAGTAAATGAGATCTAATGAGTGCTAAATACAGAGTAAGAAAGTAATATAATGCAGTCTGATACAAATAAACAGTAATGGAAAATATGGAAAGGTGACTTCAAGGCATGCGAACGAGAATGCAGCACTACCTCGAGTCTCCTGACTGGTAATGGCTAAGCACCTCTTGTGAGTTTGTTGGTACCAATGTCTGAATATGCACAAGAAGTGCAGAAGTATAGCATGAGTACAATCGACCCAATGTACTCGGCAAGCATCGAGTCTAACCTCGACGAGATAGTAACGAGCCTATGATAAAATACTTACCATATAAACCTATATAATTAATAAGCAATAGAAATAGCAGGAGAGATAACAATAGTAATACCAGGAATAAAGGCAGAAAATAGTAAAAGGATTCAATAAAAGACGTAATAACCACGTTTCTCAAATAAAATAACCAAAATTATTCTTAATATCTTAAATTAATGGGGATGAAATGATATCTGTGAACAACATAGCCAAACCCACAAAGGAGGACAATATCACAAGTCAACCACCACAATTCATAATATATATTGTGGAGCACAACCCGATCCAACATATCAATTTATATGGGAACATCTAACAGCCAACCAAACATGACAAAGCTCAAAATATAATAACAAAGAGAATAGATAGGCATAATTTATTAAGGAAAATATGAACACGAACAAGGTATAGTGGCAATCCAATATCCAAGAGCTAATCTCACTCATATATCTAAACAAGAGTTCAAACAAGGTTATTAACACGTGAATAATCAAGTAGTCACACAAACCAACATAGCATGGAAGATTAAGGCACAAAATAAGTAAATGCATGAAATTAACTTGTTCTACCTGCATGTTTTAGCCTATGACAACGCATATACACTCGTCACCTTGCACATATGCTATCCCAACACACAAAATACGTATCAAATAGATTCAATTACATCCTAATGTCCTCAAGTCAAGGTTAACCAAGATACTTACCTCTTTCAGTAGCAAATCGACAATCCAAAACCGCCTTCCCTTTAGCACAAATATCCAAACAAGTCGAATCTAGTCAATTAATACTCAAATAAGTCAAAAAAGATTTAAAAAATATTTTAGTATCAAAAACTTTCAATCTTTATTATATTTTGAAAGGTCAACAAAAAGTCATCACGGACCCACTTGGTCGAAATCGAAAATCAAGACCAAATCCTGGTTACCCATTCTTCTCGAATCCAAATATGTGATTTATATCAAAAGGTCCAAATCTCCAAAAATATCTCTCGTGAAACTTTCCCCAAAATCCCAAATTTTACACTTAAATTTCCTAGATTTAAAGGTGAAAATCTATGGAAAATCCTGGAAATAAATAAAAACTAAGTTAAAATTACTAACCTTTGATGTTGGGATGAAACTCCTCTCAAAAATCTCTGAAATCAATGGTAAATGGTGAAAAATGGCTAAATCTTGATTTTCGGCACTATTTATACCTCGGCAAAAATCCTTCTTCGCGTTCGTGGAAGGACGCCCGCGTTCGCGAAGGCCAACAGTCATAGACCATTGCGTTTGTGTAGGTAGCTTCGCCTTCACGAAAGGCAAGCCCTCAAGCCTTCGCTTTTTTCGTCCCACCTATCACGTTTGTGATGAACAAATGCCCTGTGGCCCCAACGCCCTTCTACGTGATCACTAAGCCACCAACGCGATTATAGAGAGAAAATTCCCCCAAGTGCTAGAAGACATTATGTGATCACGAGAAAAGCTTTGCGATCGCAAATAACAACCTATCCCAAATGCCAATCCTCTTATGTGATCGCGAGACAAGCTCCGTAATCATGAAGCACTGTGAAAAACCAGTACATCAGCTAACTTAACAAAGTCCAAAATGATCTGAAACCACCCTGAAATTCACCCTGGCCGTCGAACCCTAGTCCAAACATCCAAAAAAGTATATAAACCTTGCACGAACTCGCTTTCAAGCTCAAAACATCAAAACAACATCTAAGATCAAGTATCAGGCATCAAAACTCAAGAATTTCAATGTTCATAAACTCTTTTTTCCAACCTTCGTCTATTAGCGCTGAAATGGCCTCGGGTCACCCAAGACCCAAACCAAATATGCGTACAAGTCCATAATCATCATACGGACTTACCGAAATTGTCAATACACCGATCTAAGGTCTTTTACCAAGATCATTGACTGTGATCAACTTCAACAACTTTAAAGCTCTAGAATCAAGAGTTCTTTATCAAAATCCATCTAAACTTTCCGGAAATCAAAACGAACCATGCATACAAGTCATAAATTACCAAATGAAGCTATTCAAAGTCACAAATCACAAAATAAAAAGTTAGAACTCAAAACAACCTATCAGGTCATTACAATAGGAGTGAGGTTGGACAATATCATCTTCAAGTAATGTTCCAAAACTTAAAATAATTTGATTACCTCTTAAGAAAAATAAATCCAAAAAGGATTCCATTTTATTTCCATAAAAGAATCCTTCACAACCTTTACTTTTTCATGAAAGTATACCCATAATTTCACGACCCAATTCCCATCATAGGCCGTGATGGCCCCAACGATACCATTAGGTAAGCCAATAAGAAATCAACACAACGTCCGATAGTTCATACATCTTTTAAAACAAGTGATGAAATAAATAAGTGGAATTCAGCTTAGAAATCATGGTAAATACCAACATCTTCGCCAAGATACGAAGCATGAACAAAATATAAAGCTGAATGTCATAACAGCCGTACAACCATGAACAACTGTTTAAAATCCCAAAATTCGGTGTCACTGGTACACAAGAATCTACTATAATATACAATACTACTACAATAACTGTCTGGAATGGAAAGTACATAAAATACAATAAATAGAGAGGAAGAAGACTCTGTGTGCTGTGGACCGAAGTATAGAAGCAACCCACCACTAAGTCTAATCAGCAAGTGCGCCTATGCGCTTGTGTGACCACCAGATGAACCTGCCTCAATACTTGCACAATTAGTGCAAAAGTGTGGCATGAGTACGTAATTATCTAGTCTAACCTCAAAGAGGTAGTAGAGAGTGGTCGATGTCGACACTTAGTAGTCATCCAATAATCGATATACATAAGAAAGTAGACAGGTATGAGGCATGACTAGTAGCAACAAAAAAGATAAATATGTAAAATATGTTTTTCAATAAATGAAGCAAGTATAAATACGTCAAGGTGCTCATGTACGCACGGACTGCCTATCGAAATATTTCAGATAATCCCGCCGAGGGGAATGACTCGATCCCATAAAGAGAGTGCTGAGACAATCAGCACGGTCCCATAAGAATATCACTTAGGTATTTTCATAAGTATACTAATATGGCAAAAAACCCGATCCCACAAGAATATTAAAACTTCCGGACACATAATTACCACACAGGAGTAAATTCGTAAGTGGAAGTATAACCTCACAGCTAATAAAGTAGCGCACCAAAGCTCAAGAATAGTTAGGCATGAGAAACTACGCAAGTCTGGTCTCAAGCTAAGTCATCAGTTGAAGCATTTAAACAGACAAGATTAACTCAAGTAGGACAATTAAAGCATGGTATAAGTCTAAGTCTATCTGGACGTATAAAAAATCTAGCATACGCACGGACGCTCATTAACTCGTACGTATGTAGTTCCCATAACATATAACACGTGGCAATTGGAATACATACATGTAAACTAGTCAAAACATACTCAAGAGAGTTATCTTGCTTCGAAATCTAATAAATGGCTCCAACACTGCTGTAACACCTCAAACCAATACCAAACAATCCGAAACTAGTCAAAGAACATGTAAACTAGTCAAAACATACTCAAGAACCCATAATTTATCAGTTAGAAGAAAATCTCAATCGCGTACAAAAAGCCAATAAAAGTCAACCATGGGCTCACGCATCCGAATTTCAAAATTTCTCCAAAATAAATGCTACCCATATCACCAAGAACTCAAACATATAATTTGTTCCCAATTCCATATCCAATTTAGTGGTTAGATCCCCTTTTTACTTCTAGGTTTCCAACAAAAATCCAAAAATTCAACATTTTCTACCAATTTCCAGGTATTTAGCTCACAACAAGTTGGAATCACTTACGTTGTGTTAGTTGATGAAAATGGCCCTCCAAAATCGCCTTAGCAAGAGAGAAAGTAGATAAAAGGAGCCAAAACCTGAGCTCCCCAATTATATTCTGCCCGGGCGTTATTGTTCGCGACCATGGAAGCACTCTCGCGATCGTGAATGCCAAATCTGCCTCTACCATAATTCCCTTCTTCGCGACCGTGACCTTTCAGCCTACCAAGCCTACGCAAATGCGAGCCCAGCTATGAGAACGTGAAGGCCAAACTATTTGCCTTCATACCTTCGCGAACGCGATACCATGAAAGCGAACGTGATGCCCCCCAGCCCTCTGCGAACGCGACCCCTTTCTCGTGAAGCTTTGAGCAAAAGCTCGCCTGCCAGTCCCCTTCTTCATGATCACAGGACTTACTTCACGATCGCGGAGCACACCAGTACCAATAAAAATCTGGCAAATGCAACATGCTCCTCGTGGTCCGAAACTCACCAGAGCCACCTGGGACTCCGTCCAATCATACCAACAAGTCCATAAAACTAACGCGGGCCTACTCAAGGTCTCAAAACATATAAAATATCATTAGAACAAAGAATTGTACCCTAAACCAAACTAATCAAATTTTTTAAACTTTCAACTTCTTTCAACTAACTCCAAACACCACGAATCATACTTACACAACTCGGAATGAACCAACCACCCCTGCAAGTCATAAAATAGGAAAAAACACATACGTGAAATCTCAAATAGGGGAACGAGGCCCTAGAAAACAAAACAGACCGATCGTGTCATTATATTCTCTAACTCTTAAACAAATATTCCTCCTCGGTCTCCCAACTCGCTTTATCAGCTGGCTGACCTCTCCACTAGACCTTCACGACCAAAATCTCCTAAGACCTCAACTTGCAAACCTGTCTATCAAAAATGGCAATTGGCTTCTCCTTGTAACTAAAGTGCCAATCCATCTGAATTGTGTTATAATCCAACACATGGGACCTATCAGCATGGTACTTTAGAATTATAGACACGTAGAATACCATATGAACTCCCGATAAGCTAGGTGGGAAAGCAAGCCTATATGAAACCTCACCAATTCGCTCTAACTCCTCGAACAAATCGATAAACCTTAGACTCAACTTACCCGCTTGCTGAATCTCATGATACCCTTCATAGGCGAGATGTTCAGAAGTAATTTCTCGCCCTCCATAAAAGACAAATCACGCGCTTTCTAATCCACGTAACTCTTCTTCCTGGACTGAGCTATGTGAAGCCGCTCCTGAATCAACTTTACCTTATCTAAGGCCTCATTTACCCAATCAGTACCATATAACCTAGCATCACCAGGCTCGAACCAACCGATCGAGAAACGACATCGTCGGTTGTACAAAGCCTCAAATGGAGCCATCTCAATGCTGGACTGATAGCTGTTATTATATGCAAAGTCAACCAATGGCAAGAATCGATCCTTCTTCCCTCAAAAATCAATCACACATGCCTTGAGCATACCCTTCAAAATTTGAACGGTCCGCGCTCTGATTTCCTGTCGGTCTGCGGATGATAGGCAATGCTAAGCTCTACCCGAGTACCCAACTCAATCTGTACCGCTCTCTAGAAGTGCGAAGTGAACTGAGTGCCTTGATCTAAAATATTGGAGATAAGCACGCCATGCAACCAAAAGATCTCTTGAAT
Organism: Nicotiana tomentosiformis; assembly: GCF_000390325.3. Taxonomy (NCBI): domain Eukaryota; kingdom Viridiplantae; phylum Streptophyta; class Magnoliopsida; order Solanales; family Solanaceae; genus Nicotiana; species Nicotiana tomentosiformis. Next base: position 62,448,393 of record NC_090818.1, read on the forward strand.
GTAAATCTAAGCCAATCTCTTAGAAGTATATATAGTCATCACTAGGATAAATCTTGCAGACTTGGTCAGTCAATTGACAATGACCCATCCAACATCAAATTTCCTCAACGTTCGTAGCAAATCAATCATGAAATCCATTGTGATGTGCTCCCATTTTCACTCTAGTATAGCCATGTGCTGGAGCAAACCACTCGGTCTCTAGTGCTCATACCTAACCTGGTGGAAATTGAGACACCTCGATACATATCAACCTATGTACTTCATCCGCAGCTGCCATTAATGCTGCCTCAGGTCACGATACATCTTCGTGACACTTGGATTAATAGGATAGCGTGAACTGTTAGCCTCCTCCAGGAGCAACTCACTCAGTACATCAGCATTATGAACATATAAGGGGCCTCAGAACCCCATCATCACCAATAGTCACCTCCTTGGCATCACCTCATAGTACTGTCTCTCTAAGGACAAGTAAGTGTGGATCATCAAATTGATGAGCCTTGATCTGCTCGGATAAAGAAAGACTGAGCCACAACACATGCAAGAACTCGACTAGGCTTTCAAATATCCAAAGTCATAAGTCGGTTAGCTAAGGACGGAATGTCAAAGCCAATGGACTCTCATCTGCTGGAATGAATGTCAAGCTACCCATACTCTCAGCCTTCCTAATCAAGGCATCCGTGACCATATTCGCCCTGTCCGAATGATAAAGAATGATAATATCATAGTCCTTCAGCAACTCAAGCCACCTACACTGCCTCTAATTAAGACCCTTCTACTTAAATAGATGATGTAAACTGCGTTGGTCGGTGTACACCTCACACAACAAACCATAGAGATAGTTTTTCCAAATTTTGAGAGTACGAACTATTACAACCAACTCTAAATTGCCTCATAATAATTAGACCACCTGAACTGAACACCCTTTTGGGTCAACCTAGCCAAAGAAACTACAATAGACGAGAAGCCCTCCACGAACTGATGATAATAACCTGTTAGCCCCAAAAAACTCCTAATCTCAGTCGTTGTGGTAGGACGAGGGAAACTCTGAACTGCCTTAATCTTCCTAGGATCCACCTTAATACCGTCAGCTAATACAACATGCCCCAATAATGCCATAAACTACCCATAACACACACTTAGAGAACTTAGCGTATAGCTTCTATTCCCTTAGATTCTAAAGCACTATTCTCAAGTGTTGTTTGTGCTCCTCCATGCTATGGGATTATACTAATATGTCCTCAGTGAAGACAATCACAAACGAGTCAAGATATGTCCTGGACTCCTAATTTATCAAATCTATAAAGGTCACCGAGGCATTAGTCAAGCTGAAAGAAATCACTAGAGACTTGTAGTTCCCATATCTAGTCCGAAAGGTAGTCTTCGGAACATCCGAAGCGCAAATCCTCAACAGATGATACCTAGATCTCATGTCAATCTTCAAGAACACCCTAGCATCCTCAAGCTGATCAAATAAATCATTAATGTGTGCAAATGATACTTTTTCTTAATTGTGATCTTATTAAATTGGTGGTAGTCAATGCACACTTGCATACTCCCATCCTTCTTCTTAACAAATAACACCGATATGCCCTAAGGCGACACACTCGACATGATGAAACCCTTTTCAAGAAACTCCTAAAGATGTTGCTTTAACTCTCTCAAATTCATACGGGCCATATGATAAGGCAGAATAGAGTTAGGCTGGATGCCTGGCACCAAATCAATGTCGAAGTCGATATAACGATATAGTGGCATCCCTGGTAAGTCAGTAGGAAATACATCGGGAAACTCCCTCACCATAGGCACTGAATAACCCATGGGAATCTCCATCACAATATTTTGAATAAAGACCGGATAGGCAAAACAACCCTTCTCAATCATACATTTAGCCTTCAAGAAAGAAATAACCCGACTGGATGCACTACTAGTGAACCTCTCCACTCCATCCTAGGCAACTCTAGCATCGCCAATGTAATAGTCTTGGCATGGTACTCGATATGGCGACAACCAATCTATGCCAAGGATAACCTTGAAATCAATCATATCGAGTAATACAAGATCTTCTCTAATCTCATACCCACATAAAGTCACCACACATGCCCGTTAAACTCAATAATAACAACAGAATCACCCACTAGCGTGGACACATAAATAGGAGTACCCAAAGATTAATGAGATATATCAAGATAAGTTGAAAAATGAGAAGACGTATAGGAATAGGTAGACCTAGGATCAAATAGTACCGATGCATCTCTATGACAGACAAAAATAATATATGTGATCACAACGTCGGAGGCTACTACCTCTGGCCTAGCTAGGAAGGCAAAATATCTGGCTGAGTGCCATCTAATTGGCTTCGACGTCTACGGCAACCCTACCCACCTACCCTCCGTGTATGGCCTGCTGGACTGGCGGTGCTGTAAATGATACAGTAATCAGGGGCTGATGGCCCTGCTACACCACCTTACCCTAAAGTCTGGGACAATACCTCTTTATGTAACCCATATCCATGGGAGGCTGCTGACTCTGAATCTCGCCCTGATGGCCTGAATACCAACTAGAGGAACCCTGAATAACCGGTGGAGGGTAGGTACTCTCTGGCATGGTGCTGAAGTATGGCTGCACTGGAGCACCCTAAATAGGTTGTGGTGCTGAATACATATGCCAGGTAGTATATCCCTCTCAAACTAACCTCTTCCCCTATACGAGGTGACGCTGAAACTTCCAGTATACCAAGGCTGGTTTTCCCTTGACATGGCCTTTCTACTCTGGTTACGGATACACTCGATCCTCTAAGCTATCTCCATAGCCTTATTGAAGGAAGTCCCCAACTCTACCTCTTAGGCCACAGCAACTTGAATCCCATAGTGCAATCCTGAAATGAACCTCCGCACCCTCTCTGCCTCTATGGGAATTAATATAGCTTGATGACAAGACAACTCACGAATCTCGTCTCGTAGTCGGTCACAGAAATCTGGCCCTGCTGAATCCTCTCAAACTGGCTCTGTAACTTATCCCTTCTAGTGGGTGGTATATACTTCTCCAAGAAGATGAGCATAAATTGATCCCAAGACAAGGTAGGGAAAATGCTAGTCTACCCAGAAGATAAGACTGCCACTATCTATGGGCTTTCCTCCTCAGCTAAAAAGTGGTGAAGTCCACCCCATTGGACTCTACTAGTCCCAAATTATGCTTCATATCCCTGCAACGTTTAATAAAATCCTACGGGTCCTCTAACGTCTCACCGTAAAAAAGGGGAGATGAAGCCTCAAAAATCCGTCTAGACTCTTATGCTCATTGACAGTTATGGATGTCCTAGTCTTGCTCTTGTTGCTGCAACCGGCTAAATGTCTCTCGTAAGTAATAGCCCTGAAGTCTGAATAATAACCTCAACCTGCCACGGTATATGAGTGGTGGGGGTATAGCCTCCCTCTCTGGCTTGATTAAGCCGAGTCTGCTGGAAATAATCTAGCCTGAATCATAGTATAAATAAACCACCACTTACATCCCATGACCTCCTAAAATCTTGGCGCGGTCGTGAACTATGTCGGGGACTTCTCGGCTGTAGGTATCTCATCATGCTTCTCAATAATAGGATCCTTCATTGGGTCCACTGGTGGTGCCACTGGAGCTACTCTAGGATGCCTTCGTCCCCCGACAACAGCTCTGGCCCTCCCTCGGCCTCTATCTCTACCTCTAACAACCAAGGATGCTACCCCTCTGCCGCCGGATGATGCCATCGCATGAATTCTCACCATTTGTGAGAGAATAAGAGAAGAAGAACGGATGTCTCTGTACAATTTTCAAGAATCTACTAGGCTTGCTCATGACTCATGAGACCTATGTGAACCTAGGGCTCTAGTACCAAGCTGTCACGTTCCAATTTCCACCATAGGCCGTGATGGCCAACGCTAATATCAGGAAAGCCAACAATAAATTAACACAACTTTTGATAGTTCATAACACCTTTTAAAACAAGTAATGAAATAAATAAGCAGAATTCGGTTTAGAAATCATGGTAAAATACTAACGTTTTCACCAAGATACGAAGCATGAACAAAATATAAAGTTGAATGTTATAATAGCGATACAACCATGACCTGTCTGAAATCCCCAAAACCCGATGTCACATGTGCACAAGCATCTACTAGAATATACAATACCACTACAATAACAGTCTTGAATGGAAAGTAGACATAATACAATAAATAGAGAGGAAGGAGACTCTGTGTGCTGCAGACCGAAGCATAGAAAGAAGCTTACCACTAAGTCTCCTCAGCAAGTGCATCTATGCGTCTGTGTGATCACCACATGAACCTGTCTCAGTACTGGTCCAATTAGTGAAAATGTGTAGTATGAGTACGTAAGTCAATGCGTACCTACTTAGTATCTACTCTAACTTCGATGAAGTAGTAGCGGGGGGTTGACATCGGCACTTACTAGTGGTCCAATAATCAATATACATAAGAAAGTAGATAGGTATGACACATCACAAGTAGAAACAAAGCAGATAAATATGTACAACATGTTTTTCAATAAAAGAACCAAGTATAAATTCGTCAAGGTGCTCATGTACGCATTGACTGGCTATCAAATTATATAACATAATCCTGCCAAGGCAAATGGCCCGATCCTATAAAGATAATGCTAAGACAATCAGCCCCGTCCCATAAGAATATCACTGATGTACTTTCATAAGTGTACTACTATGCAATCCGATCCCATAAGAATATTTAAAATTTTGGACACATAAATACCACAAGGGAGTAAATTCGTAAGTGAGAGAATAACCCCATGGCTATTTAAGTAGTGCACCAAATCACAAGAATAGTAAGGCTCGGTAAACTACGCAAGTCTAGTCTCAAGCTAAGTCATGAATTGAAGTATTTAAAGAAACAAGATTAACTCAAGTAGTACAGTTAAAGCATGGTATAAGTCTAAGTCGACCCGGACGTATAAGAAATCTAGCATACGCACAGACACTTGTCACCTCGTACGTACGTAGCTCCCATAACACATAGCGTAGCAATTAGAACACCTACGATGATAAGTTCCCTCTGACTAGATTAGGCAGGAAATTTACCTTGCTTCAAAATTTGATAACCATCTCCAACATCGCTCTAACACCTCAAACCAATACTGAACAACCCGAAACTAGTCAAAGAACGTGTAAAATAGTCAAAACATACTCAAGAACCCATAATTTATCAGTCAGAAGAAATTCCCAACCCACACAAAAAGCCAACAAATGTCAATCCTGGGGCCCACGCGCTCTGATTTTGAAAATTCTTGAAAATAAATGCTACCCATAGCACCACGAACTCAAATATATTATTTGTTCCCAATTCCATTTCCAATTTCTTTGTCAAGTCTCCTTTTCACCAATTTCTAATTTTCCAACAAAAATTCCAAAATATTCAACATTTTATAGACATTTCTATGTTAAATTCAATATATAATTCATGTATTTAGCTCACGACAAGTTGTAATAACTTACCTTATGTTAGTTGATGAAAATGGCCCTCCAAAATCACCCAAAATCGCCTAAAATCGCCTTAGCAAGAGATAAAGTAGATAAAATGAGCCAATACCTAAGCTCCCATCTTATATTCTTGCCAGGCATTATTCGTTGTGATCGCAGAAGCAACCTCGCGATTGCGAAGGCCAAATCTTCCTCTGCCATAATTCCCCTATTCATGAATGGGAGGACCTTCGTGAATGCAATCTTTCATCCTGCCAAGCTTACGCGAACGCCAAGGCCAAACTCTCGCTTGCCGCACACCTTCACGAACGCAATACCATGCACACAAACGTGATGCCTCCTTCCCCCAGCCCTCCACAAATACCGCCCCTTTTATCATGAACGTATAGAGAATAAGCTTTACAGCTCTTCCCCTTCTTCGCAACAGCGGGACTAGCTTCGGGATCGCGAAGCACACTAGTACCAGCAAAAATCTGCCAACTTCAACATGCTCCCAGTGGTCCAAAACTCACCCGAGCCACCCGGAACTTCGTCCAATCATACGAATAAGTCTATAAACCTAACCCGAACCTAGGCAAGGTCTCAAAACAGAAAAAATAACATCACAACAAATAATTAGCCCCTAAACTGAACCAATCAACTTTCCAAACTTCCAACTTCTTTCAATTAACTCCTAACATGATGAATTATACTTAAACAACTCGGAATGGAACCAAATTTCACACACACGTCTAATATGACAACACGAAACTGTCATAAATCTCTAAATACTGAACAAGATCCGATATCACCAAAGTCCACTCCAAGTCAAACATAGTAAATTTTAAAACCTTCAAAATGCCATCTTGCGATAATTAGCGCCGAATCGCTCCCGGACCACCCGAACATACGACCAAGTTAAAAATTACCATATGAACTTATTGGAACCTTCAAAACCCGATGTCGAGGTCATTTACTAAATATTTTGACTTTAGTGAATCTTTGCTGCCTTAGGCCACTAGCACAGATCTAAGTGTTCCGAATTCAACCTGAACCCTTCCAGGACCAAGCTAACTGCCCTCACAAGTCATAAAATAGGAAAGCACATATGGAAAGTCACAAATAGAGGAATAAGGCTCTAGAAAGGGAAATGATCGGTCGGGTTGTTACACATAACTATTGAATTCTTGGTGACCATGAATTCATCTAATTATCACCATACCTCTAGCCCACGAAATAAATCCTTCAACTTGCATTAGGAATCGGCTTTCAGCTTTTGATCAATGTCTTCGGGTGATCTGTCTCTTTCGATGTCTAATCTGGTTCTTTTAATATCTACTTGATACATCGGCAACCTTGTATATCAGTATAACACATATCTTTAAAAGACCTAGTTCTTCGACAACTGTTTGTTAATTATCAAAACCAATTAAAGCCCAGCTCAAAAAATTCCCTTTTTGATGATTACAAATGCATGTGCAATTCAGCTCAAACTTCCAACACACATATGTGTAGTCTTCGACTTACAATCTAGATTAATCAGTATGAGAACCATCTTGATTAAAAGCATTAACTTTTGCAAGATGTCTACTCTCGTATAAGTATAGTTAGGGACTCACCTTCCATTCATTACAATCCTAAAGATGGCAAAGCATAGAACTAGATTGGTTCAATATCATTCCTACAATCATGCATCTTAAAACAATTTCTTCTACTACATAGAAACCATGTTCATTGATCAATGTAGGTGCACATCCTTAACTTTCCTCTTTTGATATTATTTAAAAACATGCATCAATAAAGTCAATAGTGAGATTAAAGCAATATAAAATGCATGGCCACTTTGGCTACACTGGCATGCACATAAATCAAGAGCTCAAACATTTAATCTAACGATATTATCCATCTTTAAGAACTCATCGAACCAGAAATATAAAACTTTATATATGCACCATAAAGACCTGACATGTCATTTTGAGCTTTAGCATTCTAATTGGTAGTTTGAGGTCTTGAGTAGCTTCATAAAATGTATTATGACTTACTAGTATGGTTGGTGTTGATTTTCGAGAGGTTCGGGATTGGTTTAGAAGAGTAATTCTTATTATAGAAGCTTTAAATTGGACGAGTTGACCAATATTTGGCTTTTGAGTAAACGACATCAGAATGGGGATTTGAAGGCTTCAATAGGTTCTATGGTAATTTTGAACTTGGGCATATGTTCGAATTTTATTTTGGATGTTCCTAGAAGATGTTGACTCTAATTGTCGAACGTTGGCAATTTGAGAAATTTGACAGTTCATAGGTTTGACCGGAAGTTGACCTCGATATTATTGGGATTTGCTTATGGTTTTGAAACCTTGTAAATGTCCTAATGGTTGAATATAAATTTGTTTCAAAGTTTGATTGTAATCCGGAATGTGTAACTGTAATTCGGATGCATTCGGCAAAGTTGGGAATACTTGAAAGTTAAGAGATAAGTTTGATCTTTGAATCTTTGTTTTATTGTCGTTCTTGATGTGTTGATCCTTGGGACAAGTTTTGATAAAGTATTCGGACTTGTTGGTACTATTGAACGAGGTCTCATGGTGCTCGGGTGTGATTCGGGATGGTTTCGGACCATTCCGGTTGAGTTTGGTGCAACTGAGTTGCTGGTGTGCTATAGTTATTTGTGATTGCAGAGAAGAGGATCGCGATCGCGATCACATAGGAGGATTTTTGGCTTAGAGGTTGTTCTACACGATCTGTGTATGAGAGTTACGATTGTGGTGTGTTAGGTGTGGCTTGTCATCGCATTCGTATAAGGGGATTCGTGTTCACGGAGTGTTGGAGGAGGTCGGGCAGTCGGCAAGCATCATGTTCATGAGGGTTGTTGTCATGATCACGTATAGTGCATAAGGTGGTTCTTTGCAACTGCAATAGAAGAAGTTTGATCGTGGAGGGTCTTTAGATGGTGCATCATGATTATATGTTAAGTGTTGTGATCACGCAAGGGGAAGATTGGGATGGGCATATTTATGAATCATGATCGCGTGTGGTCTGACCGCAATCACGAAGAAGTGTTTTTCTGCCAGTATAAAAGGCTGAGTTTCGGGTTTTCGAGTTTATTTCTTTAATTTTGAACCCTAGACTTTGAGAGAGGCAAACTTTAAAGAGGAGTTTCACCTATGGAAAGACGGTAAGTGATTTTTACTCATTTGTGATTATATTTCAAGAATCTACATAGATTTTCAACCCCTACAACAAGGATTTAAATAAAAATTGAGGTTTTTGATATTAACTTAAAGGAGTAATTTTAGGGGTTTTGATTATGAAATTGGACCCTGATTTGAAATTTTATCATATATTTGGACTAACGGCTCATGGGTGAACTATATCTATAATCAATTTCAGATTCCAGGTCTTGGGCTCATGGTCGACTTTTTGTTGACTTTTTGATTTGGGTTACAGATTGGACTTTTTTGATATAAAATCAATTCGTAAATCTTGTATTCACTTGTTTAAGTAATATTTAACTAGATACGATCCGTTTGGAGTTGGATTTAAAGGGAAAGACGGTTGTTGATTTATTAAAACTTGACGGGAGGAGGTAAGTCTCTTGTTTATCCTTGTAAGAGAGAATTTTCCCCGTAGGTGATTTATTTGCTACCTTTTACTTGATTTATGTGCCATGTATATGCGAGGTGACAAGCTTTTATGTGTAGCTAGGTTGTGACCCTGGCCGGATAGTGTTAATCTTATAATATGCCTTGTTTGGACTCTATAAATTGTTTATCCATGTTTCAATGATGCTATGACCACATGATGAAATATTAATTATGATTAGAGACCATGCTAGGGTTATGACTCGTTGATTTGTACATGACGAATTCCTTTCACCCTGTTTGGTTTTCTAATTTAGATATAATAATACAACTGCCTTACTTTATTTATGATTTAATGGCTATTGTCTTACTTTGCTCTTGTTGATAGCATTCCACACTTAAGAATGTTAAATAAGCATATTGAACTGTTATGAAAAGTGAAATACAGGATTAGCCCCAACCATCTCTCATTCATGTAGATATTCATCCACACTTTACAATCATGTCTTGTGATCTTTTATTATATCATTTCATATGCATATGCATGAGTTTGCGAGTTGGATATTAAGGAATTTTGAGGATTTTGGAACCAACGACATTGTGAGTGGATATTGGATATAAATTATGGGTGATTTTAGGATTGGATTGGGTTGCACGCTGCAACAGCGCTTGAATATGGATCAATCCCTATGGATTCAGTTGATTACACCGTGTGAGCGCAGGCACCCTGATTGGTGCTCAGTTTGGACATTTGACTAGTGTCATGCACATGGATTTGTGTTATAAGTTATTGATAGTGGATCATGGGCATGCATATATATTCTAGACTCATGCAGTAGCTTCTATATTAGCGTTGATTGACTCATATCATGATTTTAAAAAGCAATTAAGATAACAAATATTGTATTGTATCTCATTGTCTGAAAAGCATCACTAAATTACCAATTTATTGTGCTTTACCTTTGTGACTATTTGATTATATCGTTCCTTATCTTTTATTCTAATTATGCTTGCATTTAATTATTGGACTGTTCGTAAGTGCTAGTATCAACCTCTCATCTACTTCTTTGAAGCTAGACTTGATACATAATGAGTACTATGATTTTGTACTTATACTACACTTTTGTACATTTTGTATAGGTTATGAGGTAGTTCTAATGGTACCTATCTAGCTGAGTAGCAGTGTATATATGAGGGGAGGACTTCTATTATTGCCTTGTGGAGGGATTTCTACCTATTGTAGCCCATTGACTAAGCTGACTGAGAAATGTGATCCTTTTGGATGGTCTAATGAATGTGAAAAGAGATTCTGGAAGCTCAATACTGGTTTGACTACAGCTCTAGTGTTGGTGTTTCCTAATGAGAAGAATTATTCGGTTCAAGATTTGGAGGTACTACTTGCATGATGTGTTATGCGAGGTTTACATGAACCTTAGAGTCTTTAGCATCTGTTTAAGCAGGAGGATTGAATTTTAGGCAGTAGAGAGTAGGGATAGCTTGGCATTTATTCAAGAAGAGGAGAGGACTTTGGTTATGGATGTTAAAGTCTTGGCTAATAGATTTGTGAGGTTGGACATTTTTGATCCTAGTATACTTCTTGTTTGTGTTATTGCCCAATCGTCCTTGGTTGAGCGCATTATGGTTTGTTGGTATGAGGATTCCCATTTGCTTGTCCTTAAGGACACAATGTTGTGAGATGGTGCTAAGTAGGTAGTCCTTGGGGATGATAGTGTATTGCAACCACATGGTTAGATTTGTGTTCCTAATGAAGATGACTTGAGGGTGTTGATTCTTGAGGAGGCTCATGTCCAAAGTATTCTATTTATCCAGATGCCACGAAGATGTGCCGTGATTTGAAGTAACATTACTGGTGACAAGAAGGATTTTCTCAGATGGGCTATCTTATATGAGAGGGTTTGAGGTTGTACGAATTCTTATGAGGAGCTTTCCTTCTATTTGATGGAATGAATATAGTACAAGAGAGTCTAGAACGCTTGAGGATAATGGCATGACTATCATGAGGATTAGCATGCATTTGCCGGATAATCTGGAATGTGTTATGATTAGTGCTACAGGAAATTCAATTGAGCAAAAGAGCGAGGTCATGGTAGTTAAGGAGAGAAAGTCATTACGGGTTGTGGGATTATCTGATTATGGGTTTGAGCTAAGTGAGGGAGTTTATCATCGATGATTGGATCATATAGGCATGTGATGTAATAGTTTTCTTGACTCAGGAGCACTTGTGGACTAGTTATGACTCGAGAGAGTGACATCAAGGATGATTTGGGCAAGGAACTTGCTAGTTAGGTGAGGTACTAAACCTTATTGATATAGAAAGATTATGGGATGACTCTGGTTTGATATCCTTTATGGGGAATATTATGCACCGAGATAGGATTCACTCGGCTGCTTTAGGATGAGGTTGTTTCTTAGAGTATTTAGGTGCTAATGGAGTACCACTCATTCAGCACGTGATGGCTATGCATTAGAGAATAAAGTAGAGTGGATGACTCTAGAAGATGGTTTAAGTGGGTTTAAGTTTCAAGATGTGGCACTTAAAGTTTATTGGATTCATTGTGTGGTTAATGAATGGAGATTGAATTGGATTGTGACCGAGGCTTGGAGTATTTTTGAGTTATCGTTGGTCTTACAATGCATCATAGAGAGATGAATGGACAACATATCGGCTTGAGATACTATTCGATGTGTAAGAGAGAATAAAGTGTTTATGATTCTTAGGATGACATAGTTTCATATTGGGGATCGCTTGGCTTGAATATGGTTACACACTACAATGAATTGAGGAAGAGTAATGTTTCCTTGAAGGCGGGCCAAGAGAATGTTTAGGAAGTTGGATCAGCATATAAGTGGCTTAGATCAGCATGATAATGGAAATGATCAGTTTCCATAGTAGGATAGCGTATTGCAAGTTCGTTTGTGTTAAGCTTTTTGAGGTTTAGTAGTCTACATGATTTTGTTAACCCAAAGAGGATCATTTTAATGGTTGAGTATTGTGTAAGTTGTCCTTAGGAGCTTGAGGAACTATTCTTCTTGTAATTTGGAATAGATATTGGGATTCTTATGTTAGAGATGGCATCGTGATGGATGTGGTAAGTCATGTGCGATTTGGGTTACTCTGCAAGTTGCAGTTCATCATTAGATAGAGGGATTGAGATCAGAGATAGCACAAATGGTTCTAGTGTTTGAGGGATATAGCATTACTGATTTCAGAATCACCAAGAAAGAGAATGCGTTGTAGAGTATGCTTACTAATAAGGTGTAAGGGAAATTCAACTAAGCGCTTCGGTATTTGTATGATAGTTAATTGAAGAGTTTCAGATTTCAATCACTTAATATGGGAGGGTTGATGGAAGTGCACGTCTAGAGATTCCTGCAGGTGTAACTTCTTAATTGTGTTTGAGGAGTCATGCGAAAGTTACTAGGACAAGGAATCTTGCCCTTTTGAGGTATGGAGGTTGGAATTCTATATGTAAGACTATCTCTTGGAGATGTGATCAATGAAGGTATGTTGATAATTAGGTAACATGTCGTATTCATGATTGTGGTTAGTGATTTGGAAAGATTTGTGCTTAATAAAGCTTGTGGTTTATGGTATGGGATGCATTGTGATCTATCTAAGTGTGGTGATATATCCTTCCTGGTGGTCTTGGTTTGGGGAGTATAGTTCAAGATATTCTTGGCATTAGTTTTATTGTGTTGGGATATTGAACAAGTTATGTAAGGATTTTAGAGGCACAAAGACTTGTACATTTGATGTATTGGGCTCCGTAAGGTTATAGCTTATCAAGAGAGGTGTAGTTGATGATTGGAATGATAACGGTTGCATGTATATATTATAGTTTATGCTAGTGGTTCAGAGATTTCTAGTATGTTTATGAATGAGAGTTAGAATGGGTCCCTATTGGCTTATGGAAGGCTTAGTTTTACTTCAGAAGGAGGTGGAATCAGTGTGGATGTCTACTAGCAGGACTGCTGATGATATGTATTCTGTAGCGGTTCAAATTTGCTTATGCAACGTGAGGTGTTATGTGTGTGCGTCATTCGAAAGAGGCATAGTTATATGGGATAATTTCTACCGTTTGATTTGTTAGCGTGGTTGTCCACTAGGTGATTGTGGTAGTTATGGCTGATGTTTCAATTTGAGTTTCATTGAGTTTTCTTAATTATTATATGATGGCAAAATGGAATAAGTACTATAACTATTCATAGATGTTGAGAATGAGCACCATGGATATGGTAAGTTATTGGATGATAAGTTGTTTTTCTATAGATCGGTGATATTTAAGTTATTGCCTATATAGTGGAAACCATGTTATTTGAGGCTCCACATGGATTTTGGCGTGGCTAATTGATCGAGCAGCTTGAACTGCATGAGGCAAAGTTTATGGATATGGAATTAGTGCGATCATATTTGGAATAAGGTACACTTGGAAAAAAAATACTCTTGGACAGCTTAGGACAAGCAATGGTACCTACCAAGCAAGAGGAGTATGTGATTTGTCGATATGGTGAGTAGTTAAGAGTTATTCAAGGTTTCTTACCTTATCAGGGGTGTTGCGAAGGCTTCAATCAATGATTTATTTGATATAGGGTATGCCATCAGTACCAGGTTGGTAATGAGCAATTATTGCAGTCACAAGATATTGCTTTGGGTATATGAGTTGTAAGGTATGTTATGTGATTACATCTTGGGGTTACATTAATGGTTTGATACAATTTGTTGAGATTGATAAAGTGCATCTATATGAGAATCAGATCTTAGAGGAAGTTCTGGATATTGAACTTTGGTTCAAAGGCTTATAGGCTAAGGTTGAAGGGAGAATATTGAGTTAGGAATGTGTTAATGGATGTATATGGATTGAGGTGACATGGGATCACTCATAGGTGTGTGTATGATGAGCTTATACAGTCTGGAGAGCTTTAGAAAGACTTTTGGCACGTACGAGGATGAATGTAAGTTTAAGTAGGGGAGAATGTAATGACCCGACTGGTCGTTTTGAGCTCTAGAAATTTGTTCTGTGATTTGAGACCTTTAGGATCTTCATATTATATATTACAACTTGCGAGTATGATTTCTTTTGTTTCGGGGAGGCTTGAGAGTGAATTTGGAACATCCACTGTTATTTTTGAAAGCTTAAGTTATAAAAGTTGACCAATATTTAACTTTTGTGAAACAACTTCAGATCCATGATTTGATGAATTCAATAGGTTTGTATAGTGATTTTGGACTTGGATGTGTGTTCGTATTAATATTCGGAGGTTCCTAGAATGTTTTGGCTCCATTTGACGAAGTTGGCAATTTAAAGAATTGAAGAGTTCTTAAGTTTTATCGGAAGTTGACTTCAGTGTTATCAGATTCTTATTGTGGTTTTGAGACCTTGAATATTTCCTAATGTTTTATATGAACTTGTATGCAAATTTTGGTTGTAATCCAGAATGTCTAAGTATGATTCGGACGCGCTCGGCGAAGTATAAATAATGCAAAGTAAGAGACGGATTTTTGTCGTTGATTCTTGGATTTGATGTTATTTGTGGCGTTTCGAGTCTTTGGATAAGTTTGGTAAGGTATTCGGACTTGTTGGTATGATTGGATGGGAGCCCAGGTGTCTCGGTGTCATTCGGGGTGGTTTCAGCCCATTTTCCTTAGTATTGCAGTTGTTGTTGTGATGGTTCAAGGTTGTGCTTAGCAATCGCGGAGCTGAGTCTCGTGATCGCGGAGACGAGAAGTTGGCAGGAAATTTTTGTTCATCGCATTCGTGGTCACGGAGTCGCGATCGCATTGTGTGGAGGAGCTGATCATTCGCGTGTAGTTGACCGCATTCGCAAAGAGAATGAGGTAGCTGGGGATTGTTTGCCATCACGTTCGCAGAATTGGTCTCGTGTTCGCGGAGGGCTAGACATTTGTCTTTCACGATCGCATGTGTTATTTTGTGATCGTGTAGGAGGTTTTCTGGAAGCAGAGTTTTTGTTCTATGCGATCGACGTAGCTTTGGATCGCCATCGCGAAGGGTAATCCCTATGCAGTATAAATGTTTGGAATTTCGGGATTGTTGCCCATTCTTTCATGTTTTGAGCCCTAGACTTTGATTGTGCCGATTTTTCAAAAGGATTTTCAATCAAGGCAAGAGGTATATAGCTTCTACTCATAAGTGATTATATTTCAATAATCTACATGGATATTTAACCCGTAAAACGTGGATTTAAAGTGTAGAAATTGAAGTTTTTGGTATGAACTTAAGAGAGTAATTTGGGGGTTTTGATTATATAATTGAACCCAGATTTGGAATCTAATCATATATTCAGGAATCGTGGGGTAATGGGTGCACTATATGCATGATCAATTTCGGATTCAAGGGCCTCGTTGACTTTTGATTTGAGATAAATATTGAATCTTTTTAATATGAAATCAATTCCTACAGCTTCTACTCAATTCCTACTCATCTGAGTAATGTTTGACTAGATTCAAGTCGTTTGGCATTGGATTTGAAAAGAAACACAGTTGTTGTTGATTAAATCTTGCTGGGAGGAGGTAAGTCTCTTGTCTATCCTTATAAGAAAGAATTTTCTCTGTAGGTGATATATTTTCTATTTGTTACATGATTTAGGTGCCATGCATATGCGAGGTGACGAGCGTATATATGTAGCTAGGTTATGTGTCACATCCAAACCTCAGGAGATGCGACCGGCACACGATGCCCAAAGGCCCGTGCGAACTAAAGTTCATACTTAAGTCTTTCATTATGAATTTGGGCCGATTAGGCCTCCTAGTATGATACCAAAATTAATAAATGTTCATAATTGACTATGGAAGGAACCTTAACATTGCATATATACATATATGTATCTCCATAGTCAACGGAGTCATAACAGTATTTACATACATCTGGTAACTAGTTTGTAAGTCTCTAGGAGTACTATGATACACAACTTGGTCGGAACAGGGGCCCATCATACCCGAAATGACTGGAACATATACCTCAGTACCTATTGAATTCTGTACGGCTATTTTGGATAAGTGGAGTACGACAACCAACCGCTGAAACATGCACCCTACTAGGGAGGGACTTCACCGGGTCTATCTGTACCTTTGGGAATAGACACAGTGCCCAAAATAAAGGGGCGTCAGTACGAAAGATGTATTGAGTGTGTAAAGCTGATAATGTATGTAAACCAAAGGCATATCATAAGAGATATGAATACATAACTTCAACTTGGACACTGAAGACAAGCCACCGGTGGCGTGCACCGCACTCATTGGGGCTATGCATTAAATATAATATAATATCATTCAGCCACTCTTTGGGGCATCATCTTATATCGTACCCAAACTTATAGAGAACTCGGTAATGTCTTATGCGTTCATATGAACTCTATCTCAACAGTACCTGATCTCAACAGAACTCTATGTAGTCAGCCTCAAGAGGACTAGGTAATATCTTATAACACATCATCCCATAACCGGCCTCATAGGGGCTTGGTGATATCGCCCAACACGTCATTTTGCACCCGGCCTCATCGGGGGCTCGGTTAAGCAAAATAGGTACACACATATATAAAAGTACAATGCAAGGTCATTTACAAGAGATATCAAAGGTAGACTCAAAAATGGACTTCATTTCACAACCTCAAGATATTATCCATAAACTCTTAGACTAGGAAAGAAAATGCCACCGGTATAGTACATACAAGAACATGAAAAAACTTGTCAAGAGGGGCTTAGAACAATTCAGTCTTACCACATACGGATTATTCAGAAGAAACGCTTACGCAAAGACATGCTAAGAAGGAAAAACGGCCTTACATACCCTTTTGAGGAATTAACTATACTCCCTGAATTCTTACGCTTCTATGGTAATTATCTTATCCTTCAGGGAATCTCCAAAAATTAGTATAACAAGAAGACGAGGATACAGTGATGATGATAAGATCCTTTACGCTAAATCCTACTAGGTTCGCTCTTGATTTAACTTTGAATCGTTTAGGAGTTCTTAATGGGGGTTTAAGAGAATTTTAGAGCTAAAGTTGGCGATATCTTCTAGAATGAAAGAGAAGAAAGTTGTATTACCTCTTTATATCAAGTCTAGAAATTCCACCGCCCCGTTTACCAAACAGGCCACCTTGCACCGGCCACCGTGCCCGGTAGGGCAGCTGGCATAATTTGATGAAATATAATCACCTCTTTGTCCCCATGACGTGTCGCCGGCCGATTAGTTGTGCTAAACCTTATTAATTTTCAACTTTACATGTGGGGAAAAGTGTGGGGTGTAACATCATTCCCCCTTTCGGAATATTAGTCCTCGAATGTTGAATCGTAGTCACTTTTACAAAATTCTCCAATCATCTTTCGTGGTACCTTGGGCCCTTTCGGAACATTAGTCCTCGAATGTTGAATCGTAGTCACTTTTGTAAAATTCTCCAATCATCTTTCGTGGTACCTTGTGTTGTGCCTGCTAAAGTAACCTCAATATCATCTCTCATATCCTCTTTAGCCTCACATGTTATCTCTTCTATATTGTTATTCCTCCAAAGTACCTTAACTGAAGCCATATTTTTGTTCGCAACTTGCGAACTTGACAATCTAGGATAGCTACCGGAATTTCTTCAAAAGATAGGTCCTCTGTGACTTGGATATCTTCAATAGGGGTAATTTAGGATGGATCACCCAAACACTTACGAAGCATGGATACCTGGAATACCAGATGCACTGCTCATAATTCTAGGGGCAACTCCAGCTGATAAGCCACTTGACCGATTATCTGAGTAATTCGATACGGCCCGATATACCAGGGATGAGTTTGCCTTTCTTGCCAAACCTCATCATGCCTTTCACATGCGATACCTTTAAGAATACCCAATCTCCTACAATGAACTCTAAATCTCGACGTAAATCATTCGAGTAGGATTTTTCTCTGCTTTGGGCTATCAGTAATCGATAAGCGGTAGATGATCTTTCCAACTTCCTTTGAAGTCTAAAATACAAGCTAAAAATATGTCCTCGAGCATATAAATGGTACACTCGGCTTGGCTGTTCGTTTGTGGATGGAAAGTTATGCTAAGTCTGATCTTGTACCCCAAGCTCTCTTGAAAAGATCTCCGGAAATTGGCCATAAACTGAGCACCTCTGTCCAAGATTATATAAATTGGAACCCCATGAATTTGAACTATTTTCTTGATATATAATTGAGCATATTTTTTGGCCGAAAAGGTGGTCCTTGCAGGTAGGAAATGAGTTGACTTGGTGAGTCTATCCACAATAACCCATATAGAATCAAACTTTCAGCGAGAATGTGGTAATCCGGTAACATAGTCCATGTCTCCCATTTCCATGTCGGGATTTCTATATTCTGAAAAAATCCTCCTGGCTTCTGATGTTCAACTTTAACCTTTTGGCAATTTGGACATCTGGCGACATATTCGGCAATGTTTTTTTTCATGTCGTTCCACCAGTATAAATTTCGAAGATCATGATACATCTTAGTTGATCCCAGATGAATAAAATACGGGGTCTGATGAGCCTCCACCATGACCTGTCCTCGAAGTCTCCCGACATCGGGCACACATAACCGGCCCTTTTATCTAAGGACTTCGTCCTTTGATAGCTCAAAAACTTGCTTCTTATGAAAGAGAATACTTTCTCTTTTTTTCATCAAGACTAGATCATCGAATTTTCGTGCCCTTACTTAGTGAGGATTTGGTAGCATTTCGAATTATGGCTCCTCCATCACTGGTGTCAAGAAATCGTACACTTAAATTAGCCAACCGGCATAAGTTTTTAGTCATCTCCAATTTATAAACGTCCACCTATCATAGATTTCCCATAGACTTCCGACTTAATGCATCAGCCACAACATTTGCCTTCCCGGGGTGGTATAGAATATTAACATCATAGTATTTTAATAATTCGAGCCACCTCCGCTATCTCAAATTCACTTTTTTTTACTTGAATATGTATTGCAGGTATTAATCATGCTATATGTCATGTCTAGACTTTTGAAAGTTTATTTGGGCATGATGGGATAAATGTATATTGGATTACATGTTATGGTTGTGGTCATACATTATGCACACACATACACCATGCATATCGAGCATTTCTTATCATATGTATTGCATCATGCAAGTCAGTCTCTCACGTACATGCATGGTGAGGATAATTATGATATTGGCACGATAAGTGTTTCCGTACGGATTGATATATATGCATGGTGAGGATGAGAGGGATATTGACACGATAGTTATTTCCTTTCGGATTGATGATTGATTGTAGAGCTATTATGCTCGGATATGATGCATGGATTGGATCTATCCCTTCGGAGTCACGTGATTACCCAAGTTACCTTGGGTTGTGTGTGCGCAGGTTGGGATAAACCAACAGCACGATGGGTATTTCCATGCGGATTGATGTTTGATTGTAGAGCTATTATGCTCGGATATGATGCATGTATTGGATCCATCCCTTCGGAATCACGTAATTACTCATGTTACCTTGGGCCATGTGTGCGCAGGTTGGGAGAAACCAATGGGTTTCTTGTTTGACATGAGATACACATATTAATGTATTTTTACATGCAACATTCAGGTATATCATTCTCATATGCTACTCGATACATTTTATATATGCATGAGACTTATTAGCAGGTTGTTGGACATTTGGAAGGTGTCAGTTGATGTAAATTTTGAGTCTTTATCATGCATATATATTCTAGGCTCATGTAAAAGTATTCGACTAAGTGCTTCTTGATAAATATCTTGTTTATATGCGGATCCAGTACATTGCTTGTGAAAAAATTGCTTCTTATCTTTTACTTTGACTGTGCACTTTATTATTTATATTTGTTACTCCTTGGTTGTTTTCTCTATTTTTTTATATGCTTGTGAATGACATAGGTTTTATAAAGTGAGTAATTTTTTACTAAACATCGTCACTACTTCGTTTAGGTTAGCCTTGATACTTAATGAGTATATGAGTTTGATATACTCATACTACACTTCTATACTTTGTACAAATTTTTGAGCTAAGTTGTTGTGGAGTTCGAGGGCGAGCATTGAAGACATCAACATTTCAGTTATTAGCTGTCAGTTTGTTCATGGTAGTCTGAATTTGTATTTTTATTTATGTATATTCTAACAAATAATGTATTTTCTTCATACCAACAATGTATTCTATATTTTATAAACTTATGACTTGTGACACCAGCTCATGGCGTAGTTTGTATTAAATTTCGTGTTCTTATTTCATTATTTATTTGATGAACTTCAGTTTAAGTTGTCTTTTATGTTTGTTGGTTCACCTAGCGGGTTATGTCAGGTGGCATCACAATTTGGTGGGATTTGAGTCGTGACAGTTAAAAAAGATATTTATTTATAATAATATTCAACACTCAAAAGTCTAGTGAGGAATTATATTTTTCGTATTCTATGCAAAAAGTTGTAATTTCTACGATAAAGTATTATTAGATAAAGCTTTAAAATTTGTAGTCTTAAAAATTTAAGGGGTAAAAGCTTTGTGGGACCATGATATTTGTGTGATTATAAAAATTTCTCATTAAAGGTAAAATGGATAAAATAAAGAGTTTAAAGTTAAATTATTTTCAAATTTAGAAATATGTCATTTATTTTAGAACAGATTAAAAAGGAAGATAACTCATCTAATTTGAAATAGAATGAGTACAATTTTAACTCATTATTATTTCAGTGTTCATTTCGGAGAATGCTCCCAATTGTTTTCTTCTATTCGAGATTACAAACACCACTAGAGAGAACTTTCCTTTCCTTGTCTTGGATTTTTATTTTTTTTGTATAAGCATGTTAGTGTGATACATTCATAGTAAGGCATTGGCTCTCCGAAAAGGGAATAAGGGACACACCAATAAACATAGACGAAATCATAATGCTTGAACAAACAGGACCTGGCTACTACAGATCCACAAAAAGAAAAAGAAAACTAATATTTCCTTCCTTTTTCTTTTTACTTTTTCAAAATATGTATATTGCAACTCTGAGTCATTTCTAAGAGCATTGGATCAACATCAATCCCCACAAAAAAACTTTCTACTGCGAGAAAACCTACGGCAACATCACGTATATATACTGAGATTCCTAAATTCCAAAGAGAAGCATATTTTACGTAGGAACCACAGATTCAGTCGGTGTGTAGTTAAATCTTTGAACTTCTTCCTCCCAGATCAACTTTGATGAGATTTCGTCGGTCTCTGGTACATGTTCCTGTGAGAAGAGGATTAAAACATAAAAATATGTTAGAACAAATTCCTACACTAAAATCTTTCTTTTATCTACCATTTTGAATACTAAAAAATGAAACATTAAAGTGAACAAAGCTGAACAAATCAACCAAAAAAGGTATGCTTTTTTTTTCTTTTCCAAGTCATGTTTGATCAAAGCAATATAAATATTTAAGACACGCTTTTATCAAATCTGAAAAGTTTATTAACAAGTGCGACACACCATTTTACCAACAAAACTGAAAAGGGCAACAACTCTAAGTGTGGAACCCTTTTGCAAGTTTGAACTACATAAATTCAAAATCTAAACGAGTAGTTTAGGAAAAAAATGAGAATGTTACAAATGCTTATTTATTTTACTAGAAACTATGAAGAAAAATGAAAAAACATACTCCGTCTTTAATTACCTCAAGTTCTCTGACCAACTGTTGGGCTGTCGGAGCAGACACGATTATGCGACGTGCTGTTGGAGAAATAAAGCCTTCATCCACGGCCTTATCAAGGAAAGACAATAAGGAATTATAGAAACCCTCAACATTCAACAGGCCCACCTGCATTATTATTACATTAGATTATTAAATTACTAGTAAGAGATTACTTATAATATCAAAAAAAAAATACCTTCTTTTGACTAAGATTTCCCACTTTTTCTAATGGCTTTATAAAGCTCTTTCTTGTCATGATTAGAGATCAGAACTCAAAGACCTTGTATTATCTTTCCATGTGAACCAAATATTAAGTATCACGTGCATCGATACCTCTCCTAATCTCATTCTTATTTGATAAGGAATGTTGACTTGAAAGAAAAATCCCAGCTGAAAGATTAATTATTTTATAAAAAAGTACGTACTTAAGAATGTGAAAAGAAGTTATCTTGAGAAACAACGTGAAATACAATGTCAAGATCATGTGGACGATTTTCTTCTGCTTGGTTTAAGAACTTTCAATCTGATTTAACACTAAAGACATATAGGAGTTGAAATTCTCAAAGATAGATGAAAATGACTACACTTATTTGTTGAAAAGAAAAAAAAAATCCCTTTAGAGAATGATTGCATGGACGAATGATTTTTTGGTCAAAAGAGATAATTTTCATGCTATGACCGTTGTTACAAAGCAAGTTTTCATCAAAACCTTGATTACTTTTACACCGCCACAATTTGCAGAATTTTTTGCGCCATGGCATGAGCATGACACTAGGGCTGCAACAATATGCTTACAGAAAAGAATTTTTCAATCTACACCTATCAATTGATAAGCCTATTTCCATTACTTAAGAATTATGCCTATATTCCAAGTAGTAGTTTCTTATGAAAAGTTTCATGTAAAGTAGTATGAACTAAGGGCGTGCAGATTTCTCACTGGTTTACGGTGGATTCCCAGCTGAGCCCATGTGATGACTTCAAGAAGTTCTTCAAGTGTTCCATAACCACCTGGAAATTTAGAAAAACAAGAAATTAGGATATGAAGAATCAGATTTTGCAGCATGCTAAAACATTAATTACATTCAGATAAAAGACTTAAGTGTTAATCATGTACCGGGGAGGGCAATGAAGGCATCAGCTTGCCTGGCCATTTCAGCTTTTCTTTGATGCATACCAGAAACTGCTCTCACTTCTCCGATCGTTTCACCAGTTATCTGTTAGCAAATGCAGTATATACTTAGACATGAATGACTCAAGAATGCTTGAAAAGAAAGAGAAACAGATGGAGTATTCCTTAGTGCATATATAAACTAAAGTACTTTTTGGATGACAGGAATATATAGAGCAAGAAGTCAATATAATTGTTAAAGTCGAAAACATGTCTCATAAGAATCAAATTGGTGGGAAAAATTAGCTGATAAGTCATGTATTAATCCTGCAAAACAAAAGATGATACTATGATTTCAGAGTTTAGTATGAGTAGTACCTCTCTAGGCATGAGGGTCCTTGGAATCACTCTGCAAGTTCCAAAAATCAATAAACATAGATTAATAATAGTAAGAATATGACAAAATGAAAGCAATAGTATTATCTTGCCCAAAAAGAAAGCTCTGCACATATTCACTGTGGGGTAAAAAAATATGAGGTAGAAAGCACAAGTCCAGAAAACTGTCTACAGTAGAACACAATTCAAAGTTCAAACGTTGTCTTTATAAAGATTTGGAAATGCTTCAATCAGTGCCTAAAAGGCTTCTAACTTTATACACTCCCTTTTTTCATTTGCTTTCTGACTAGAGGTTCCAGTGTGACTGACATTCCCACGGACCAAAATGGATTTTTGCATTTTCTTTATATTTACTGATAAATGCCCAAAAAGCTCCAAGGCCATACCACAAAAGACACTTTTGGAGGATTACTATTATACTATAAAAGCATAAGAGCAGAGTACCTTTCACGTGTTAAGAAGCTGTTCACTATCAGTGGAACAAGGGGAGATTAGTGTTTGTTTCTTCAACAGAACAACCCTTTTCTACTACTGTGTGCTAAAAGGCCTAAAAAGGGAACTGCAAAACACTACTTTAATACAGTAATTATCAAGAAAGCAGCATTTGATCCAATGATGTCTGCCTTTGGGTAGTTTTGAAGAAGACATTTCATTGAGAAGTGAGGAACTTGCATGGTCTAAGTCTAAACATTAAATAAATATTTTATTATTTTCAGGAACCCCATTAGCGGTCGTTAGGTAAGCGGGGTAAGGGGACAAGATTGGATAAAGTATGGTACTAAATTTATACCATAAATTTATCTAGACCAAACATGAAATAAACTTAGTCCAGACATAATCCCGAATATCTCATCTTATCCCATTAAACTTGACATCATTTTATCCGACCTCACAAGTAGGATAAATTAGTCTAGGTAAAATTATAATCCGGAATAATTTAATTTAGTTCGCCTGCCCACACGAGTTTAAAATGATGGTCGTGTTTGCAGACTTCACATTCAAACATCACAATCTTTTTCCTCTCTGTGTGTGTTTTAGAGAGAGAGAGATTACCCTAGAACATGGCGCCCACCATCATGAACTGCCTGAGAAACAAGACCCATCAGACCCACGCTTCCACCTCCATACACCAAATCAATCCCTCTCTCCACCTTCAAATACACATTGATAAAATCAAAACCGTCAACACGTGTCAGAAACCCATTTCACTAGCCCATCATCATAACAACCAAAAAAAACAAAAATTACTACTACTACTAGCACAAAATTTACACACAACACAACCAAGAAATAAGCATGAAACTTAGAATCAGCTGAACATATGTGCCAAAAGTATACCTTTTTTAGCACCAAAAAAAAAAACCACATGCAAATGTTTCTATCAGAAATTTTATGCATATTTCATTTAAACCACCAAAAAAACATAAAAATCATGAAAAAGGATGAGTTGGGGTAAATTTAGCCCAAGGAAGAGAACACGCTTGAAAGGGGGTCATGATACCAAGGTGGCACGTTTGGTTCCTCATCGAAAGGCAGAAACTCTTCTTCTTCTTTTCTTTTTTTTTTTAAAAAAAAAAAAATTAAAGGAGTGACCCCATAAACTAAGATCATGCAAGAATGCTGCTCAACTGACAGCCAGGTTACAGCTTGCAATTCTTCCTCCATTCTTTCTCCACCACTACAGACACACACCCATTTCTTTCTCTTTCTCATGCCAAAGCAAAAGTAAGAAAGCTCTGTTTTTTGAGAAAAAATCAAAGAAAAACTGATCAATATGAACATAAAACAGAATGAATAGAAAACCCCATGTTGACAATTTTGTGAGATTAGTGACAGAAAAAGGAAGAGAAACTCAAAACTCGAAATGGGTTCGTAATTTCAGCCATCTTCAGCTTACATTTGATAACAATATAGTACTACTACTTATTTAAAAAGACCCATGGATAACAGACTTTGTCCATGAAAAGAACAAACTTTCTGCTTTTGGAAGAAGAAGAGGAGAGAATGGGAAAAATATGATTTTTTTACCAGTTGTTTTCCCAATTCAATCGCAGCGTCTTGATATGTAGGTTTCTTCCCAGAACTGCTACCACAGAAAACACAAATCCTCTTAAACTTTGACGATCTTCTCTCTTCCTCCATTTTTTTCTTTGTCTTATTTCTCCCCTCTCTCTATATATATGTATATATTTATATAAGAATAATGATTGGTTGGACCAAAAGGAATGAAAAGAAGAAGCAGCAGCAGAAGAAGAAGGATTTTGGGAATGAATGAGAACAGACAAGGCAAAGTCTCTTTTTAGCCTTGATGAAGAGAGTAATAGAGAGTATTTGTAGGCCCATGTTCAAAATATTTTACTACCATCTTTTTTATTTAATTTATAAATTCCTTACCACTGTTCGGTTACTAGCTAACCAATGTAATTTAAGAGATCCAGTTCCTTTTTCAAATGTTTAATTATATAATATTATGTTATTTGTACTACATACATTCGGTTATTCAACAATTATTTAAAGAGTGTTAAATTCTATAAGGTATAGAATTTAATATTCCAAGAAATTCAAGATGGGCCAAAGGACTAAGATATAGGTACAAACAGTATAGCAGATGTTACCTTTTGAAATTATTTTTCTAAGTAAAAAGTACGTTTTGACATTACATGTATCCCTTATGAACTCTACAATAGTCAGACTTGTACCAATTTTTTGATGGAAAGTTTTGGAATTTAGTAAGTTTATAGTATACAATAGTTCACACTGATATTCTTTAATTTCTAATAGAATCAAAATGCTTATTTTCGCTCCATTTTCCCACTTTATGCTATGCCGCGAAATGTTTAATTATAATACTGTGGCTATAACGTACATTTCTCTCCGAAACCTTACTAATCTATGTGTTTTGTGGGATAAGAGGGCTTTATGTTAGTTATTAATAAAATGAAATGTTTTATCTGGCGGACGCAAAAATTACAAAAGTGATCTAGGCTTATAGCCCGTTTGGCCATGCTGCAAAAATCAGTTTATTTTGAAAAGCGTTTTGTTTTAAAAGTATTTTTCTCAAAAGTACTATTAGTGAGAAGCAGTTTGTGTTTGGCTAATTAATTTAAAAAATACTTATGAGCAGCAATTAGTGTTTGACCAAGCATTAAAAAATTATTTTTAAGTGTATTTTTCTCAAAAGTGATTTTCAAAAAAGTACTTTTGGAGAAAAATTATTTTTTTCTGCTTCTCCAAAAATGCTTTTGTTTCTCATCAAAAGCATTTTTTTTCTCCTTTCAAAAGCTTGGCCAAACACCTCAATTTTAGAAAAAAAAAAGTGTTTTTGCCTCAAAAGAAGCTTGGCCAAACAGGCTATTAAGCAGCTGGTCTAACATAGTAGTATATCTTTTTTTGGTAGGTAAAAAAGTTTACTATTTACCAACTAGAAATTATGTATTGAAAAAACAATTCCCAAAATTGTGTTTGGAATAGAGATGGCAAATGGTGCAGGGCGGTGCGGGTGTGGTGCGGGTTCTGTCTTAACCCACAAAATTTCAAACCGCGTCGCCCCACCCCGCAAAAGTTTCCTCTCTTTTTTCTACTTCCATTTTGTCTTATTTTTATTTTTATTTTTATTTACTAGTTTTAGAGTACGCGCTTTGCGTGTGTACCTTATATCGATAAATATGAAACTGTAAAAGATCATATAAATATTGTTAAATTATTCATGATATAGCATGTTATTATTATCTATCATTTCGAAGGTATTTCTAGATTTGATATTGAGTTAAAAAGTATAATAATTGTGGATATTAATTATTGAGATAATCGATACCTAATTATAATATTTATTATAATGTGTATTTGCATTTACGTGTATATAGAAGGAATGTTTAATTAAAGGGTCATGGACATACTACCGCATACTTAGAGAATAAAGCATAGTTTTACACAAAATGTCTTTCTCTATTTTTTTTTGTTGTTATTTCTAAGAATTAAACTATATAGCATAATCAATTTTAATTCTATGAGTGGTTGTAAATCTATAATGAAGAATAAAGAAAATCGAATGAGTACCGACCAACATTATCAACTTTAGTTATAGTTTCCTACTTAGTCTTTCTTTATTTTACATTTCTAGTTTTACTAAGATAATTAACTGATTATCTACACCAAAGAATAATTTAAACACAAAATAAGTAATAAATGAAGAACTTCTCAAGATTCAACGATAAATAAAATTAAATAATAAAGTTTTAAATTAATTGTAGGTGTAATTTTATGTAAGATCTATTCATTTAGGAAGGTAAAACGTCAATAAACATTACGTGTTGAAAGTTAGTGCTTTATAATAGCTAGATAGGTTGTGCATATAAATTAGAGTTTTAATTTTCATTAATAAAATATTTATAAATTATAATTTAAATAAAAATCTCTTAGGAATTTGCTATAAAATATAACATTATGTTTTAATATTTTTTTGTAGTACGTGCGTTGAGTATATATTTATAAAGTTCTTACTCTCTTTTATTCTATTGTATAAATAAATTTTTGTTTTTTATTTCTATTAATATAATTACTCAATTGAACAAACTATTTTTATTGAATTTTTTTATCCTAACGTTAATTAAGATCAAACGTTAACATCAACAGTGCTATCATTACTGTTATAGGGAACTACTCATATATGCTAGAGTACAAGAATATAATAGTATTTTTTAACAAAATAATTATAATATCCAATTCAAAGCCATTTTCTTGCTTTTGACTTTTTTAAATGAAGGGTTAAGATATTCCAGTTCAGTGGAAACTCAATACTCAGTTATGAGGAAGTATTCGTATATATGTGCTAGAATACAATGAATAAGGTTTCTAGATAAGGAAATAAAGTTCTTTTTAACTCATCAAAAGCATCGAAATTAAAAGAAAAGGTGTAAGTGGTAAATTCATACTTCAACTCAACGCCTTAAATATTAGTTTCTTCAAATTTTAGAATAATTTTAATACCTAATCAAAGCCTTTTCTAACTTTTTAAATCCTTTTTAAAGTCCTAAATATTAGGACTTGTTACATAATTCAAATAAAAAAAAAATTTATAACCAAAATTATGTTATTTTAGAATCCTAAATATTAGAAAAATAATAAACTATAATTTTATCTAATGTGAACTCTATTTTTAAAGGGTAAAAAAAGTCGAACGACATTTCGGTAAGGGCATTCGTGCTTTTAATATAGTATAGATTTTTGTCTTTTTAATTATATTTATATATGTCATTGTTAACTATAAATCCTACCGATTGCTATTAGTATGCCATTCTAATAATTCAGATTGTACAATGTAATGAGATCATATAATGAACTTGGCTTAAAACATATTATATAGTTAAAAGTGAGACTTTGGAGCAGTAAATAAAATATAAAATAAACTTATTTTCCCGGTGATGCAATTATTAGGGGTGTCAATAGTTCGGTTCGGCCGGTTATTTTATAAAATTTGTATCATACCAATTTTTTGATTATTCTATTATGTATAACCAAAATTAAACTTTTAGAAACCGTACCAATCATGTCGGTTTCTTTTCGATATCGGTACTGTTCGGTTAATTTTTGGTATTTTTTTTAAATGACATTTAAAAGTCACTAGTAGAAGCAAAATACAATAAATACGGACTTTTATATGGCTTACCAAAACTCTCTAAATATTTTTATTATTTAAAGGATGATGAATTAAGAAAAAACATAAAATATGGCAGAGTGTAGATCAATCAAACGTAAAAGAAACTAAGAAAAGATAAAGAAAATATAAATCACACGAGTGTAAAGATATTAAGTAAGTTGGGACTCAAGAATAAAGTCTATTGAAAATTAAATATTCAAAAATATAAATTTAAATCATACGCATATTCAATACATTGCAGTTTGCTACTCATAATAGTTAGAAAACCTTGTGTCTTGCTAGTAAATATGCTGGAAATAGTTTAGTTTCAATAGGAGTAGTATAATAGGTTTGGGAATTAGGATTTTTAGTTTAATTACTTGTTGCCTTGTAACCGTTTTCATAATTCCAAGGTCTAGGAAAAATTTAATGTTTTATTATTTTAAAATTAATATATAAATATATATATTTTCATGTAAATTTATTCGTTATGGTTCGGTATCTTTTAAGTTTATTTTCATAAAATAAAATACCTACTCTAATTATGGGTACGGTTATAGATTTATATAAAAACCTACGATTATATGAAAAGAAACCTAAAAATCGGTTCAGTGCGGTACGATTCGGTCGATTTAGTTATTTTTTTAATATTCATTGACACCCCTAGCAATTAGCAGAAGCAATTGTATTTACAATCAAGTGAATAGACATTCACTATGAGTCAATTTTAAAAACTAAATTAATTTGAGACTACAATGATCCGGAGAACAAAATTACAAGTTCAAAACTGGAAAACAAACATTTCATGGTTGAATATTAGTGATCAATAGCTGAGAAGTTGTAATTATTTAAAAAATTTAAATCTTAACCCGTACCCGCACCACACCCACAAAAAAATAAATTTGTTTTATGCTGACCCGCCCCTCCTCGCCCCGCGTCCGCATATGTTTAAATTCGCACCGACCCGCATATGTATAAACATGCACTGCCCCACACCCCCACCGCCCATTGCCATCCCTAAACACCAAACATCAGCTGCAAAACAGCAAAGAAACAACCTCAGCAACTAAAGCACTCGGGGCGAGCTATGCTTAGCCAAGCGGGGCGGCTTAACAAGATCAGAGGCCTAAAGCGAAATTTCATAAGCCGTCTTAAACTTATTCGATAAAATACATAAATATTTTTATTTTCAGATCATTTTTATAGCTTTTTGATTTGCAAGAAACCGTGAAAAATCGTATGTGTTTACAGTTGATATGCATTTTTATTTGCAGTTTATTCTTATAGATTACTCAGGCAAATCATGTTAAAATTGGAAAATGAAATGGTAATTAAAATAAAATTATGTGGAGGAGAAATAAAAAACAAATAGGAGATAAATATATTAATTAGTGAAAGATAAAACTTACTATAATCTGCTAATTCATTTGAACAACCATAATCAAATTCAAGATAAGTAGCCCAGCAGTGAAGGCTGGTCAAAGTGACTCTGAAGTTTGTAGTCATAAGTTCGATAACTGCTCTCCACAATTTCTAACTATGTTTTTCATATCTAGCCCAAGCGGCCTCCCACATTCGCTAACTTTACTTTTCATGGCAGGTTTACTTTATTACTAATTAACACCGTAACATGCTACAAGTTAATAAAACTAGATAATAGTACTCACAATTAAATAAGTCCAAATACCTTCTTTTCCTTTACTAGTTACTTGGTTCAGACTTGATTCACTAAAACTGTTTTTTTATTTAAATTTTTTTGTTTGGATTCTCATTTTGTATGTGTGATTATTTTTCTAATTAAAATACCTATACATTAATTTGAAGTTTCAATGGATATTTTTTTTCTAAAGTACCAAAAACAGTTCAGCTTTCCAAATCAACCTGAGAGAAAAAAAGACGACCAATCCAAATATGTTTTGACTTCTTTAGGTTAGTTTTAACTTATTACTTATGCAATTGTTAGTTCGATTACCACTATTTTTAGGATTTAGTTAAATATCACGTAGCTTAATTTATAATTTTTGGTGCATCCATTCATTCATTTTTTTAAATTTTCTTCTTAGAAATTTTAACATCCTTAACAAAATTCTTGGCTTCACCAACGAAACCACTCCTCAATCACTAGCCTAAGGATAAAAGTTCATGCAATTCAATTTCTTTACTATCACTGAATGACTAGTTCCTCTGCAACAAATTTCTTGGATAATCAGTCATCTGTCTTAAAAGCATATGTGGATTCCTCTGTTTCTGCTGAAAGCTGGGGCCGATTTAGGGACGCGAGAGATTCGCCTAAATTCTGCTTGTCAAAAAATTATATTGTATATATATAGAAAAATTCGTTTTGTGCCTCTATATATTATATTTTAAATCTTTTTGTCACAGCATAAATGCATAGTTCTGCTGCCTCAGTCGTTGGCTGAAAGCATCTCCAATTTCTTTCTTGCTACAAATGGTTAACACATTCCATCGGCGGCATCCTATATATTCAGACTCGTCCACTCTTTCCCTTTACTTTAGAGGATGTCCATCTCAGTTCCTCCTGCCAATTATAACATGTCATACAATAATTTGCCATTGAAGAAACTTAGACCAGACACTTGGGGGGAAAAGGCAACTGAAGAATAAGTGATTTATTGTTTCATCCTCGTAGTTGCACAAAGAACATACACGATCAACAAAAATCCCACTTAGCCAAATTAGTTTTAGTGTATAATTTCTCATGAGTTGCCATTAGCAAAATAAAGGTCCACCTAGGTGACCCCTGGCTATTACAAGTAATCCTTTTCCGTGGCATCTTTTGGAACTCACCCGTTAATTGTAGGTTTACCTTCTTAAAAAAAACTGTATTCATATTCTACAAATAAGTGTCTGAGTAACTCATCTCCTACACAACTTCCCTTGCCTTTATTATGTTCTGCATTATTCAGGAAGCTTTTTTTGCTTCAAACTATAAAGATCCGGCGCGCCGGTCGTTTTATTTATTTGAGCCCCGTTTTTCCTTTAGAAATTTTCCGTATGTGTATTTGTTATTATGTGACTTGCGGGGATAGTTGGTTTGGTTTCGAGAAGGTTTTGGGTTGATTTGGAACACTTGATTCCTAGTTTGGAAGTTTAAGTTGGAAGAGTTGACCACGTTTGACTTTTGGGAAAACGACCCCGGAACGGTATTTTGATTGCTCCAATAAGTTCGTTTAGTGATTTTGGACTTAGGAATATGCCCGAAATTGAATTCGAAAGTTCCTAGGATGAATTGTCTTTTTTTGCCGAAAGCTTGCAATTTGAAGGATTAAAAATTCCCTAAGTTTGACAATGGGTTGACTTTGTGGCTATCGGGTTCGAATTTTAGTTTCGGGACTTGGAATAGGTTTGTTTTGTCATTTGAAACTTGTATGCAAAATTTAGTGTCATTCCGAGTTGGTTTGGTAGGAATCAGACGCTTGACTTTGAGTTTAGAAGTTCTTGAGTTTCATTGTGAAATTGACGCGTTTTGGTATTCGATTCGTGGTTCCGTACGTTATTTTAGTATTTTGAGCCGCGAGCCCGTTCGTATTATGTTTCTAGAGTTGTGTGAATATTTGGTGTGGAACCCGGGGGCTCGGCTTAATTTCAAACGTGTTTCTAAATGTTTTGGACTTGTTTTAGTGTTGCTGGTTTGTTGGTGCTGCGGGTCTAACAAGTGCGAGAACCTGTTCGCATTTGCGAGTTGCAGGTCGCAATTTCAATGGTGGACTGGAATGACAGCCAGTCTCGCAATTGCGATGGAGGCTTGGGGCCTGGGTAGGTCACTTTTGCGACGTTGACTGACAGTATGGGACTTCGCATTTACGAAGTTAGGGGTCGCTTTTGCGACATTCCCTGGGTTAGCTAACTTCGCATTTGCGAACCCCGGGAGGCAAATGCGATTTCTGCAGCTGAACATATAGTTGGAATTTCGGAATTTAGTCTCATTTTATCACATTTTAAGATTTAGAGCTCGGTTTGAGGTGATTTTTGAGGCATTTTTCACCCACTTGGATTTTGTAAGTGTTTTTGACTCAAATTTGATTATTTTTCATTAATTTCATCTTTTGATTTAGCATTTAATTGATGAATCCATGAGTGAAATTTGGGATTTTTGATAAAACATTTCTAAAAATAAAATGTTAGATTTGATAGTCGATTTGGACTCGGTTTTGAAAACTAATCACATATTTGGACTCATGGAATTATGGGTAGTCGAGATCTACCCCTCGACTCGAGTTTTGACCGAGCAGACCCGGGTTTGACTTTTATTGACCTTTTTAAAAATTTGGTAAAGATCTCAACTTTATCAATTAAAATTAATTTTTCTTATATTATTTATTATTATTGAGTCATTTTTTGCTAGATTGGAGCCCGACAAAGGTGAATTGTAAAGGACAATACCCTTTAGGATTTGGTATAATTTGCATATTTGTGTTATGTGAAATGACGTTTGCACGAGGTGCGAGTGTGTACACGGGTGTATATGTAATTTGTGATCAAATTAGACCTTAAGCTATTAATATACCTTAAATTAGGCTAGTTTGCTATATGAAACATGCTTTAGTGTTGAGTACTTTCCGCATTCTTATGTTATTGTAACGTCCTTGTGTGCGTTGTTATTGAGCTGTGAGCCTATATTTTGATGTGACTTTGGATTTTGGTGTTTTGTGATATTGTGGCAACGTGGACATATTCTGTGGGTTGGTTGATGTTGTGTGGAGTATAAGAGTGATCATGTCCAATCCACACTTAATAATAAGTAGGAAACAGTCCTTGCAATTATTATACCCAATTTGAGTCGGTGTCGAATTCCACAGGGAGTTTTTAGGTCGGTATTAAATTAAATACTCAAGAAGAGAACGTGAAATAGCTTAATATACTTTCAAATAAAGAGAGTGATTGTTATCTAATTTAACAACTAAGAAATTAGACTAAGTAAAAGCAACTAGAGAATGCAATATTTTTGGTGTTCTAAATCGAGTCAGGTAAAGCCAATGGATGTAACCTTCACCTAGATGTAAACCTAATAGGTATACTAAGTTAGTGCTTGCTTGGTAGATCACAGTATATTATGACTCTCAATTCTCAAGTACCCACCCAATATCTCTCGGTCATAGAGTGGTTATGCCCAAATTGGCTTTCTCAAGTCCAAGTGTGTAGCAATCTAAGAAATTGATATGAGTCCAAGTCGGGTTTTTTCTATCTATAGTTCAAACCCTTTAATCAAACTAGTCAAAACCTTAACTAGTTCAATTTCTTGTTAGCCAAATTTTTCTAGACTATGTTCCTTTTTCTCAAGTAAGAACTAAGTCAAATAGGCATGAATCAATGTATGTAACCATTAATTCTATATATGAAGCATAAACAAAGCTAAATAACAAACACCCAAAAATAAACAAGCACTTTTATTAATAACCCATAAGTTTTACATACTAGGGTTGTATCACAACCCTTGATAAAATCATGCATGCCTGAAGACATAGAAAACAAAATAGAAGAAGTAATTAAAGACATAAACTACAATTAAAAGATAAAAGTAGTGGGGCTTCTCCAATTTTGATCACAACTTTCTTAAAAAGGTAAAATATAACTGCTACAGCTGCTAGGAATACAAAAAGTTGCCCTAAAAGTGTTTCTCATCTATTTATAGTGTCCAAAATTTCGCTGATAAAACTTTCCTTCGGGAGGTTCTACGACCGCACTTCAGCTTCTGCTCTTGCAACAAGAGGAAATCGGTGGCCGCATAATTATCTCTACAACTGCACTCCAGCTTCTGCAGCCACACATTTTTATTGCGGGCCGCATTCTCACGAGGATTCACACTTAGTCTTCTGCACCTTCTTTGAACTTTATAAAACTTTGTCAGTTCGACCAGCTTTTACGGCCACACAATTTTGTGTGCGGATCGCGCTTCTACAAAACTCCTCAGAGGCTTCAACGCTTCATCTACGGCCGCATTTCTATTTCTGCGGACCACACTTCTGCTTGCATTTCTCGTGCTTTCTTTGTTGAGTTAGAATACTCCTTTTTGAGTTAGATTTCTTCATTGAGATCCAATCCTCCAATATGTCTGCAATTCACACAATTTTATTAGATTTGTAAAAAAAAAAATCACTACTTTCGGACTAAACTAAAGCAAAAAGATACTAATAAGTGGTTAAAATCCACACTTATCAACTCCCCCAAACTTAAGTATTTGCTTGTCATCAAGCAAATAGATTAGTTTTCACCTCCCTTAAGTAAAAGTTCATTTCAATGAGTCAATTGTAAGTCATTCATACTCAGTTGGGACTAACAATTACCCACAATACTTATGCATTTTTAATAAGATGATAAAACATATATTGCATGCACATAACTCTAGTGTGGCTTTTGAGCTTCAAGAATTGAATTCACTCATCAAGGACTCTTGTTCTATCATGTAAATTATGGTGAACTCCAAACTCTCCCTCCTCTACCTTCCATTTGCCATGCTTACTTCAAGAATTAACACTCAATTTCTAGAGCAATAAAGGATTCACTCTTCAATCACAAAGGAATGTCACAGGTAAAGCTTCAAGTACCATATGCTTTTTCCTCATATAGATCTCCACTAATATAAATTCACTCAGTTCAAAATCAAGTAGGACTTTGTTCGGGTTTTAATGAAGGCTTTTGGATTGGGGTTGAATACCATATGGGATAAGTGGTTACATCCTTCCTTAAGCACTCCACTTTTCATTTTTTGGCTCACATTTACCAAACTCTTAGAGACATTTCTTTTTCGTGGGGGGCTAGAGAGACTTGCCATCACTCTTTATTGTTCATTTCATTCTTTTTCTCCCTTGATGCTCATACTAGAGATAGTTGCCTCTTTTTGATTTCATCATTCTCCCTTTTTATTTTCTTTTTGGTCTTTCTTTTCTTGCCTTCTCTTTCCATGGAGATCATTTATTTTCTCTCTTAAGTGCCTTCATACCTCTTTTAGATTCCCCAACTTCCCCCCCAAACTTATGACTTAAGCCACTTATTACATAAGAGTTTTAAGGAAGGTTCGGGTGCCAAGAGAAGTTTATGAATAAAACGGGTAAAGGCTTATAGCATGGTTACTAACAGAGAAAGGCTAAAGGCTCAAAGGGATTGACTAGAGATAACAAACATAGGGTGGCAATATAAAGCTCAAACGGACCAAGAAAAGCCTACAATCATCTTCCAAACCAAACAAACCTAGAATTTTGCCTTGAACACATTCGGGGCAAGTTCTAGACTATCCACTCAAGTACTTAGACTAGCAACAAAAGGTCACCTCACCTCTCATACAACTAGACCATAAAAGAGGATAGAGTCTAAAACTCACAATAATCACAGTCAAGTTAAAGATCACTATGGTCCAATCAACCATCTAACCTAATGATTATCAAAGTCAGCTCAAGAACCTCAAAGTCACTACACTAGAGCTATTTTCGTCCAAATAATCTTGTTTCAAACCATAAGCATACAGTTAAGTATGTTGGTGTCACATGAAGTATGAATAACTCTTTTTGGAGAATGACTTAGTTAGGGATTTTATTTATTACTACTTACTCCTATTATTACCTAAACATAAAACAAACTTATTCCCTTAATAAAGTTGTCACACTATCCATCCTCGGGAAGAGTCACCCGGATCACACAAAAGATCACCTTTGGAAAGAACCGCGATATTAAGAAAACCAAAGGCTTATTATCAACACTACTAAGAAAAATATAAAAGCTACTAACACAAACAGAATCAATGGTAAACAACTAAAGAAGCTAATGAAAGTAACAACTACTAAAGATAAATAAATATAAAGTAGAATCATCCAATTATTACATTCCAAAGTGGTCAAATGTATCAAATAAGCTCCACCATTCCGAATAAAAATAAGCACCATCCCCAGTGCTTAAGAAAATAAGATAAAAAAGTAGAGAGAGTGAAGAAACTCCCTAAGTGTCCCTAGTCATCACTGTATCACCAACAACATCAGTCCTAGCTGGCTCAGCTAACTGAATATCATCATAAATGCTCAGTGGCCTGAGAAGTGAACATGTCACACACCGCCTCAATGGTGTCAAAGGCAAGGCACGACTCCTTAGTCTGAGCAGCTAGAGTAGCCTGGGAAAAAGGAGCTGGGTGTGTCTGGGCAAGCCACTAGCCTCAGCTATCCGGGTCACCTCAGCTCGAAGCTCATCAACTGACTTCTTGCTGGCCTGGGACTTCCTCATCTTCTTCACCTGCTTGGTCAACCTCTCGATCACAGCACCATACTATACCAAGGTATCCATGATTACCTTCTGGTTATCTAAAACTGTGCTCAGCTTCTTATCTATCTCAGAGGAATCCAAGGGTTCCTGTGCAGATGTCTGCCCTGCAACAGTACTGGAGATTTCGGACAACTTTGAAGTAGCTACCTGCATCCAGTTGTTGAGACTCGCCAATGCCTGGGAGATTCACAAAGTAGATAATGGACCTGTAGGCATGGTCATCGGCCTCAGAGCTGGAGTAGGAACTGCAGTAGGAGTTGTAGGAGAAGCTGTAGTAGGAGCTGATAATGGTGGCTCGGGCATAGCAGCTGTTGCACTGGTAGAAGGTTCAGCGAAAGTAGATAGAATATCAAATGGATCAGAAACTACCACTATCGGATCATTAGACTGGCCATCAGTAGTAGAAGGTTGAGTACTCTTCTTCGGGTTCCTCGGATCCTGAAGCTTGTACCACTCAAATGGCCCTGTCAGCAAGACCTTAGTGTCAAAAGGCCTGGACTCCACCTTTGCATACGTGAGATACTCAGTAATGGTGCTGAGATATGGATAGGAGGAGTTGCTATGATGTGCCACCAATGAGATGTTGGCCTACATCAGGGCACCCACATTGATCGGGTAACCCGCCATAATGGAAGCTACTAGCACTGCCCTTGCCAACGACAAATTATTTTCATTTAAGCACGGGTAAAGTCTGCTGCAAACAAAGGTATGCCACCCTTTTGTCTCGAAACTCAGAGTGTTTCGGAGGATCGGCACCCCAGCAGCAATCCAAGGAGGGGTAGGTCCCGGTGCTAGAATCTCTGAAATCCACGGCCTAGCTTCTTCTTTTAGATCCAACTTCTCCAAATATCTGTTGGCTCCACATCATCAAACCCCAAGTACGCATTCAGTGTATGATGATCAAAATTCACCTTCAGGTTGCACACTTTGGTGATCTTTGTCCCTTTGAGAATATGCATTATGTTCGCATAGAATTCTCGGACAAGATGCTCCTTCACATCTTCCAGCTTCCCAATAAATTGCATCCACACCTTTATTTAAGTAAACTTATCTATAACTGTAGGATTGTATTTGTCTATATCCTTCAGAAGAAACTGCCGCTCATGTGTCAATAATCTCACAATCCACCATATTCTGAAGTCACAAAAAGCTCGCAAGCTCAGAAATCTATCCTCCCAAATAACCTTCTTCTTTAAATGCCCCATTCCTGCATGTTCATCTGTTTCACCTCTTCCATCATCCGGGACATCATCAGAATCAGAACCCTAGGCTGCTGCAGCAGACTCATGACTCTCACTCGCCGGATCCTGGGAAATGTTGTGGGATGTAGAAGGCACATCCAGACGCTCAGACTACCACCACAACCTAGATTGTTCCTTAGGGTGCTCCTCCGTTAATGATACAGAATTCCCCTCGGAGGCTTCCCTAGACGGGGCATAATAGCTAGACTCTGAGAGGTCTCTACCTCTCCCCCGGCCTA
Source organism: Nicotiana tomentosiformis (assembly GCF_000390325.3). Classification (NCBI taxonomy): domain Eukaryota; kingdom Viridiplantae; phylum Streptophyta; class Magnoliopsida; order Solanales; family Solanaceae; genus Nicotiana; species Nicotiana tomentosiformis. Next base: position 62,487,010 of record NC_090818.1, read on the forward strand.
CTGTTGATTTTTTTGAGATTAATTTTTGCACACTTGGAGGCAAGGTACCTCTGCCCCTGCCTCTTGAAGATTCTCCTCTCCCTTTGGTAGATTCACCTCGACCTCGTGATCGTACCATTGTCTATATAAACACAGAGAGAATTGTCAGTTGAAATTCATGTTTCAGAATAATTAAGACTCATATAAGTATGTGAGGACATCATAGAAGCAGTGAAGTTTCAGTTGGATAAGAATGCAGAAGAAATAGGGAAAGTGTGGTCTGCACATTTTGGAGTGCGATCTGCACATTTTGGAGTACGATCCGCACTTCTGCATAGATGTGCTAGGGCGTAGATGCACCTTCTCCGATTGACAGTGTAGAGGTGATTTGCGGCCGCACAATTCATCTGCATCCCGCACGTTTTTAAGTGCGGTCCACATTTAAGAAGCTCAGATGGCAAGCCTCTGATTGATAGTGCAGACCAGTTATGCGACCTCTCAAGAAATTTCGCGGTCCACACAATTAAAGTGCGTCCATAAAAACATCATCTACCCAGTTACCCTAATTAGAAGACTGCGGACCACATAATTCCAAGTGCAATCCGCACAATTACGAACATATATGGGACATGTCTATTACACCTAGGTCATGCAAAATTTTGGTTAATTTCTACTTAGCAATATGGTATAGACTTGAAATTCAGTTAACCCACCCCAATCTAGCATGCTTTATTAGTTATTCATCACAAAACTAACCCACATGGATACATTGAAGGAATATAATCACAAATGGCCAAAAGCAATTAAAATAGAAAAAATAAATTCAAAAATAAAAAATGAAATAAAATTAACTATGAAATGAAGCATACCAGATGGTGTAAATGTGCAAAGACTCAAGTGAGTGCAAATGGTGGTGTGTGTTTGAAAGTGCAAAATCCTCAAGCAATTTCTCAGAGCAACATTAAATTTGCAAAGTGGAAAAAATGTAAAATGATGCCTTATGTTCTATTTATACTTAGAGAATTTGGAAGGTTAGAGAGGTGAGTGTGGCTGCACAATTTCAAGTGCGGGCCGCACTCTGCTACCTGGCCTTCAGTGGTCAACACACTTGTGCGGTCCGCACAGTTTCAAGTGCGACCGCAAAATTCTCCAGAAGTCTGCACGGACATGTGAAAATTTGAGAAGACCTTTTATTTGGAATCTAAGTTTACTCTTGCAAGTGCGGTCCGCAGATGCAATCTGCAGCCGCACAAGGGCTTATGCGGTAGCATTTTTTTCTACGGCCGCATAAAGAAAAAGTGCGGTATGCATTTCCTATTTTGATGACACAACCTTGTCTACCACTTATCCCTGAAACACACTTCAAATCAAGTTAAAAACAACAAATAACGTCTAACTAAAAAGAGAAAAAGGAAAAGAACTTGGGTTGCCTCCCAAGAAGCACCTTATTTAACGTCGTTGCATGACGCAATGTCATAGCATCCTCAGGTGAAGTAAATAACCGCCACCACTTTGATCTCTCCAACTTTTCCAAAGTAGTGCTTCACCCGATGACCATTTACTTGAAATATTTCATTGTTCTTTTTCTTCAAATCCAATGCACCGAAGGGTGTCACACCAACAATTTCAAACGGACCACTCCACTTTGACTTAATATTCCCGGGAAACATCCTCAACCGTGAGTTAAATAATAACACTAGATCACCGGCCTTGAACTCTTTGTTCCAAATGTACTTGTCATGAAGATATTTCATCTTTTCTTTGTACAAGGACGAACTCTCATAAGCATGATACCAGAACTCATTCAATTCATTCAAGTGTGTAACCCGCAAGTTAGCGGCTACATCCCAATCAAGATTCTTCTTCGAGGCCCACATTGCCTTGTGCTCTAGTTCCAACGAAATATGACAAACTTTTCCGAACACTAATCGGTATGGGGAAATTATAAGCCGTCCTATATGCCCATAGTGCATCATCAAGCTTCTTGGACCAATCCGTCCGATTTGCGCATTTACTGTTTTAGACAAGACTATTTTAGACAAGACACTCTTTATCTCCCGGTTGGAGACTTCTACTTGACCACTAGCTTGTGGATGATAGGGAGTCGTGACCTTATGAGTAAAGCCTTGTTGAGAAAATGTGACCCACCCCTCATCGCTTATGATTGCACGTAGAGTACCAACTCTTGTAAAAATATTCTTCTTCAAGAAATCCACTACACTTCTACCCTCATTGTTGGGTAAGGCAATGACCTCAACCCATTTAGACACATAATCTACCGCAACCAAAATGTATATATTTCAACAAGAACTCACAAAAGGGCCCATAAAATCAATGCCCCAAATATAAAAAAATATCTTTCTCCAAGATGGTTGTAAGAGGCATCTCATGTTTCTTTGAAATTCCACCGGCCTGTTGACATTCATCACATCTTTTCACCAAGTCATTTGCATCTTTGTAGAGAGTAGGCCAATAAAAACCACAACTTAGAACTTTATCTGCCGTTCTTCCTCCACCATGATGACCACCATATGGCGAAGAATGACAAGCTCGAAGAATATCACCTTGCTCTTCTTCTGGAACACAACTTTGAATCACCCCATCCGTGCAAATCCGAAAAATGTATGGCTCATTCCAATTGTAGTCTTGACAATCACTTTTCATATTCTTCCTTTAGTTTGAAGAGAACTCATCTGGAATCATACCACTCACAAGAAAATTTTCCAAGTCCGCAAACCACGGTACATCTTTCATTGAAAGTGCCAAAAGTTGCTCATCGGAAAAAAAGTCATTGATTTGAAGGCCATAATGTGGCCTCCCTTCCTCCTCCAAAGAAGACAAGTGTCCGCCACTTGATTTTCACTTCCTTTCTTATCTTGGATGTCAATGTCAAACTCTTTCAACAAAAAGCACCCATCTTATCAACCGAGCTTTAGATTCCTTCTTGCTCATAAGATAGCGAAGTGCCGCATGATCCATGTGAACAATAACTTTGGAACCCATCAAGTACGTGCGGAAATTCTCAATAGCAAACACAATAGCAAGGAGCTCTTTTTTCGTAACGGTATAATTGACTTGGGAAATATTCACGATCTTACTAGCTAGTAAACCAAATGAAAAACTGTGTTGACACGTTGCCCCAAAACAGCCCCAACCGCTACATCACTTGCATCACACATGAGCTCAAATGACATACTCCAATTGGAGAGGTAATGATAGGAGTAGTTGTCAACCTGTGCTTCAATTTCTCAAAAGACTTCATATAATCATCATTGAAATGAAAATTAGCGTCCTTCTCAAGGAGCTTACACAATGGGTTCACCACTTTAGAGAAATCTTTGATAAAGCGCCGGTAGAAACCCGCATGGCCTAAGAAACTCCGTACACCCTTTACTGAGGTAGGGGTGGAAGCTTAGAAATAACCTTAATCTTCTCCATGTCAACTTCAATACAATTCTTTGAGATCTTATGGACAAGGAAAATTCCTTCCTCAACCATGAAATGACACTTGTCCCAATTGAGCACCAAATTAGTTTCCTCGCATCTAGCCAACACTTTGTCCAAATTTGCAAGAAAATCATCAAAAGCATCTCCAACCACAAAATGTCATTCATGAAGACCTCAATGTAGTCTGCCACCATGTCCGTGAAGATAGGCATCATACACCGTTGAAAAGCTGCAGGTGTATTGCACAAACCAAAAGGCATCTGTTTGAAAGCGAAAGTACCATAAGGACATGTAAAAGTGGTTTTTGTCTTGATCTTCCGGAGCAATAAGAATTTGGTTGTAGCCCGAGTACCCATCAAGAAAATAATAAAAAGCACAACCGTCCAATCTATCGAGTATTTGATCCATGAAATGAAGGGGAAAGTGACCCTTCCTTGTGACTTTGTTGAGTTTACGATAATCCATATAAACTCTCAAACCGGTGACCGTTTTTGTGGGAATCAACTCATTATTCTCATTGGTAACCACCATCATGCCACCCTTCTTTGGGACACATTGAACCGGAGAGGTCCATAAACTATCGGAGATAGTGTAGATAACCCCGACATCCAACCACCTGATAATCTCCTTTTTGACCACTTTTTTCATAGCTTCATTGAGTCTTTTTTGATGTTCAATGGACAGTTTAGCACCATCCTCCAACTTGATCTTATGCATGCAAAATGCAAGGCTTATACCCTGAATATCCGCCAAAGTCCACCGAATAGCCTTCTTTCTCTTTTGCAACACCACCAATGTGGAATCAACCTGCATGTTAGTCAAACAAGAGGAAAGAATAACCGGTAGAGTAGAACAAGGGCCAAGAAATTCATAACGAAGGTGTGGTGGCAATGGTTTCAACTCCAGAGTAGGTGGCTCTTCAATTGAAGGCTTTGTAGGAGGAGTCTTCCTATTTTCAAGAGCAAAAAATAATTTACGGGGTGCATAGTTGTACGACCCCATTCCTTGCAAAGAATTTACGCATTCCATGAAACCATCCATCTCATCATTATCAAAATCGAGAAAAACGGTTTCCAACATATCACCAACATTGATTGTAGCACTTGTATCATCAATAATAACATCGGTCACCAAGTCCACAAAAGAACACACTTCATTGCTATTTGGTTGCCATATAGACTTGCACACATGGAATACTACTTGTTCATCACCAACTCGAAAAGTGAATTCTCCGACTTTCACATCACAAAGGGCCTTACCCGTAGTAAGGAAAGGCCACCCAAGAATAATAGGCACTTCATAAGCAACCTCACAATCTGGAATAACAAAGTCTGCCGGAAGAATAAACTTATAAACTCAGACCAACACGTCCTCAATCACTTACGATCGTCCATTTGCAACCTCATAGATATAGGTCTTGGTTTCCCAATTCCCAAAATTTTAAATACCGAGTAGAGTATCAAATTGATACTCGCCCCAAGGTCACAAAGAGCTTTAGCAAAATTGTCACTCCCAATAGTACAAAGAAAGGTGAAAGCACCGAGATCCTCCAACTTAGGAGCCATGGAATGAACAATTTCACTCACTTGATGAGTGACTTTGATAGTTTCAAAATTCATCGACATCTTCTTGGTCATAAGATCTTTCATAAATTTGGCATAATCGGGCATTTGTTCCGAAGCTTCTACCAATGGCACATTAATAGAGAGACTTTTCATCATTTGAATAAACTTTTTAATTGATTCACACCATTTTTATTGAAAAGTATTTTAGGATAAGAGGGTAAGGCTTAGGCAAGGGTGGCTTAGCCTTATGTACTACCGGCTCATGTATGTCAATAATGTATTCCCTAGACGGGTTTATCTATTCTTGGCTATCCTCTACACTATCATCAATATCAATCTGAACCTCATCACGTGCTTGAACATTATTGCTTGGGACTTTATCCTCTTGGATCACTTGGTCATCATCCATAAGTTGCCTTTCATTTGAGTTGGGTACATTACCGCCTTGAGTCAGGGTCGTTTCACAGGGAGTTTTAAGATCGGTATTAAAGTAAATAATCAAGAAGAGAACATGAAATAACTTAATTATACTTCCAAATCAAGTAAGGAAAAACCTAGGGATGTAACCTTCACCTAAGTGTAAACCTAATGGTATACTAAGTTAGTGCTTGCTTGGTAGATCAGGGTTATTATGACTCTCAATTCTCAAATACCCACCCAATACCTCTCGTTCATAGAGTGGTTATGCCCAAATTATCTCTCTTAAGTCCAAGTGGGTAGCAATCTAAGTAGTTGATATGAATCCAAGTCGGGTTTTCCCTCTCTCTAGTTCAAACCCTTTAATCAAACTAGAAAAAACCTTAACTGGCTCAATTTCTTGTTAGTCAAGTTTTTCTAGACTAGGTTGTTCTTTCTCAAGTAAGAACTAAGTCAAATAGACATGAATCAATGTTTGCAACCATTAATTCTAGATATAAAGCATAAACAAGGCTAAATAACAAATACTCAATCATGAACAAGTACTATTATTAATAACCCATAAGTTTTACATACTAGGGTTGGGTCACAACCCTAGATAAAATCTAGATACTCATGCTTGAAGACATAGAAAACAAAATAGAAGAAGTAATTAAAGACATAAACTACAATTAAAAGATAAAAGTAGTGGGTCTTCTCCAGTTTTGATCACAAATTTCCAAAAAGGTAATGATTCAAAGAGAAAATCTATGGAGGTTCTGCATTTATTACAATGCCCTTCGGGAGGTTCTGCAGCCGCACAATTTGATTTAACGACCGCACTTCAGCTTCTGCTCTTGCAATAAGAGAAAATCTACTGCCACATAGTTATCTCTGCGGCTGCACTTCAGCTTCTGCGGCCGCACATTTTGATCGCAGACCGCATTCTCACGAGGCTTCACACTTGTTCTTCTGCACCTTCTCTGAACTTTATCAAACTTTGTCAGTGCGACCAGCTTTTGCGGACGCACAATTTGGTGTGCGGACCGCGCATCTACAAAACTCCTTAGAGGCTTCAATTCTTCATCTGCGGTCGCACTTCTATTTCAGTGGACCGCATGGTCATCTGAGGCCGCAAAATTACTTCTACACAACACACTTCTACTTGCATTTCTCCTTTTTGCCTTGTTGAGTTAGAATACTCTTTTTTGAGTTAAATTTCTTCATTGAGCTCCAATCCTCCAACATGCCTGCAATTCACACAATTTCATTAATTCGAAAAACAAAAATCACTACTTTCGGACTAAATCTAAAGCAAGAAGGTACTAAAAAGTGGTTAAAATCTACACTTATTAGCGAGATGCGCATGCACCGACATAAGGGAGGTGTTTCATTGTAATGCACATACGACGAGATAAGGGTGACTTATGCGCGTGTGGCGACATAAGGGGAGCAATCCATGGTGATGCGCACACGGAGACATAAGTGAGGCATTATTGATAATGTTATGTGATATTTTGGGGTATTCCTTTGATGTTGTTCATATGTTGGAATGAGGTTGATATCTTGCTCATCTACTTATTTCATAAATATTTCTGTCTTGCGTTTTATAAGTTGCTGGTTGATTTTGCTATGATATCATATGCCCTACTCTATTTGATATTTTATTGGCAAAAATGGCTTATTTTACATTGAGTTGCTGTTACACGCTCTACGAGGTTATTGATATTTGTTTCATTATGCACTTGTTGTCAGTTTTTTTGGATATTTTGTACAGGTTATTTGACTAGTGAGTATCATACTCGCCGAGTTTAGTCTTGATACATACTGGGTACTGACTGTGGTATACTCATACTATGCTTATACACATTCTTTAGGCAAATCCAGGTACTTCGGATTGAGCTAATCGTTAGGAGGTGCTAGAGTTATTGGAGATTTTAAGGTATCCTTGCTATTCTGTTTGCAGGTCTCGGAGTCACCCTATTTACTTTCTTTTCTACTGTTTATGTATTCCAAATAGTGATGCACGCTTGAGATTTGTTATGCATTCCTTGTAAAACTTATGACTCTATATTATTGGGTTTTGAGATGATGAGTGTCGTATCTCCGTTTTGATGTGTTATGACATTTCTCAATTTTTTTAATTTAATTTTGAAGTTATTATATTTTGATTGCTATCATTATGTGTTAGGCTTACCTAGTATTAGGAACTAAGTGCCATCACGACCTCTATGGTGCGATTTGGATCGTAATAAGTTGGTATCAGAGCTCTAGGTTCATAAGTTCTACGAGTCTTAAGCAAGTTTAGTAGAGTCTTGAGGATCGGTACAGAAACACCTATACTTATCTTCGAGAGGCTACAGACTATTATGAAATTTCACTTCTTTCATTCTTTATTGTGTGGATTTATTGGTTTCGAAATTTGAGCCTTTGTTTTTCAATTCTCTCACAGATGTTGAGGACACGAGCTTCAGTTACCGATGATGCTTCCTCTAGGGCCGGTGTTGCTAGAGAATGGGGCAGAGGCAGATCAGGAGCACTTGCCGCAGAAAGGTGTTGTACTAGGTTCACGAGTGAGGAGCCACTAGTAGCTCCAGTTGGGGAGCAGGTACCCGAGGCACCTGTTGCTATGCTTGAACTTTAGGAGATCTTGGCGTACGTTCTGAGCATGTTTGGGACTTTGGCTTAGGCGGGGTTGATCCCAGTTGCACCAGCTAATTCAGAGGATGGGGGGGGGGTCCAAACTCCTTCTGCACATACTCCAGAGCAGCGAGCTCATATTGATCAAGCTCCGAGTGTTATGCCGGTGCAACCTGCAGTTGTGGTTCAGCCTGAGATCGGGCGAGTTGCATCGATTGAGGAGTGGAAGAGGTTAAAAAGGTTCCAGAAGTATCATCCTCCTCATTTCAGTGGTGGACCTTCTGAGGATGCACAAGGTTTTTTAGACCAATGTCATCGTATCTTGCAAGCTATGGGTTTGGTAGAGTTGAGCAGGGTTAACCTCACTACTTTTCAGCAGACGGGGCCAGTATATAAGTGGTGGAATAATTATGAGGCGAGTAGCCAGCTGACGGAGCACCACTTACTTGGTCCCGGTTAATTGATATCTTCATGAGAGAGTTTATTTCATAGACCAGCAGGTATGAATTGCACACCGAGTTCGAGCAGTTTCGCCAGGGAAGTATCACTGTGTTCGAGTATGCTATGAGGTTTACAAAGTTGTCTCGTTATTCACCTGCTTTGGTTTCTAGTGTCAAAGAGATAGTCCGTAGACTTATTAAGGGACTCGGCTATAACCTCAAATTTAGGATGGCGCGAGAGTTGGAGATCGAGACTCCATTCATACAGGTTGTGGAGATAACCATCTTTCAGTGCACCTTCTGCATGGGGTTCCTACAATGGTTATCCAGTCGTACGGGACATACTCAGTACCAACTGCCACGTCCATAGAGGGGTTACTTTGAGTTCGGTGATACTAAGCACATTGTGACAGATTTCCCAAACTTCGGAGGGGTGGAACTCAGTAGGGTACTCAGGCTATGGTTTCCACTCAGATGCCACTCCACATGTATAGCCAACTAGAGTGGAGGATAGGCGGTTAGGGAAAATCCTAGAAGGGGAGGCCAGGCCCGTTGTTATGATTTTCCTTGTAAGACTGAGGCAATTGCATCATGCCGTCATTACAGGTATTGTTCTGGTATATCATAAAGATGCATTAGTTTTATTTGATCCGGGTTCTACTTATTCTTATCTGTCATCCTATTTTGTTTCATATTTGGATATGTCTCGTAATTCTTTGGATGCTTCTATTTATGTATCTACACCCGTTGGGGATTCTATTGTGGAGGACCATATCTATCAATTCCATTTGGTCACTATTGAGGGCTATGCGACTACGATTGACCTTCTCTTACTTAATATGGTGGATTTTGATGTTATTTTGGGCGTGGATTGGTTGTCACCGTATCACACTATTCTTGATTGTCACGCTAAGACCGTGACGTTGGCTATGCTGGGGTTACCGAGGTTGGAGTGGACATGTTCCTTGGGTCATGTTCCTAGTAAGGTGGTGTCTTATCTGAAAGCTCAGCGGATGGTTGAGAAAAGGTGCTTGGCATACATAGCCTTTGTGAGGGATGTTAGTGCCAACGCTCCTATTGTCAAGTCAATTCCATTAGTGAGGGATTTCTTAGATGTGTTTCATGCAGATATGCCGGGTATGCCACCCGACAGGGATATTGATTTTGGTATTGATCTGGTGTCGGGAACTCAGCCCATCTCGATTCCACCATATCGCATGGAACAAGCGAAGCTAAAGTAATTGAAGGAACATTTACAAAAGCTGCTTGATAAGAGTTTTATCAGGCCTAATGCCTCACCTTGGGGTGCGCCGATACTATTTGTAAAGAAGAAAGATGGTTCTATGAGGATGTACATTGACTACAGGCAGAAGAACAAGGTTACTATTAAGAATAAGTAACCACTACCACGTATTGATGATTTATTTGATCAGCTTCTGGGTGCCAGGGTATTCTCGAAGATTGCCTTGAGATCGGGGTACCATCAATTGATGATACAGGCTTCAAATATTCCATAGACGGCTTTTAGGACCCGTTATGGGCATTATGAGTTCTTGGTTGATATCTTTTGGATTGACCAACTCCCCATCAACTTTCATGCCCTTGATGAATAACATGTTTCATCCATATTTGGGTTCCTTCTTCATTGTCTTTATTGATGAACATCACTTGAGGATTGTGCTCAAGACGTGCTATCCAGTGAGGGGATTAAGGCGGATCCGAAGAAGATTAAGGCAGTTTAGAGTTGGCCCAGACCTTCTACCGCTACTGAGATCCAGAGTTTTCTAGTCTTGGCTGGGTATTATCGCCGCTTCATGGAGGGGTTTTCATCTATAGAAGCACCTTTGACTAAGTTGATGTAGAATGGTGCTCCTTTCTGGTGATCTGACGAATATGAGGAGAGCTTTCAAAAGCTCAAGACTGCCTTGACTACAACTCCAATTCTAGTTTTTCCTTCAGTATCGGGTTCATATACAATCTATTGTGATGCTTCATGGATTGACATTGGGTATGTATCGATGTAGGATGGTGGGGTAATTGCCTATGATTTACCTCGGTTGAATCCCTAAGAGAAGAACTACCTAGTGCACGATTTGGAGTTAGCATCCATTGTTCACCCGCTCAAGATTTGGAGGAACTATCTTTATGGCGTGTCTTGTGAAGTATACACGGATCTCCGGAGTCTTCAGCATCTGTTCAAGCAAAAAGACTTAAACTTGAGGCAACAGAGGTGGTTAGAGCTACTAAAGGACTATGATATCACTATTTTTTATCATCGCGGGAAGGCCAATGTGGTGGCCGATGCTTTGAGTAAGAAGGCTGAAGGCCTGGGGAGTCTTACTTTTATCCCAACTGGGGAGAGACCGTTAGCTTTGTATTTTCAGGCTTTGGCCAATAGGTTCGTGAGGTTGGATATTCTGGAGGCTGGCAGGGGCTTGCATTGTATCATGATCGTCTTTGTTTGAGCGCATCAAGGTGCGTCAGTATAATGATCCCCCCTTGCTTGTCCTTAAGGACACAGTGCAACACAACGATGCTAAGGAGGTGACTATTGATGATGACGGGGTATTGAGGCTTTAAGGTCAAATTTATGTGCCAAATGTGAATGGGTTGCGAGAGATGATTCTTTAGGAAGCCCATGGTTCGCGATATTCCATACATCCGGGTGCCGCGAAGATGTACCATGATTTGAAGCAACACTACTAGTAGAGAAGGATGAAGAAAGATATTGTTGAGTATATGACACGGTGTTTGAATTGTCAGCAGGTTAAGTATGAGCATCAAAGACCGGGTAGTTTGATCCAGAGGCTAGATATACCGGAGTGGAAGTGGGAGCGCATCACTATGGATTTTGTGGTTGGGCTGCCACAGACCTTATGGAGATTTGATGATGGGTGGAATTATTGTGGATAGAGTGACCAAGTCTGCATGCTTCATTCTAGCCATGACTACCAGCAATTCAGAACAGTTGGCTCGGATTTATCTGAGAGTGATCGTTCGCCTACAAGGTGTGCCTGCGTCTATTATCTCGGATCGAGGCACGTAGTTTGCTTCACATTTTTAGAGAGTCGTGCAACATGAGTTGGGAACACTGGTTGAGCTGAGTATGACATTTCATCCACAGACGTACTGGCAGTCCAAGCGTACTATTCATATCTTGGAGGACCCGTTGCGAGCCTTTGTTTTTTTATTTTCGGGGTAAGTGGGATTAGTTTCTACCGCTAGTAGAGTTCGCCTACAATAACAAATATCAGTCGTGCATCCAGATTGCTTTGTATGAGGCCTTATATGGGAGGCAATGTCGTTCTTCGATTGGTTGGCTTGAACATGTGGAGGCTAGGTTGTTGGACATTGAATTGGTTCGTGATGCTTTAGAGAAGGTGAAATTGATTTAAGAGCGGCTTCGTACGACGTAGTCTAGGAAAAAGAGTTATGCTGATAAGAAGGCCTGTGATGTGGCATTTATGGTGGGTGAGAGGGTTCTACTTAGAGTTTCGCCCCTGAAATGTGTGATGAGGTTTGAGAAAAAGGGCAAGTTCAGCCCTCGGTATATTGGTCCTTCTGAGGTTCTAGAGAGAGTTGGTGAGGTGGCCTACAAACTTACTTTGCCACCTAGTTTATCAAGTGTTCACCCGGTGTTCTATGTTTTCATGCTCCGGAAGTACTATGAGGATTCATCACATGTGTTAAATTTCAACTCGGTGCAGTGAACAAGAACTTGACTTTTGTTGAGGAGCCGGTAGCCATTTTGGACAGGCAGGTCTGGAAGTTGAGGTAGAAGAACATTGCATCAGTGAAGGTTCAGTGGAGATCGCAATTGGCCTAGGAGATAACTTGGGAGACTGAGCATGATATGCAAAGCCGATATCCTCATTGTTTTTGCATTTCAGGTATGTCTCTTTACTCGTAGAGGATGGATATTTGTTTAAGATGGGGAGAATGTAATGACCCGGCCGATCGTTTTGTGTATTTGAGTCTCGTTTCCCCTTTTGAAGATTCGCGTATGTGTATTTGTTGTTATGTGACTTGCGAGGATGGTTGGTTTGGTTTCGGGGAGGTTTTGGGTTGATCTTGGTTCCTACTTTGGAAGCTTAAATTGGAAGAGTTGACCAAGGTTTGACTTTTGGGAAAATGACCCCGGAATGGTGTTTTGATGGTTCCAATAGGGTCGTATGGTGATTTTATACTTAGGGGTATGTCCGAAACTGAATTCGGAGGTTCCTAGGATGAATTGGCTCTTTTTGCCCAAAGTTGGCAATTTGAAGGTTTAAAATTTCCCTAAGTTTGATCATGGGTTTACTTTGTGATTATTAGGTATGGATTTTGGTTTCAGGACTTATTATAGGTCCTTTTTGTCATTTGGGACTTGTGTACAAAGTTTGATCTCATTCAAAGTTGGTTTAGTAGGAATAAGACGCTTGGTTGTGATTTTAGAAGTTTTTGAGTTTCATTGTAAAATCGACGCATTTTGTTTTCGATTCATGCTTTCGGATGTTAGTTTTTATATTTTAAGCTCTCGAGCGAGTTCATATTATGCTTCTAGACTTGTGTGGATCTTTGATGCGTAGCCTTGGGGGCTCGAGGGAGTTTCAAACGTGTTTTGAAATGTTTTGGACTTGTTTCAGTGTTGCTGGTTTTCTGGTGCTGCAGGTCTCGCAAATGCGAGAACATGTTCGCATTTGCGAGGTGCAGGTCGCAATTGCGATGGTGGGCTGGGGTGAGAGGCTTCGCAATTGCGAAGCCAGTCTCGCAATTGCGATGGAGGCTTGGGGCTTGGGCAAGTCACTTTTGCGACCATTTTGTTGCTTTTGCTACGTTGACTGGCAGTGTGGGACTTCACATTTGCGAAGTCAGTGGTCGTTTTTGCAACATTCCATGGTCTTAGCATACTTTGCATTTGCGATCCATTGGGTCACATTTGCGAACCCCAGGTCGCAAATACAATTTCTGCAGCTGAACATATAGTTGGGATTTCGGGACTTAGTCTCATTTTATCACATTTTGAGTTTGGGAGCTCAATTTGAGGCATTTTTCACCCACTTGGATTGGATAAGCGTTTTTGACTCGGATTTGATTATTTTTCATTGATTTCGTCTTTGATTTCGCATTTAATTGAAAATTGGGGTTTTTGACAAAACTTTTTCAAAAATGAAAATGTATGAATTGAGAGTCAATTTAGACTCGGTTTTAAAAACTAATCACATATTTGGACTCGTGGGGTTATGAGTAGTCAAAATCTATCCTTCGACTCAGGTTTTTATCGGGCAAGCTCGAGGTTGATGTTTGTTGACTTTTTGAAAATTTGTTAGAGATCTCAACTTTATTAATTAAAGTTGATTTTTCTTGCATTATTTGATATTATTGAGTCATTTTTGGCTATATTTGTGCCAGATGGAGGTGAATTATGAAGAAAAAGCATTTTTAGAGTATTGATTTGGCGTAATTGAGGTAGCATCTTGCCTAGACCTGTGTGAGGAAAATACCCCTTAGGTTTTGGTCTAATTTACATATTTGTGTTATGTGAAATGATGTGTACACGGGGTGATGAGTGTGTACATGGGCGTATGTTTGGTTTGTGACTAGATTAGATCTTAGGATATTAATATGCCTTGAATTGGGGTTGTTTGCTATATGAAACATGCTTTATTTTTGAATACTTCCCGCACTCTTATGTTATTGTAATGTCCTTGTGCATGTTATTGTTGAGATGTGAGCCTATATTTTGATGTGACTTTGGATTTTGTTGTTTGTAATATTGTGGCACACATGTAAACATGTTGTGTAGGTTGATTGATGTTGTATGGAGTATAAGGGTGGCAAGATGCGCATGCGGCGACATAAAGGAGTCATTTCATTGTGATGTATATGTGGCAAGATAAGGGTGGCTTATACGCGTGCGGCGACATAAGGGGAGAAATTCATTGTGATGCGCATGCGGCGACTTAAGGGTGATATTGTTGATAATATTATGTGATATTTCGGGGTATCCCTTTGATGTTGTTCATATTTTGGATCGGGATTGATATCTTGCTAATATACTTGTTTCATATATGTTTCCGTCTTACGTTTTACGAGTTGTTGGTTGATTTTGACATGCTATCACATGCTCCACTCCTATTTGATATTTTATAGGCAAAGATGGGTTATTTTACATTGAGTTGTTGTTACACGCTCTACGCGATTACTGATATTTGTTATGTTATGCACTTGTTGTGAATTTTCTTTGAATATCTTGTACATGTTATTTGATTAGTGAGTATCATGACTTGAACCTCGTCACTACTCCGCCGAAATTATTCTTGATACTTACTAGGGTACTGACTATGGTGTACTCATACTACACTTCTGCACATTCTTTGCGTAGATCTAGGTACTTCGGATCGAGTGGATCGTTAGGAGGTGCTAGAGCTATTGGAGACTTCAAGGTATCTCTGTTGTTCTGTTCGCAAGCCTCGTAGTCACCCTCTTTACTTTATATTCTACTATTTATGTATTCCAAACAGTGATGTGCGCTTGGGACTTGTTATGCAATCCTTATGGAGCTTATGCCTAAGTATTATCGGGTTTTGGGATGATGACTGTTGTATATCCGTTTGGCTGTGTTATGACATTTCTCAGTTTTTTTAATTTAATTTTGAAGTTGTTAAATTTGATTGCTATCGTTATACTAACAATAGGCTTATCTAGTTTTAGGAATTAGGTGCCATCACGACCTCTATGGTGGGATTTGGGTCGTGATACAAACTCCCATAATGTCCTTCTTTTACCATAATAAATGTACATCAATTGAACCCATAGCTTATCCTTTTCCTATGTAGGTTTCGCCGTAGTTTGTAGATGGATGTCTTGTTCCATAAAGACAAGTCAACAACGCAAAAGCACACAACTGATCTTGGCAAGCAAATCCTTTCCCAAGCTAGGAGCGCTTTCTTTCAATAGGTGCTTCACTAGTCCACAAGAAGCTTTTACACATTTCCAGATGAGTCATTTAATCTTCTTAGGTAGTACAAAGATACGGGACCAAAAAATTTGAATTTAAAATAACACTCTTGATTAACTGCAACCTTCCAATATATGACATGTACTTATTAATCCAGCTTGTGATCCTTCCCACCATTTTATTTTATTTATAAATGGTTGTCACTGTGTAATTGGAATACTTTTAGTATTTAAAGGAATCTCGAAATATCTAAAATAAGATTACATTCTGAATATCCAATCATATCTTTGATATGTTGTTTCACAACATGACAAACTCCGCCAAATAGATAGAATTTTTATCCTTGTTTTCTATCAAGCCAAAAGCCTCTGGAAAACCCCGAAAGCACTGAACTACTTTATGAACTGACGCTATATTTTTCCTACAAAACAATAAGAGATCGTCAGCAAAACTTAGTTGTTTAATGTTCAACTTGGCACACCTCTGATGGCAATTGAAATCAGTATTATTCTTTAATGTCTTTAGAATTTTGGTGAAGTACTTCTTGACGAGTGCGGAACCAAAGTGCGGTTCTAACGACAAAAATAACTGGCAAAAAAAAAATTGACTATCATTTTTTATATATATAGAGCGGTTATTCATCGCGCTATACCTTAACGGCATGTTTGTCTGGTAAGATATAGCGCGATGAATAACCGCGCTACATTTGAACTCAAAATTGGCGGAAGGTATAGCGTATATATAGAAGACACTATATTTATAGCGCCTCCTATATATGCGCTATACCTACTTAAAAAGGCGGGCCATATCCTTCCCCGACCAGAAACCAGCAGCTGCCCCAAACCCCCAAACCAATGGTCCCCCCTCCATTTTTAAGCAAAAAAAACTCTATTGGAGCCCTCCCGTCCCACAAAAAATGTATCTTCTCCGTATTGTAGCAAGTTAACACCGGATCCAAGGCATTGTCGTGGATCTCGTACATTGCTCGTTTCGGCCCCCCAACTCATCAAATTTTCACATTTCAAAAAATTTTAAATCGATGTATTCCTACTTGATTTTTGGTACAACTCATGTATATAAAATGTTTAGTAGTTATTTTTTACTGTAGTCTATGTCTTTTTGTGATCGTTTTGTGATTTAATTAATTTGTTATTTTTTATTCGGATTAGATTATTTATGTGCTAAAAAATTAGTATTAAAGATAAATTATTATTTTATGAATAATCAATGTTATATGTGATTTTACTGTTGTACGTATATTAATATGTGACTTTATTGTTGTTTAGTGCCATTTAGTGTTATGTTGTGCCCTAAACTGTAATGTAGTGCCCTTTAGCGTAGTAATGCTGATAATATATTTTATCTTATGGTAGTTGACTTTGTTCATGACCATTTAGAGTAGTGTTACTTTAGTAGAATAATGTTGGAAACTAACATATATTAATATCATTAAAATTATGAAATACTAACATATGAAATATTAACATATGAAATTATCTTTGTAGTTATTGAAATTAATCATTTAATGATCTGTTAACCCCAAAAATATCTGAAAAACAATGATAGTTGAAACACAAGCTCTCTCGAATTTTAGTCAACAAATGTGAGAAAATAACATAAAAAACAACAAATTAATTAAATGAATATTTATTAATTATATGTGTAGACAATAAAATTGCGTCGAGAAAATAAAATCAAGACCGAAAAATATTGCAACAATCGTAGTATTTGCTTTCAAATGATATGTGTGTACAATCTTTATGAATCCTCTAATTTTTCTTTCCAATAGAAGATAAATTCAAGGGCTTTCGAGCTTGATCTTGAATCTATATTGTTGCCACGAACGATGATCTTGAATTCAACTAGCAAGAACTTTGATTTGAACTCGTACTCCTTGAACCTTGATTTGTTCTTCGTTCTTAAGCTTGAACTTGATTTCTTGAACTTGAACTTGATTGCTTGAAGCTTGAAATTTGTAGAGAAATTGGCGGCGTTTGATCAACGAGCTCTCTCTTGCTTCTTGTTATAACTTCTGATCCATTTTATGAGTTATGAAGACCCCTATTTGTAGTTGTGGGAGGAAAGAGTTATGATAAGAACAAACTCTTTCCGACCAATCAGATTGAAGAGTGACAAGGCCGCATTTGATTAGCCAGAACATGTTACTTGCACATGTGGCACAGTTTTATTGGCCTTTTAATTTGACTCGGCATGCCTTGTCATTTTGACACGTGGCATGATCTCATTGGCTATTCCGTTTGACTTGGCGTGCCACGTCATTTGACACGTGGCACCAGACTGGGCCTCTAGGATGATGGCATATTGGCCTAATGAAGTGGGCTCATCATTTGTAGCACAACTAAATGGACTAGCCCAATAGATTAAGACTTATTTATTTAATCCATATATTTGGACTTATAATTAATCCAATTATATTAGCCCAATAAATTTATTTGAACTAATATATCTTGAATTTAAAATTTAGTCCAAATTAGTTTATGAATTTAATTTCAATAAAATTTATATGCCTACAATATGAATACTTATTAGTTATATCATGTATAGTAATGAAAATTAATTATTTAATTCTATTATACCCAAGAATATCTGAGTAAGAAACAAACATATAAAATAATAATATAGAAAATGTATTAACCTAAGTAATAATATAAAAAATATATCGATTAAATATTAATATAAAAGATATTGCAATATATTTAAAGATGTTAAACAATTTACAGAAAACACTTTAATTAATATTGTTCAATTTACAGATATCGTTATGGAAGTTCCCCCAGTGCATCCTAGACCTGCATCTCGAGAGCTACTGTTGCTATAGGGAAACCATAGTTCTTCACACATCCGGGGTGGGAAATGTCTGTCCCAGACATTCCGCCCCAGATGTATAGACAATATATGAGAGTTCATTAGGGACCAAACACACACAAAGATGAACTAGAAGTGATTCGGTAATATTCTATAGAAGGAAAAGGTACTAGCTATTCATCATGCAATGAATTATCTTAACTATCTGGAAGGAATGGAGGATCAGTATTGGGATTTATTAGAAAATAAAAAATTGCATAGAGACAATGCTTATCCTGTTTTCCCAACAGCTATCGAGTGGGAGGGACTACCTAAGTTTCTACCACAGACATTGGACGTAAGAGTCCCATATTATTGTAGAAATCAAGCAAGTGGTCTTATTGATGATAGCGATGAAATACGAGAAATATGTGTCAACTGGGGCCTAGATTACGATGCCCTCGATCTAGAAGGGTGCGTACAAGATGTTGATTTTCACGCCCCAAACTCGGGGAGCACGACCGGTGCTCAACCGAGTAAACCCGGCTGAGCATGACAGTTAGATTTTATTATACGCAAATTCATTCCTGAATAAAGAGGAGATGTACTCCGTTAATCAAATATTGAAAAGATTTCATTAACCACTTCCATTCCATTCCCATCAACAACACCATTCAATATTTCTAAAATAGTTTGAGTTTATAGATTTAATGAAAACTATGTTGCCAAATACCAATAGTTCTAATTCCATTCCCAACATATAACAACACCCACAACCTGTCTACGAAGCCTCTAAATACAACTGAAGAGTAATATGGAAATACCGGCAACAAGGCCCCAACTATACCTCAAAATACAGTACATGAGAAACAAAAGATACATGACCCCCAAATGAAGGGGGCTCACCAAGTTAGCTAAAGAGAGTGTACCGCTATCACAGATCAATGCTGCCTGCTGTGGAACCACCTGCATCTATTAAAGATGCAGCGCCTCCGGCAAAAGGGACGTTAGTACTGTCGAATAGTACTAGTATGTAAAGCTAAAAGTCCTATTTCAAAATAGAATGACCATATAAGAAAAACAAAAACCATAGAAACATCAAGAAACAATCAACTATATCCAAATGCCCAATTGAAACATAACAATTTTCAAAATACGAAAATAATATATATTTTTAGTTGGGAGATCATTAGCACCGATTTACCACCGTCTTTGTTAGCACGGAGTCCGATCACGCCCGATCGGCTATGATATCTCCCCACGAACAATGTGGTTTGACATGTGATGCGAAAGAAAGTTGTTACCAAGAGTAGTACCCCCATGTGTGCAACATGGCGTCCGATCTCCACCCGATCAGTTAGGCTGCCTTCCCACATATGCCGTGTGGGTTGACTTTTTCAATTCACAGCTATTACCAGTTTCATCCCAATTAACGGGTATAATCACAATTTCACCAATATTTCAATTTCATCCCAAATAAGGGGAATAATCATAATCCATCCTTACACCGACACGTGTAGTTTCAGGTGTGGGCCTTATGACCCACCCTTCGTCGGTTGTGCTAATGATACTCCCAAAAATATTTTTATTATTTGATTTGCACACAAATGTAACATAAATACAATTGTACTCACCTCAATCTCGTTCACATTGTATAAATTCTCATTAGTATTTTCAGTCACTCACAACAATAATATTTCCTTGGCTCATTTGGCCATTCACAAGATTTTTTATTCCTGGCACGGTGGCCGTATTTCATGTTCCACACTTTCACCTTTTTTATTTTCAAGGACCACCATCAAATATCAACATACAGAATATTTCAGAAATCATATACTTCAAATTCATTTGTAATGGGAACTTTAAACACAAATAGTTTCTTCCCAAAGAATGGGGCATACCAACCAGCAATAGAAACATACATTAAAAACACAAATAATCAATACACCATTTATTCTTGCAATACTCTTCCCCAGGAATGACAACGTACAATTTCAACACCTGCGTATGTAAGAACTCGAATCACACTAGATATATTTATAAAGCAAACCATTAGTTAAAGCATCCATTTATGGGCATGAATTGAGTACAAAAGCTTTTAGACAATTCTATTTTCGAAATTATTTTTAAACAATTGAGTTGAGATTCATTTCATATTCTTTATCGCATCTTCTCAATTCTTTTGCACTACTAACCACAATCATAACTTTAATTTTTGGCACGTTGGCCACACTCTATATCCCCAATTCACTTATTTCATTTTCAAGCATCTTTATAGATTATCAACAACAAGTTATTTTCCATCAAGACTTTAGGTACAAATTTGAGCAATTTAGAGTCTTAAGCACATCGAGTTTTTCTCACTCAATTGGTATACTAGTTTTCATTTAAAACACGACTCAAAGTCATAACATTTTAATACGCAAACCATACTTTGAACATATATCTTTCAATATAAGGTTCATTCGGAATAGTCAAGTTTATATGAGATAACCCGGAATATAGAAATTAGAAATCTTAAGCCAACCATACTAGAGCTTACGAGAAAATTATGGAATTCGATTCTAAGAGAGAAAGTTTAGCCAACATACCTTGTCCGAGCTTTCCTTAAGTTACTATAACTCCCCAACACTTCTTGCAATAACAATCTATAGGAAGAGAGTGAAAATCGGTTAATAAGTAGAAGTATTTCCATGATGTAACTCTCGTAGGAATTTTGTCAAACACCTAGCATGCGAAATAGACCACAAGGCTCTACAATGGAGATCCTTTCATCCCTCAACCACTTTCAACAAGAAACTTCCCAAGATGGTTCATTAACCCCACATACTACAACTTTGTGTCACATGCATGGCCTATTTCCAACCCCACAATATATTTGAACTCATAACCTCTTGTATGAAAGCTTAGAAGTAGGACTTACCCGAATGAAGGATAATCTAGTGATTGACTTCCTTGATTCTTGAAGATTGGTGCAAGATTGGATGATTGAGAGGTTAGGTTTTCTCCTTCTCTCTTTAAAATGCTCTCACCTCTCTCTAGACTCACCAGTAAATCCTCCCAAATAAAGCCCCAAATGAAATTTATTAAAAAGGGGTCGGGTTGTAAAAACCCTGAAATTTGCACAACCGCGCCGCATGTCGCGAACGGTTTGAAGCGTTAGAAACTAGACTCGAAGATTTTCCATTTGATAGGATGTTCATCAAATAAATCATTATATATATGTAGATATGCTCGTCCAAAGTTTGATCTTATGCGTACTCATTTGGAACTTTAGTCTATCATGTAATTTTCCAATTTGGCTTAGACATAGGCCTCTCCTTAGACCCCACATCACTTATAATATGCCTCGTACACTTATTATCATATCCAATTGATATCCATCATATTAATAGTCCTCGTCTGCACACAAAATAATATAATTAGCACACGTTAACTTTCTTAATAGCGCTGAAGTACTTCGAAATTTTCCAGCGTGCTACATTCTCCCCCACTTAGGATCATTCGTCCTCGAATGAGAAGTAGAGTCTGCCCCTAAACACGTCACATAATTTATCTCTTCTTTTGCACACCTCAATCTCCCAAATTTTACTAACTCCCAAATTTTTCAAAAATTTCGGCAGTGTCTCCTTTGTAATTAGGCCTATCCACCTGCCAGAGAATCACTAAAACCACCCTAACAATACATTCATATCTCAACAAAGCATCATAATATATATCAACATCCCTGATCTCAACATTACAAGCATTATATTATCAAAATTGATACCTGGACATGAGTTGAACCTATTTAAATCATAACACATAGAAAATACTTTTCGACCCACAATTATTTCTCTATACAACCAAGTGGGAATATTTTCTTTCCTTAACAATTTCAGCCTTCGAAGGGGGCTCCTCGACTCACAGACTTCGCCATAACACATTCACGAAGCCAATCTCAACTCCCAGACTTATCTAACAAGGATGACAATTAAGTACCTCTCATAGGCCAATTATCCATTTACTTTACCTCCACTAGCTTTCACCGGAACGATAGAAAAAGAATTCTAACTACCTTCTTAGACACAGTCACATGAACACCAGGTACATGGAGGACAATAATAGGAAAACATCATACTCATAGTTTGGCATATTTCCTTCAGAATTTCACAAGGCCTAATATGACTGCATATACTTTACCCTTATTATAAATTCACATAATATCCTCATGGAGAAAATATTGAGAATAACCCGTTCACTTTCTTCAACTCTAAATCTCTACGCCGAACACCCAAACTAAACCTTTGGCGACCTCCAACAATTTCTCTAAGATGTTCTAGTATGAATATGACGATAAAATTTCATATCCCATATATTTGATCACGAGATGATGCTTATTTTTTGACATGTTCGAACCTTCAACCCCATAGATTTAATACAAGGAGGAACAACAGGGTTCGAGGATTGGATGGAATTATTCAAGAATCTATCAATGGGTTGAGCAGAGTATTCCATGAGGTTATATATCCTAAAGGACATGAAGCTTACTACTGATAACGCTGACAAGATTAATCATAATAATGAAATCATTGATTCGACAAATGAGGCATAAAGTTAACTAGTATATCGGCAATAGAAATCCTTAAGGAGGAATAGTCATGTACGTGACACTAGTTACCTACTTGAGTGTAGGGAAAAATTATTTAATTCGAAATGAGAATATTCTGAAACCTTAAATGTGATATGGGTTTCAAAATACATGAAGTAGCATTATGCTTTTAACAGTAACTAGCACAAGGAATCTATGCCACAAGCCTACGAGGATGAAAAAGAAGTTAAAAACTTGTGAGATTATTATCATTCTGACAGCTTAACCCATTTTCGATAGTTGATCCTATTTGAGAGAACTAGAGATGTTATAAACTTGTCTTTCAAATCAATATACTCATGATATGTGCCAAAATCTGGAAGCATCTAATTTCAACCTTTCACGAGTGAAACCACATAGCTGGGACATCTAAAAATTTGGGATGAAATCATGTATTGGTTAGAGAAAATGACACTTTTCTAAGAGATAGACATGTTTTTGTCATAATAACTCTGAGGTTGCAATACCAGGCCACTTCATGGAATACTACAATACTAGGTACAAGGTGAGCTACTTATTGTGAGATGATTTAGGTTAACATGAAAGTCATACTGAGATGGGAAAACAACAAGATCTTCCTATGACGAATTTGTGAAAATTTCAGATTTTCTCGGAAATTTTATGCGGACAAGTGGCCCCTTTTAATTGACATGTACGCACATGATTGGTGCTGAGATATTGGAAATGTTCCATGATAATACTCACAAAGGAGTAGAGTGATTGTTCAAGCCACATGAGCCACATACACAGGAGAGAGAAAGAGTGGCTTAAGAAGGATCTCAACACTAGGCTGCCTTACATTGGATTTGATACTACATAGGTAAACTTTACGATGGTGCATGAATAAGCACAAGTTAGCAGATGCTATCCATTTGATTGAAAATGTTCTGTAAGAAATTCATCAAGTGTATTCCCTTGTTGAGAAGTTTAGGGAAGCAAGTGGGAAGTATTTCCCTAGGACTGTGACTCAATTCAAAGAAATCATTATAAAACTCAATTCCTCAAGAGGTCCTAAAAAAGAGAATTGTGATCAAGAGGCTTCACGAATATGGAGTTTCATTCAAAGAGTAGGTACATGCAATGTTTTGTGATTCAATGTTTTGGTTAAGACCATATTTATGTAGGTCCCTTCAATATAGATGTACATATACAACAAGGAAAATAATGCGGTGTTCACAATAAGGTATCAAGGAGTGACTTACTTGGTGATTTTATATTGACAAGGTAGTACCTTAATTGATGCCCCTCGACTCCACATCCATAACATACATCGGTACCATAGTGACATACCCCCGAATGATATCTCCCACACTTCACACAACGGGGATGAGGCTCGCTAAACTGACTCGCCCCATTGACTTGATATTCAACCTTTTTGCATAAGTCAAAAGAATCCCTCTTATCTTCCTCCAGACCTTCACAACGGGAGTAAAAATCTCTGTACCTTGTTTCTGTGTGGGCCACTGGAATTTCCTAGGCCTACCATCCCTAACACGCTCCTGAGTATACTCATAACATGACGCAAAATATGCCTTCCTGCATATCAGACATACTAGTATTAGTGTACGCAACCTAGGGAATTTGTTCTTCTTGTGCCCCTGCTTTCCGCAACTAAAACATATTTAAAGAGTGACCCAACATAAACCCAAGTGGTGCTTCTTACAAATCAAACAATCCGGCTTATTAGAGCCAACAATCCTCTTTTATTTCTTAGGTGCCCTCACCACATGATCTAATGGCATGGTGACATTAATAGGAACAAGAACACTTCCCCTAGCAATTGGTTCTTTCATTCCCTCATTGCTGACGCGAACTCGTGGGTTACTCATCCGGAATATGAGACATAGCGAGGAGATTAGCTCCTTGTCTTGGGCTCTATCGCACGATATGGAATATCAAAGAAGTGTGAAATTTTCTAAATGTACGAGTAGCCTCCCCATTATAGATATGGTCAACAACACACCGATAATAAGGACTCTATTAGAAACGGCTCCAAGACATCCTAGGACACTTTAAAACCTTAGGCTCTGGTACCAAGTTTGTCACACCACAAACTCGGGGAGCGCGACCGGCGCTCAACTGAGTAAACCCGGCTGAGCAAGCCTGTTAGATTTCATTTTACCCAAATTCATCCATGAATAAAGAGGAGATGTACTCCGTTAATCAAATACTAAAAAGATTTCATTAACCACTTCCATTTCATTCCCATTACATCATTCAATATTTCCAAAATAGTACGAGTTTCTAGATTTAATGAAAAATATGTTTTTAAATACCAATAGTTCTAATTCAATTCCAAATATCTAACACTACCCACAACCTGTCTACGGAGCCTCTATGTACAACTGAAGAGTAATATGGAAATACCAGCAACAAGGCCCCCAGCTATACCTTAAAACACAGTACATGAGAAACAAAAGATACATGACCCCGAAATGAAGGGAGGCTCACCAAGTCAGCTGAAGAGAGTGTAACGCTATCACAGATCAATGCCGCCTGCCGTGGAACCACCTGCATCCATTCAAGATGCAGCGCCCCCAATAAAAGGGACGTTAGTACTGTCGAATAGTACTAGTATGTAAAGCTAAAAGTCCTCTTTCAAAATATAATGACCATATAAGAAAAGGAAAACCATAGAAAAAGCAAGTCACAATCAACTATATCCAAATGCCCAATTGAAACATAACAATTTTCAAAATATGAAAATGATATATATTTTTGGTTGGGAGGTCATTAGCACTGATATACCACCGTCTTTGTAAGCACGGAGTCTGATCACGCCCGATCAACTAGGCCATTTCCCCACGAACAATGTGGTTTGACATGTGATGCAAAAGAAAGTTGTTATCGAGAGTAGTACCACCATGTGCGCAACATGGCGTCCGATCTCCACCCGATCAGCTAGGCCGCCTTCCCACATATGCCATGTGGGTTGACTTTTCCAATTCACAGCTATTACCAGTTTCATCCCAATTAAGGGGAATAATCACAATTTCACAAATATTTCAATTTCATCCCAAATAAGGGGAATAATCACAATCTACCCCTACACCGACATGTGTATTTTCATGTGTGGGCCTTATGACCCACCCTTCCTCGGTTTTTCTAATGATACTCCCAAAAATATTTTTATTATTTGATTTGCACACAAAGGTAACATAAATACATTGTACTCACCTCAACCTCTTTCACATTGTATAAATTCTCATTAGTATTTTCAGTCACTCACAACAACAATATTTCCTTGGCTCATTTGGCCATTCACACGATTCTTTATTCCTGGTACGATGGCCATATTTCATGTTCCACACTTTCACCTCTTTTATTTTCAAGGACCACCATCAAATATCAACATACAGAATATTTCAGAAATCATATGCTTCAAATTCATTTGTAATGGGAACTTTAAACACAAATGGTTTTTTCCCAAAGAATGGGGCATACTAACCAGCAATAGAGACACACATCAAAATCATAAACAATCAATACACCATTTATTCTTGCAATACTCTTCCCCATAAATGACAATGTATAATTTCAACACCTGAGTATGTAAGAACTTGAATCACACTGGATATATTTATAAAGCAAAGCATTTGTTAAAGCATCCACTTATGGGCATGAATTGAGTACAAAAGCTTTTAGGCAATTCTATTTTCGAAATCATTTTTAAACAATTGAGTCGAGACTCATTTCATATTCTTTATCGCACCCTCTCAATTTATTTGCACAACTAGCCACAATCATAACTTTAATTTTTGGCACGTTGGCCACACTCTATATCCCCAATTCACTTATATCATTTTCAAACATCTTTATAGATTATCAACAACAAGTTATTTTCCATCAAGACTTTAGGTACAAATATGAGCAATTTAGAGTCTTAAGCACATCGAGTTTTTCTCAACCAATTGGTATACTATTTTTCATTTAAATCACGACTCAAAGTCATAACATTTTAATATGCAAACCATACTTTGAACATATATCTTTCGACATAAGGCTCATTCGAAATAGTCAAGTTTATAGAAGATAACCTGGAATATAGAAATTAGAAATCTTGATCCAACCATACTTGAACTTATGGGAACATTATGGAATTTGATTCTAAGAGAGAAAGTTTAGCCAACATATCTAGTCCGAGCATTCCTTAAGTTACTACAATGCCCAACACTTAGCAATAACAATCTATAGAAAGATAGTGAAAATCAGTTAATAATTAGAAGGATTTCCATGATGTAACTCTCTTAGGAATTTTGTCAAACACTTAACATGCGAAATAGACCACAAGGCTCTACAATGGAGATCCTTTCATCCCTCAACCAATTTTAACAAGAAACTACCAAAAATGGTTCATTAACCTCACATACTACAGCTTTGTATCACATGCATGGCCTATTTCCAACCCCACAATATATTTGAACTCATAACCTCTTGTATGAAAGCTTAGAAGTAGGACTTACCCGGATGAAGGATAATCTAATGATTGACTTCCTTGATTCTTGAAGATTAGTGCAAGATTGGATGATTGGGAGATTAGGTTCTTCTCTCTCTAAAATGCTCTCACCTCTCTCTAGACTCACCAGAAATTCCTCCCAAATAAAGCCCCAAATGATATTTATTAAAATGGGGTCGGGTTATAAAACCCCCGAAATTTGCACTGCCGCGCCGCATTTGGCAGCATGGTAGTGTTACATTCTGTCAGCTTTTGGTAATTTGGTCATAACGTCTCGTAGGAGTTTCCAAATGACGAACGGGTTAAAGCTTTAGAAACTAGACTCAAAGATATTTTATTTGATAGGTTGTTTATCACATAAATCATTATATATATGTAGATATTCTCGCCGAAAGTTTTGTCTTGTGCATACTCATTTGGAACTTTAGTCTATCATATAATTTTCTAACTTGGCTTAGACTTAGGCCTCTCCTTAGAGCCCACGTCACGTATAATATGCCTCATACACTTATTATCATATCCAATTGATATCCATCATATTAATAGTCCTCGTCTGTACACAAAGTAATATAATTAGCACACGTCAACTTTCTTAATAGCGCTTAAGTACTTCAAAATTTTTGGGTCACTACATTGATGAAGAAGATGAAGGCAGTGACGATAATGGCTAGTGAATAGGTGCTATTTATTTCTTGGGGTGTATGTTAAATTGTTGTATTAAATCTTTAATGCTAAATATCGATTAGATTTAACACCATTGGAAATATAATTTTATTTCATAAATTTTGCAAACTAAACATTTATAGACATCTAGTAAAACAAAAATACTGCAAAACAACACTACGTTTATCCTTGATAATGGGGAACATTGGATGAACTGCCACCTGGGGCTAAATTACCACCGTTTCCCAAACCAGCTGCAGGACATTTATGGTGGTCGTGTCATGTTTGGGAACATATACCATATTTACGCGCATAAACGGTATCACTAATATCGATTTGGTTCTGTATCCGCGTTTTTTTTGCACTTACCGTTGACGCACATAATCCTTGTTACACACCATTTTAAATGGTTCCGGCGGCCAATAATGCTCAGCACAAACTGGCTGCAACTGTCCACTATAGGTGTTTAAGTATGTAACAACACTATATTCTTTATCAAGTACCTCGTTACCGCGAAACCTATATGTTGAAAGCACTTCATGGCATGTGAGCATGGAAAGTGATAAATTGACTATTTTTCACATGAGCATAATCTTTTGGCTTCATTAACGGTGTGTGAATTATTCTCGCGGTTGTGATGCAGACCAGTGTGAACTTCAAAAATATTTTGCTCGCTGCAATACTGCAAAAATGAATGCCATTGTGCTCACTTCCTATATTTCTCAAATCGTTTCATTAGTTGTGGCATAAATTCAACACCCTTTTCCAGCAATGACGATGCACCTCTAGATCTTTCAACAAACCTCTCTGCCATCTGCTTGAATTACATTCGCATCCATGGCAGTGACATACAATTCATGTGTAGACTTTAATAACCCGTTGAATGACTCTGACACATTTATAGTCAGAATTCCCCATCTTCTACCACCATCCTTATGCAAAGTCCACTTGTCAATCTCATGTCGCATCAACCAACGATAGGCTTCTGTGTCTTCCTGCCAAATCAATTCCATTCGCGTCCTGAATTTACAATCTTAGTGACATGTTGTAGCCATCCACATTAAATCATGTAAGTCTTTGTTCGGATAAGCCCTATGGAAGTTGGCCTTCAAGTGCCTAACACAGTAACGATGGTAGGCATATGGCTCCTTCCATGCATGCAAATTTTGTACAAAACTTAAAATACCGCCATGCCGATTAGATATTAGACAAATACATGAACGATGTTTGACAACCTGCTCCTTTGAGTGGTTCAAAAATAATGTCCACGTCTCTTGGGTTTCATTGGCACAAATAGAAAATGGTAGGGGAAATATACTTCCATTAGTATCTATTGCAACGGCTATCAACAACGTAATATCATACTTTCCATAGACATGAGTGTCGTCTATGGATATTACCGACCGACAGTGCACAAAACCATCAATGGCTGGTTTAAATGCCCAAAACACATATTTGAATATGTATTCTGGTATTCCCGGACTTCGATCAAGCTTCCATTCAATAATTATGTCCATTTCACAATTGTGGGTGCCAATGTATTTGCCCACAATCCACATATTTGTTTTCCACTTTCTCGCACGTAGCATCCAATCACAATGTTGAAACCATTTATGATAAATAACCTTATATACTTCCGAAGATGACTCATGAACCACGATCTCAGGACACTCTTTTATGCTGTACATTTGCACCACCCTTCTTAGGCGCGTTTTATCAGCAAAAAACATTCCCTTTGACAATACCATTTCTCTAGATTCATCCCATATTTCTGTCCGAATTTTGTCAAGATCCCTTGTGAGGGCATCCACATCCGGCATACTTGGCAACTGATCAAGGTAGGGAATCACTGTTGAATGAAATGACACATGGGGCTCGTACACTCTTGGTCTAACGGGAGGTGGAGCATGCTCCCTCGTCAAATCAGGTTCATCATTCTCGTCCTCATCATCATAACTCTCATCATGGAAGGGTGTGTCATCTCCAGACTCATCCGCATTATTATCATAATCACTATCATCTTCCTGACTCTGCGCATCTGCCAAATCCCGATTAAATATGTCGTCTTCGTGCAATTGAGTAAGGACAGGACCTTCAAGTTGCTCGTTTTCACTGAACAACCAATAAAATAATGAGTTTCTCAAATTCATCCAAATATTACATAAAATCTTTATCACTTAACATACAAATCAAAATGTGTTGATATCCCATGATGCACATTATGCTATTGCTGATGACTCCAGGATGGACCACTATGATCCAATATACCAAAACTAGGCATATTTCAACTGTCCGTTGGTTCATAACTTGTAAAATTCATATCTGGCCGATACCCCTTGTGGAATATATGAGTTTTAATACAAATTCAATACATAAAAATAAATATTATAACATAAAGTAAAATTGAAGTTTACCACTTGGCTTGTGGATTATGTAAACTTGGGGATAAATTATGCCATCGCTCCTCATTCGTATGTGAAGATAAGTTTAGATCTGTCCAAACTCTTTCACCCGGAATTTGTTCGGATAAAACTGCTCCAAAACAACCACTCGATGATTGAGGGATATCCCTATTTTGCAGAACCTCATTATTGTAAATGTCTTCAGCCTTGACGTACATTTCCAACATTTTTATTACAAGAAGCTTCAGGTGTTCATCCGGAGTCCTCAAGGAATCTGTCAGAGTTTCATCATCTTCGATGTAAAACTCAGCATAACAAGCAACCCCTTGTAGAGTAACAGAAGACAGATATCTTCCGGTTACTTTAATATTAACCAAACGTTTGCTCACAGTCATGTTTTTACATAACAACGATACCAATCTATCGTATTCCCTTGTAACTGGCAACTTAACATGATACTGTAGAGAACAACTATAGCGTACTGAGTTATTCTCCATCACAACCTCACCCTCCCAGCATAATAAAACCCTAATTTTTCGCTCTGCGGACATTATGACAAAATGCAAAATAACTTAACGAACAAATATTTCGGAAGAGCTGAAGGATCCTGAATCAATTTTTACCAAATTCTAAAATCCTTAAATAAGAAAAAAATCAGTCCGGAAGGGGGGGGGGAGTTATAATTATTTCATGTATAACGCATGCATAATAGAATTATTGGTGGGTCAGTAAAGTGCAGCATTATTGGTGGGGCAGGAAAGTTCAAATATAGAATGGTTATTCACCGCTCTATACCTTAAGGGACAAATGTGTCGTTAAGGTATAGCACGGTGAATAACTGCACTAAATATAAAATGTTAGTCAGTTTGTTTTTTACCTTTTTGTCGTTTGAGTTCAAAAGAACTACACTTTGATTCCGGACTCCTTCTTGGCCAAGACAAATAAAAAGGCGACAAAGAGTCTCTTTGTCTGAGGCATTCTCGATTGGAGTGGCTCAATAGGAATTTTAGTTACCATTACAGAATAAGGGTGTAATATATTATTTGGCTAAGTCCAGTTGTATATAAGTGTGTATCATATAGCTGAACTAAATGATGTTTACACTGATGCATAGATTTTCTCTAATATTGTCACAATCTAATTCTATTAAGTCGTGATAGCACCTAACCCAACCTGTTAGGCGAACCAACCAACACAAATACAACTCAAGCTGAAACTTATCATATAAATAAAAAAAATTAAATTGCAGAATTCAATACAAACTATCCCAAGAACTGGTATCACAAGTCATGAGCTATTAAAAATAAAAACACAATGGTGATATTAAAAATACACTATGTATTTGAAATATAAAAAACAAAGACACGAAGTCCGAAACTACCGTGAATAAAAATGGCAACTTGCAACTAGAACACTGATTTTTCTTCAATACTCTCTCAAGAACTCCGTAATCGCTTAGCTCCAAAATCTGAACACATGAGGTAGAAGTTAAGTATGAGTACACCGACATATTAGTCAGTAAGTATTGCTAACTGTTCTCTCAATAAAGAAGTGAAGAGGATTAAGTCAAAATACTCTCCTATTAACTTATGCAATTCATATACATGGCAATAATAGAGAAACTGCACAAAAGCTAATCTCTGACAAAATACATAACAATATGCATGGATAGAACATATGAAATGATACAACCTATTTCAGCTACAAGTCCAATGCATATATCAGCTCATCCAAAATAACATATATAATGATATACACAACTAAACATTTATATAACATGCAAAAACAAGAGTCAATAAGATAATAAGCATGATAAAGGCTTGAACTTTATTTCTAATCAATGGTCGGGCAAGGGAAAACATCAGGTATGCACAAGTACAATATTTACGAATGCAAAAAACATACATAAAGGATCACTATATTGATAAAAGTTCCACCTTTATGCTTAAATTAATTTGTATCACAAATCAAACAAGAAACTCATCAGCTTCTATCAAACCTACGCGCACATTAGTGGCAAAACTCCGGTGTTCAATGATTCTAAAGGGACGAATCCATATCTACACCCGACCGCTCATTTTGAGATTTAGCTTTTCATTCAGTAATTTGAAACCTTGAGTGGCTTTATATGATGTATTATGACTTACAAGTATGATTGGTTTGATTTCGAGAAGGTTTGGGAGTGAATTGGAACACGTAGTTTCATTTTTTGGAAGCTTAAGTAGGAAGAGTTGACCAAGCTTTGACTTTTATGTAAACAACCTCGGAATGGGGATGTGATAGTTTCAATATGTTCATATGGTGATTTTGGACTTAGACGTATGTTCGGATTTGAATTTGGAAGTTCCTAGAAGGCTTTAGCTCTATCTGCTGAAAGTTGGCAATTTGAAGAATATGAGAGTTTTAAGTTTGACCGATAGTGGACTTTTGGGCTAATGATCTTTGATTGTAGTTTTAAGACATTTGATAGGTCCTAATGGTTGAATATAACTTGTGTACAAAATTTGATTATAATCCGCAATGTCTAAGTATGATTCAGCCACATTCGGTGAAGTTGGAATGCTTGAAAGTTAAGAGATAAATTTGGTCTTCGATTCTTGGTATTGTGGTTATTGTTTATGTTTTTAACCTTGGGAAAATTTTGTAGGAAGTATATGAACTTTTTGAAATGATTGGCCGGGGTCCCGGAGTGCTCGGGTGTGATTCGGGGTAGTTTAGGACCATTTTCGTTGAGTTTGGAGCAGCTGATTACTGGTGCGCTTCAGCGCTTCGCAACCGCGGAGAAGAATTTGGTCGGTTGGACTTTGTGCATTGCACGGACAGGATGCCACGATCGTGATCACATAGTCTTATGGGTAGGTGGTCATCGAGTTCGCGTGGAGAGGTCGGCGTTCACAAAAAGGAATAGACTGGTTGAGGGAGTTGGTCTGCGCGATGGGTAGCTCGCGTTCACAGAGGGTTAGGCTGTTGGCTTCCGCGATCACATAGAAGGGCTTGTCTTACAACTTGATTTTGTGCTTCGCGATCGCGTAGAAGGGGTATACCTCGATAGACTATTAAAATTAAGATTTTGGAATGTTTGCCTATTCTCTCATATATTGAACCTTAGACTTAGAGATGGGTTAGTTTGCAAGAGGAGTTTTCATACAAGGCAAGAGGGTAAGTGATATCTACTCATTTGTGATTATATTTCAAGAATCACATGGATTTCTAACCCCTAAATGAGGACTTAAAGTGTAAAAATTGATGTTTTTGGTATGAACTTAAGAGAGTAATTATGGGGTTTTAATTATAAAATTGGACCCCAAATTTGAAGCTAATCATATATTTGGAACCGTGGAGTTATAGACGAACTATATCTACGATCAATTTCGATTTTCGGGCCCGAGGTATGAGGTTGACTATTTGTTGACTTTTTAATTTAGATTAAAGATTGAATATTTTTAATATGGAACCAATTCCTAAATCTTGTATTGACCCCTTTAAGTAATATTTGACTAGATTCGAGTCGTTTGGTATTAGATTTGAAAGGAAACATAGTTGTTATTGATTGAAGCCTGCCAGAAAGAGGTAAGTCTCATGTCTATCCTTGTAAGATGGAATTATTTCCATAGGTGATCTATATTCTGCTTGTTACTTGATTTAGGAGCCACATATATGCGAGGCGACGAGCGTATATGCGTACTTAGGTTATGACCATATCCAGTAGAGTGTGGCTTATCATATGCCTTGTTTGTATTATGTATATTTATTATCCATGTTTTGTGGATTCTATGAGATATATCATAATTATGGCTTAGAAGCATTCTTATGGATATGACTTGTTAAATCGGGCATACAAAATTATTTTACCATATTGAGCTTCCTTGTTAAGCCGTAGTCATACACTTGTCTTACTTGATTCATGATTGGTTGTTACATGGATTAATCTATTCATGTTAAATATTATGTAAAGACTTTTGAATGTGAAAATTGCTTATTGAATTATTGAGATAAATTGAATTACATGATTAGCTATAGCCATCTTTTAGCCCTATGAGCTTTTATCTTCATTTCTATTGTTATATCTGGTGCTTCTTAGTTATATTATTTCATACACATATACATAAGTTGGATAGTTGGATATTGTGGAGTGATTATTGATTGCAAAATTATCAACTCTTGGATATGGATCTGTCCTTCGGAGTAAGGTGATTACCCATGTTACTTTGCTCCCTGTGAGCGCATGCACTAAGATTTGGTGCTTGGTTTGGACACGTGACCTGTGTCAGGCACATGGATTTGTATTGTGAGGTTTGAGAAGGGATCACGAGCATGCATATTTGTCACGACCAAAAATCCCAACCTGTCGTGATGGAATCTAACACACTTGTTAGGCAAGCTGACAACATATAACAACTAAACAATCGAATGGAACATACATAATAACTCAATAGCGGAAAACTCTCAAGAACATACAATAAAATATATGTAACTCTGGTACAACCACCCAAAAATCTGGTGTCAACGAGTACATGAGCTACTAAGTATCAACACAGTCTGATACTCCAGTACAACTGTATGAAAAATAGAACAGTACTGAATAAACTGAAAAGAATGAGAGTCAAGGTCTGTGAGTGTCATAGCAGCTACCTCAAAGTCTCCGAGCAAGTACTAGCACCAATTTAACAATCACCACGTCCAGATATACCTGGATCTGCACATGAAATGCAAAGTGTAGTATGAGTACAACCAACCCAATATACTCAATAATTATCGTAGCTAACCTTGACGAGGTAAAAGAAGAACAAATTATAAATGACGCTAGCTATCACCTGAACATTTCATCTTTTTGGCAAGTACAGAGCAATAATGAAATCAAGTCATAAAGAATAGGAAAAAACATCTATATATATAAGTGTACAGTTTCTCAAATACTATGCTCTGTCAATATTTGGCATATTAAGAAGATATGCAGTTAAGCAGGTAAATAATCACGGAAATTGCATGTAAAGATGAAGTGCAAAATCCCAACAACACTCGCCAGATTTCCTCAACCTTTCCAATTTCCATACCAAGCCACTGATAAGATTTCCTCAATATCCATGTGTACACCATCTAGAGCGAAACATGAGAGGGTGACCCTAGGGGGGTGGATCCATATCCACACACAAGCACGACCAATTCAACGTGCTACCAGCGTAGCGTGATCCCATGCTCAACATCATAATCCGTCCGGCGTGGTCACATGCATAACAGTACAATTCGCTCAGCGTGGTCACAGGCACAAAAACAACAATCCGCTCGGCATGGTCACATGCACAACAACAACAATCTGCCCGGCATGGTCACATGCACAACTGTATAATCCACCTGACGTGGTCACAGGCACAACAATAACAATCCGCCCGGCGTGGTCACAGGCACCTAGTCCAATCATATCACACAGGAGAAAATAAACAAGAATACATATATGTGATGAATAATATCAAATCTCACGCTCCTGGACTGGTATAAATGACATGCTAAATTGTAGGCATGTGCAAAGTGTACTATCATAGCTTAAACCGGCAATTTTATCACAGAATAGCATTTATCAAGTTCATTCAAGGAATAAACCTCTACATAGCCTCTAACATGGCTCAAATAGCTCACAATAATGTCACAAAGGTGAGACACATCATAGCTTAAAGCTTAACAGTCAAATCTAGCCCTATCATAGCCTAAGAACAACCCGAGCATGGATAAATACCCCCGGTGTTAACACATGGGCTCGAACCCCACACATGTACTCACCCAATAGCACGTAGGTATCACAATAATTCAGGCAACTAGTACATCAACTAAGTTTAGATAAGATACTTACCTCAAGAAAATCAAATCACTCCGCTAACAAGCCCTTCCCATGCGTATAAACCTCCGAAAGACTCGAATCTAGCCAAAATAACGCAATACTATCGATAAAAGCTATAATACGTTATTCCAAAAGATAAAGCTAAGGTCTTTAACTCAAATCAAAAAGTCAACCCAAAAAGTCAACCCTAGGCTCACACCTAGGAACCCGACAAAATTCATAAATTTCGAACACTCATTCAATTAAGAGTCCAACCATACTAAAATGATTCAATTCCAACCACAAATCGCCCCTCAAATCTCCAAATTTCACTCTCCAATTACATAGTCCAAAAATCCCTAAATTATAACTTAGATTCATGAGAAATAGGTGAAATAATCAATGGGTATTCAATATTCATGGACACCAGGCAATCTATGTAGTCAAGCATCCGCGAGTCAAAACACAATGTGTCTTCTACAACACACACTTTTTTCAGGTGACAAAATATAGTGCAAGCACCCTCTAAGCATCTGAAATCTCTCATGCTGTTTAAAACTCATGACCTTCATTTGATACTGAACCGCAACCTTGTCCACGAAAATCTCAATCCCACATGGCACACCGCAATCATCAATGCTAATTTGTGAAAATATAAAAATCTCATAATCAACTCTGAATCACAAGTAGGATAAACACCCCATCAACCAGAAGCTTTCTACTTAACCTAATCCAGGAGAACATCACAACACGCAGCAGACCTTCTATACTCGTAGAAGACATCAACCACGAATTGTGATCATAACCGTCACGAACTCTTCAAAACTTGTTAGCACATAACCAAGCCATTATAACTAGGTCTATTTAATCATCCAAGCCACACAGACTGCCAAACCAAAAAGTAACTCAAACCGAAATGCTCGCTCTAAAGAGACTTTCTATGAATCCGAAGTTGTTTCTTGAATCTCTCTAATACTTCTATATAGAGTAAATATTAATATAGAAGTACCGAGTTTCACCACCACCCAATTCAGGTCTCAAGTCCTAGCCATACACAAATATGAAAATCCTTAAATACCACATATGAATCTTGAACTCATTAGAACCTTCTCGATAGTCATCCACCCGGCTCCAATCTTTGATGCACAACCAATATGCGCCGAACAACTTGTGCTCCACCAGCACATGAATGTCCAAAAAAACAACCCAACAATTCTTTTTCCTTACACACTACATCCACAACGAATATCAAACTTGAATCATTCCAAGATTTTCATATACCTACAAAGTATAGTACATCATGCATCCAGTCAATCCCTTGCTCAACTCATCCTCGAAGTCATCCTTTTCAAGTCATAGCTAATCCGTAAGCGTCCGTTAGTTCAGGAGCTGATATAACACATGACCATGTAATCCAATCGTCGATAGAAGATTCCCTAACATGGCTCGAAGCGATAGAACACATCGTCCGTAACCTACAATATCCTTCATTCATAGCTACCTCGATCCAACATTGTTAATTAGTTGAATACTTCATAAACGTATGTAACACTAGTCAAACCAACTTCCTCAAATGTGTACTCGTCCTTGTGATAGGCAAACCAACTTCCTCAAGTGCTCCGAAATGATAGTATATGCATTCCACTGAATAGAAGCCTCATACGAAACACACACACTCAAATCCCACCGGCAAGCCTCAAATCAACATCTTCCCATGACCCTACCATGTTCACAACAACTACATAATCAATTAATCCTCTTGAGTCTACACTCATCAACAATATATAAGAATCCAATTCATTCCTCAAATGAACAATCGAAAGATCCACCGACACACCCACTTCTCAAAACTGTACAACACATCGAGACGGTGATCAAGTATCCATAGCTCTTTGCATACCATCCGCAATACCATAAGCTATCGGTGCACCATTTATATCGAGTGCTCAACATCACATAAGAGTGAATGGAAGGAAGTAAAGGGTAAAAGCTTCAAGCTGAAATAAAGTCGTACGATAAGGAAAGAAATATGGAAAGTTTTCTAGATGCCTTGTACCCTCCTGAAGATAAGTATGGACGTCAGCATACCGATCTGTAAGACTCTACTAGACACTTGCTCATGACTCATGGAACCTATGAACTTAAGGTTCTAATACCAACTTGTCACGACCCAAAACCCCACCAAGTCGTGATGGCACCTAACCTAAGCCACTAGGTAAGCCAAACAATATAGGTTACTACTACAACAATAAATCATCAGTATATTAGTAAAAGTTCATCAAAATTCATTATAACAATCCCGAGGACTGGCGGTATAAGTTATGAGCACTATGATTTAGATTTACAAAGCTGGTGATGTAAATAAATACAAGATATGTTTGAAAGTTACATAAACAGAAACGAAATCCTAAGCTACCATGAACAAAAGGTAGCATGAATCAAGTACACAGGTACGTTTCCAATGCAAAGCTCCCTCCTTATAGCTACTCAGCTCCAAAATCTGTACTCAATGTGCAAAAATACAGTATGAGTACAACCGACCCTATGTACTCAGTAAGTATCTTGAGTAACTTCGTAAAAGTAGCGACGAGGTTTTTAAGTCAAAAGATACTTGCTAGTCAAATAACTTGTGCAATATATCAAAGACTGGTAACAAGAAGTATAGCAAAAAAACAA
This sequence comes from Nicotiana tomentosiformis, assembly GCF_000390325.3. Classification (NCBI taxonomy): domain Eukaryota; kingdom Viridiplantae; phylum Streptophyta; class Magnoliopsida; order Solanales; family Solanaceae; genus Nicotiana; species Nicotiana tomentosiformis. The sequence goes on from NC_090818.1 coordinate 62,525,861, forward strand.
TAACTATAATCTCATCAAAACAGGTGATAACAATTCAATACAAGTAAAGGCTAAGCTTCAACAACAAGTCATCAAATAGAAACGTACACATATGGCACCTCGCGCCCACATTATCAATCACCCTCGCATGACAAAGACCCCGTTCCACAACATAAATTACACCCACATGGTAAAGAACTCGTGCCACAATATAATCCATTCCATATCAATTGCCAAATAAAATGTTTAAGATAACTTTTCAAGAATCAAATATATTAATGCATGATGACAACTTCCTCATCTCATCAATCTGATATGCTACCAACAACTCAACAAAACTATGAGATATCAACTCCACATAGGTGAATCCATCTTGGAAACCAAAACATCAACTAATAACAGAGGGATAGCTTGGAATGTTAAATACAATGCAACAAAACATGTAAAAATGAATGACACACATAAGGAAGTGACATGCATATTCAAGGATGTCACCTTTGTACCACCACGTAAACATAAATAATGAAAATTGCCCCCAGGCCATCACATAACCTCCCCACAATGTCGCCCTTATTTTGCCGCATGCACATCACAATGAAATGCCTCCCTTATGGCGCCGCATGCACATAACAATGAAATGCCTCCCTTATGGTGCCGCATGCACATAACAATGAAATGCCTCCCTTATGTCGCCACATGCACATAACAATGAAATTCCTCCCTTACGTCGCTGCATGCACATAACAATGAAAAGCCTCCTGTATGTCGCTGCATGGGCATATCGCCACCCTTATACTCAATAAAACATCAACAGTGAAATGCTACCCTTATACTCCATGCATCAATAATCAGCATGTACAACATGTCCACATGTGTCACAATTATCACAACAATGCAAGAGAACAATTTATCATCCAAAGTCGTATCCTCATAACATATCAATAAAGCGCACAAGGATGTGATGACAATAAAAATGCAGATAAAACATGACTATGGCTAAATCAATTATAGAAACCAAGTTCAAGTAGTCATACAAAAGATCACATATGTATCACAGGGTGCACACGTCCCGATCAAGGCACATTACTAGAACAAGTCCAGATGTGTGTTTGGAACCTACGTGTATCTATCTCTGAGACAAATATAACATAAGTCTCAAGATGTTTTCATCATGTTCAACATAAGGTACCAATAGCCTCAACATTTCTCTAGCATGGTTTATTGTAGTCACATCGTCATTAATTAAGTAATACATAGAATCAAGCAAAACACACAACCAAACAAGGCATAGAGTAAGTTGGAATTTATCCCGAGCATGAATACCCATGGAATATGTATATACGCTCATCACCTCATATATATATATATATATATATATATATATATATATATATGACCCCCGCATGTAGCAAACAATATAATTTAGTAGAAAAAATTCCCTCAACCAAAGCTAGGCAAGACACTTACCTCAAACAAGCCAAATTAATATTCTAAAAATATCTTCCCGCGTAAATCAGCCTCTGAATAGCTCAAATATAGCCAAAAACAATTCAATAACATCAAATAATGCCATAAGAATCAAACCCAAACGATAAAGGTCGAATAATTAATCAAATACTCAAACCAAAAAATCAACCCCTTGTCCGCACTCGGAACCCAACAAAACCCACAAATTCCAAAAATACATTTAGATACGAGTCCGACCATACAAGTTGCATCTAAATCCAATTGCAAACTCAATTTTTCACTTTGGAAAAGTTTTTCCAAAACTCCCAAAATGCACTTTCTTATCTTTCAAGCCAAAACCATCTTTTTTAAGGATTCTTTGATTTAGAGACAAAATCAACGATATATTCATGTTATAATCATAAATTCTAGATAGATTTACTTACCCAAATGAAGTAGATGAAAACTCCATCAAAAATCATATCTTCCCGAGCTCCAAGTGACAAAAAGTAACTAAATTTTGAAATAAGTAAAAAATGCAGTAGTTGTCCCAGCCCGAATTAGATCATAAATGATCCTGAAACTCTTATTTGATAAGCCCAACATAATCCTTGCGAGATTACACCAAAGATAGCCTTTTGAATCACTCAACTTGGCCTTAAAATGCGGGAGATATGATATTTTGAAGTTTTAAAGGAAGTCAGAAAATTTTAGGGACATGATCGGTATTTTTGAATTATTACACGAGAAAAATCAGCAATCGCAAAATCTTCATTTTATCACCCAAAACTCATTCGAAACCTCCCAGGCACAAACCATATATGCATTTCAATCATAAAACAAGCTATGAATCTGCTCGCACACTCAAAACATCGAAAAACGGTTGTCTTGACCCGATATTAACCATGGTCAAACTCCAAATCCTTAACCTAACTAGTCCCTCAACCAATCCCTTCGGGACACCATCCAATGATACCAACAAGTAAAAATACATTATCCAAACTTATCCAAAGACTCAAAATACCTATGGGAACATCACAACTATGAATCAAGTTTCAAACCGAATATAATTTCTCTTAAGTTGTTAAATCTTCATTCCTTCAAAAGAGTGTTTGACACACTTACACACTACGAGTTACTTTCAAACTTTGCACACAAGTTCAATTTAACTATATAGACCCAAAACTCTTTTCTCAACCACCTTACATCCTCACACTCTCCATACCCTCCCAAACAATTCCCCCAAGGCTCCAAACAAATTCAAAAATAAAAATAAAAAAATACACCATAATCCAACATCAAAGTTAGCCAAAGGTGAAGAATAACCCCTCTATGGTGTTATGATGTGAATAAGGATGATGGTAAGCTAAGTTAAGCTTAGGGATCGAATTGTATCAACTACCTAAGGTATGTTTAACATCCTTTTGGTTGTGTTGAAGGTTAATTACATGTTGGTTGTGATGTTGCAGTGAAAGATCACGAGATAACACTTGATGTTATCTTTTGTTGGATTGTTTTAAGACTATGTGTATGTGTGTGTATGTATATATATATATATATATATATATATATATATATATATATATATATATATATATATATATATGTGTGTGTGTGTGTGTGTGTGTGTGTGTGTGTGTGTGTGTGAGGGGCTGAGAATTATGGAAATAACTTAATTACGACATGGTGTATGTTGTTATGCATGTATATATGTTTATCAAGTGAATTGATGAAAGAAACATATGCAACTTGAGATTGGAAGTGAAGATAAGCTTAAGTGAAATTTAGCACTTCTATGGTATTGTATTGCCATTGAGGGTTGTTGTAAGCTTTGTATACCCGTTTTCCATTGAGACCGCTCAGAATAATCCCCCTTTTGCTGTATTATTGCCGATATAGTCATAAAAAGTTAATTTTTCCAGGAATTTTAGACTAGGCTTCTGATAAACTTTGATTTTATACTAGCGCAACACTAACTCTTTGATATATTTCTTGCTGGAAGTACACCTGATCCCATTTGTAATGAGTGGTCCCGAATAATTCAATAGGGGTAGTTGCCAAACGGAACACCAATTGAAGTCCAATAACATCGAAGTCAACTCTAGATCAAACTTATGAACTCTTAAGTTATTCAAATTTTTGAATTTCGACAAATAGTGTCGAATTCTACTAGGAACCTCCCAAACCAAACTCGAATATGCGTACAAGTCCAAAATCATCATAGGAACCTATCGGAACAACCAAAGAGATTCCGAGTCTAATTACCCAAAAATCAAATCTTGGTCAACTCTTCCAACTTAAAACTTCCAAATCGAGAGTCATTCTTCCAAATCAATCTTCAACCACTCGAAAACCAAAACCGACCATACACACAAGTCATAATACATCATATGGATCTACTCAAAGTATCAAACAACCGAATGGAACGCTAAAGCTCAAAATGATCGGTCGGGTCATTACATATCCACACCTAATACCATCGCATCATGCAACCCAATCTACTCAGCATTATCAGTAACCAATACATGCTCAAAATATGCGTGGTGCCAGAATTCTCATCTTTTTACCATATTCAACTATGTGTGTGTATATATATATATATATATATATATATATAAAAGACAACATAATTGAAGGCACTGAATCAAAATATTAGAAATGCGAATAAAAGCATGCAAGTCTCAAACGATGGCTATGGCTAATCATATAAGTCAATTCATCTCAACTATTCAATAAGCAATTTCATCGTTCAAAAGTCTTTTTATAATATTTATCACGAGTGAAATAAGCCATTTAACCATCAATCATGAATCTCTAAGACAAGGGTATGACTAGGGCTCGACAAAGAACCTGAATGTGGCAAAACAATAATTTATGCCTGATTCAACAACTCATAACTTTAAGCATGCTTCTAAGCCACAATTATAAGTCTTCATGTAGTCATATAATCAATGAAACATAAATAAGGAGTTCACACAGTCCAAACAAGACATAATCATAAGCTAACATTTACCGGATATGTTTTTCTAACCTCTTTGATACTGAAATATAAAATTATTAATGATGCAAAAATACCACAAGTCCCAGCATTATCCCATTTAATTCTCAGATCTTAATCATATACAAATTCCGAGGAACCCTTCAATACCACATATACATCTCAGGCCACAACTAATATAACACACGACCCTGCAATTTGGCAGTTGATAGTAGACTTCGCCTCTTAGCGCAGAGCCACAGGATATAACATATGATGATCCACAATACCAACCTTCTAAGCTCATGTCCATCCTCGTGACAGCCAATTCCATTTCCTCGAGTGCCTTGAATGACAATATATACCTTTCACTACGTAGAAGTCCCATACAAAGCATATAGTCTCTAGTACCGCCAACTATCCTCAAATTAGCACCCTTTCATGCCCCTACCACGATCACGACGATTAGGAAACTAATTAAATCTTCCCAAGATCATACTTATCAACTAGATTCTAGAACCTGTTGCACCCCATGTGAGCAACTGAATGATCTCTAAATACATATGTATCCTCAGTCTCGACAATACCTCGAGCCAATGATCGAGCATTCATGTCACCCTCGTAGCCCATCCGCAGAATCACGAACCGTCGACACATAATTGATACTGAGTGCGCAATATCATACACGAGTGGATGCAATAGAATATAAGATATACGCTTCAAGACGAATCAATTTCGCACAGTAAGGAATGAAAGAAGTGGAATTTCCTAATAGCTCTGTAGCCTATCGAAGATAAGTATAGATGTCTCCGTACCGATCTGCGAGACTCTACTAAACTTGTTTATGGCTCGTAGCATCTATGAACCTAGAGCTCTGATACGAACTTGTCACGACCCCAAAATCCCACTTTAGGTAGTCATGATGTCACCTAGTCACTAAGACTAGGTAAGCCTAACACATGCTGAGAACTTGCATAACTTAACCAACTTAACTGTAAAACATTAATCAGTAACTGAATTAACATAGCTGAACCAACCTCAATCATATAATCCCAAAATCGGTAGTACAAGTCATAAGCTTTTTTTACGAGTAACTAGAAATAACAAGTACATCATTATTTCAGAATAATAGTGAACAACGAAAATAAAAGACAATAGAAGGTGACTTCGGGGCCTGCGAATGTCAATTTTGATCCCAAAACCAGTTGGTCGCAAAAGAAACTCTTCCCCAGCTCAGCCCTTCTCGCAAATGCGATCCAGAGTTCACAAATGCGAACTCTGCAAGCCCCAGTCAACTTCGCAAAAGCGATCATTTCCTCGCAAAAGCGAGGTCCCTCCCTAGCAGCTTATGGTAGGCTATAATTACATATTTTAGTCACTTATTCACTCTAATTCACTGCACTTTATTCATGTTTGAGCTTTAATTGATAGTGTTTTGCACTTATTGTGTATTTTATGCCTTTTAGGAGTGATTCCGAGGGATGTAGATGTTACGGAGTTAATTCGAGCTATTTGGAGCTTTAAAGTCAGAGTAAAAGCCCAACGGATCAAGTTGGGATCGTGTTCGAGGGTCGAGGACCAAGTCTGGACGTCAAAAATTGAAGTTTGGTCCGTACTCTGAGAATTCCCCATTGCCGCGACGCGTGGGTGTAAGGCCCCGTGAAATGTTTCCTAAAAATCGTGGTTCTGTGATGTCGGGGCAGGAGTAGAGGTTAATAATAGTATAAATTCTTCCGGTTGAGACTGTTAAGGTTGAAGAAAGTGGTTGGAGACCCGACACTCATTATTCCAGTTGATACTGTTGAGGTTAATGAGAAATTGACTTACGAAGAGATTCCGGTTTCTGTCATTGATCGGCAAGTCCGAAAGTTGAGAAATAAAAAAAGTACCTCCGTGAAAGTGCTATGGCGAAACCAACAGGTTGAAGAGGCTACTTGGGAAGCCGAGGAAAAAATGAAGAAAAAGTATCCTTATTTGTTTGAATATCCATCTATTTATTAAGTTGTGTTCTATGAAAATTCTAAGGGTTACCTTCTACGAATTATGTATCTTTTGTACAGTTGATGTTAAGGGTGTTATGTTTCTGGTAATATATTGCTCATGGGGCCACAATAGGTGTTGTTATTGTGTTACATTGTGTCATTGGATTTTATATATGTTTTGATAATGTGTTTCTGGGGCTCTCTGATAGGTGGATAGGCCTAGTTACAAGGGAGACTCTCGCGAAATTTTTGGAAATTTAGAGAGTTAGTCAAATTTTGGGATGCTGGTGTGTGGTATGAAAACTGAGTTGCATAAGATACTAATAGTGAACCTTAGACCTCATTCGAGGACGAATGATCTTAAGTGGGGGAGGATGTAAGGCCCCGTGAAATTTTTCCTAAAAACCGGGGTTCTATGATGTCGGGGCAGGCGTAGAGGTTAATAATAGTAGAAGAAAATGTTGGGCAGAAGTAGGCATTATTGCGACTGCAGAACCACTCTGCGGACCGCATAATGATCGCAGAGTGAGTCAGTTTTCTGGGTCTTTTTGGACTCAATTTTGCGGCCATTATGCGACCGCATAACCACTTCGCGGGCCGCACTCTTGTCGCATATCCCGCTTTGGGATTTTTTGGAGGGAGGTTCTGCAGTGCACTATACGACCGCAGAATCGTTATGTGGTACATTATGTGACCGCAGAATAGGTCTGCGGGCTGCATAGTGACTGCAGACCCACACGGATTTTTGGCCAGTTCTGGACACCAATTATGCGGTCGTTATGCGGTCCGCATATCGATTATGCGATTGCATATGCGATCGCAGACCTTATTCCGGAGCTTCATTTTTGTGTTTTTAAAACCCGACCCTACTTCGTTAAATACATGATTTGGGCCATTTTTGAGCTAAATTCTGATGTTTTAGAGAGAAAGGAGAGTATTTTAGAGAGAGAGGAAATCCTAGGCTAATTATTCATCAATTTTTGTTCAAATCTTGGAAGATTAACAAGGATAACTCACTAGATCTTCATCCTAGAGGTAAGATTCTATACCCTAATCCTCAATTTCGAATTTTGTCTAGAAATGGGTAATTAGAAAGATAATTTTTGGGCATGAGAGTTATTTATTTTACATGCATGTATTGTCAAAGGGTATAGGAAGATTTCTGAGCTAAAAATAGTAAAGATTGGGTTGTGGGATGATGGAATCCCCCATAAAAGGACCTTGAAACCTTAATGCACACCTAGTGTTTGATAAAGTGCTCAAATGAGCTAGAACCATGAGGATCTTCCTAATTTTGGTTCAATTTGTTATATTTCTACAATAGATTGAAGTTGCTAAGAATTCCAGAATATTTTAGAGTTTTAGGAAGCTCGTTTGAAGTATGTTGACTAAACTCTTATTTAAGAATTGGAACCCCAATATCCTTGTAAGTTCCAAGATATTTATTACAAGTTGAGTAATCCAAATAGGTTTTATGACAAAGATATATGTTTAATTTGTGTTTCAAATGCTCTCATGATATTGTATTATAAATTGAGCATGTGTTCCAAACTATGGATTGTACATCTACGTGTTATGATTTCAAATCGTGATTTAAGTGGAAAACTGTTATGCCAAATTGTGTAGAGAATGTGATTGGGGTTAAACCTCCACCCGCATATATTGGGGTGAGGCGGCAAGGCCGCTTTATGCATGATTTTGGTATTGTTGTTGCACCACCACCCGCATATATATATAGTGGGTTGAGGCGGCAGGGCCGCTTTGTGTAGGTATTGGTATCGTTGATGCATTTCCACCCGCATATATATTGGGGTGAGGCGGCGGGGCCGTTTTGTGTGAAAATGGGTATTGTGTTTACACCTCCACCCGCATATATTGGGGTGAGGTGGCAGGGAGTAGAGTTTTGGTATTGTGATTACACCTCCACCCGCATACATTAGGGTGAGGCGGCGGGGCCGCTTTGTGTGAAAATGGTTACAGAGGATCTCATCTTGAATTCTATCAATGTTAATGACAGCTCTTGAAAAGCTTGCTTTGTTTTAAATGGTTAACTATGTTATTCTATTATTGCCCTGGTTCATCATATTTATATTGTATTTTCGAATTCTTTAATTGGTGTTTGGTTTTCATACTAGTACTATTCGACATGTACTACTGTCCCTTTTGCCGGTAGCGCTGCATCTTTAATAGATGCAGGTGGTTCCACATAGGAGGATATTAACCAGTGATAACGGTTCTCATTCTTCCCAGCTAACTTGGTGAGCCCCATCTCATTCCGGGGTTGTGCATCTTTTGTTTCGTATGTGTTATCGTATTTTGAGGTATAGCCGAAGCCTTGTTGCCGGCACTATCATTGTAATCTTTAGTATTTTAGAGTCTCCGTAGACATAGTGTGGGCTGTGTATTTGTGCTGGGAAAGAAAAACTATGTTATGTTGTGGTTGTATTACTCTTTCTATTTAAGACGTTAAAAATGAGGGAGCTATTGGTAATGAATTGGTATTGTGGACATGAACACCTTTTTGTTTAATTAATGAAAATATGTATTATCTCCATTCATGGATGTGTTGGGTAGAAGGAAATCTAACAGGCTTGCTCGGTCAGGTTCACTCGGTTGAGCGCCGGTCGCGCTCCCTAGTTTTGGGACATGACAGTGGGGCACCGCGCTTGTGGAAATTCATTTTGTCTGTTAGAAGTTAGCTCTCTAGATTTCCCCACTAATGCCTCGCATGGCGCGTTGCCCCATGCGGTGCGCCTATGTAATATTTACAAAGTAAATGTCCTATTTTGGCTTGGAAAAGGTGATTTCGCCTGGGCCCGAGCCAACTTGGTATAAATACATGAAAAAACATTATTTTCTGGACTTTTGACACATATTCGACCTAAGGAGGCTAAGGAGGAGTTGGAAGAACACAAGCGCAAGGATTTCATCATTCCTTCCTCACTCAAGACACGAGTTTGGATTGAATTTATGTTTTCCTATACTTTAACTTTATTTGTGATTGTTTGTAGATTATAACTCTAGTTTTATGTATTGAAGCATTTTCGGATGATTTAATTGTTGCATCTATATTCACCTGTTCATGTAATTTAGAGAGGCATAACTTGTGATATCTTTGCATTATATTGGTGGTTGAGTTCATTAATTCTTCCTAGTAATCGAAAGAGGCTAGTTGAATTATTGACTAAACCTAGTTAGAAGAATAATCTAAAGAGGTTTTCCTAAAGACCAATCCACTATGCATTCTTGCATATCTTCATATGCTTAAATTGGTTCATCTTGTGAGGTTAAGACTTAATCGAGAGAGGAGTTCTTGCTGAACGTTTGAAATAATAATTGAGTGAATTCGAGAGACTCACTTAAACATTAGAAGTAAAGTATCTGGAGGTAGATACCAAACAAGTATCTTGCACCTATCCTATCAACCCCTACTTTCTCCCACTGATAACTTCCTTGCTTATCTTTCTTGCGATTGTCATTAGTCAATAGCTTTAGATTCTTAGTTAATATTAGTTAGACATCTTATAAATCTCAACTATTGGTCATGTTGGATAGAAGCCAGTCTAGAAACTCGAGAATACTGTTTAAATCAAATCCCTGTGGATATGATATTATACTATACTATGTTTGATTATCGAGCAGAATGTAAGTGTGTGTTTTGCGCTCGTTAAATTTTGGCGTTGTTGCCGGGGATTGGCAATCAATAGTATTTGAAATAGTTTTTGGTGCTAAATCAGGATTTAGGTTTTAGTTTTTGTTTTCTTTTCTTTTTCCTTTTCTATTTTATTTTCTTTATTAGTTAACTTCTTTTCAAGATTTGTTTTGTAGTACCTAACAAGTTGGAGAACATACTATGGATTTTGAACTCTAAATGCTATGAAGATGGAGTACAACCAGCCTAAGAAAATGATTGAAGAGTTAGCAGCTGAACATTATCAGCAGTCTGCTATGTGTTTTAAATGCGATGGAAATCATCTATGGGTTGATTGTCAAGCAGATATGTATTATTCCTATGATTCGTATTTTGAGCAGTGTCACTCTGTTTCTAGTTTGTACAGGTATGAGGATTCATATGGGCACAATTCTGACTCTGGTTAGGATGAATACCCTTATTATAACGGGAATGAAAGCAAAGTGAAACAACCACCTCAAGAAGATAATGGTTGTTTAGAAGCGATTATGCATAGGTTCATGAATAGTGTTGAAGAAAGATTTATGCAAAATGATGAATCTATTAAGAACCTAACAACGCGAGTGAGTCAATTAGTAAGTATACTTTCATAAATCTCATTGTGTTGTGATGGTGAATATATGGAGGAGATACCTTGTGAGAACGAGCCTACTCAAGGGGATGAGCATCCGCAGAGAGAGCTTTCCACTTTTCAAGAGCACTCTGATTCAACTGAGATGATTGAAAATAAGGTTGTGGTTGAGTGTAAAGCAACAGAAGAGGATTTCAAACACCCATCCACCTTTCCACATTTGCAACTCTTAGTAGAAGAGAATGAGAAACAAATGGTCTTGGACATACCAGAGGAATATTCACTTAACTTTTCTTCTTTGTTTTCTTATTCAAACCTTGATCATGTGGATTTTATTTTTGGGGATTTACAGGAATATGTATGGATTGATCCTGTGAAAGAATGCAGAAACAAGTTAAGGATCGTCATGAACGAACAATTCACTACTCAATATGAATTAGGCTTAATGAGCTCGACAAAAAATCCAAAGGAGCCAAAACGAGGAATGAATTCAGAATTAGGGGTGGAGTTTATAAGTTCTCGGAAAAGAAAAAAATTCAGGGAAGTTTCCTTTACCTCTTGCCTTTTAATTATGTGTCATGGGGATATGCCACAACTTAAAGTGTGGGGTGGGGAATATGTTGTATGTATATATGTATGTATGTATGTATGTATGTATGTATATATATATGTATGTATGTATGTATGTATGTATGTATGTATGTATGTATGTTAGTATTAGTTATTGTTTTGTTACTTGTAGTTTTGTTAATTTTATTAGTTAGAGAAAAAAAATTGGAAAAAACATAAAAATTGAATTTTTTTTAAAATTTTGGATTTTTCCCGATGATGGATATCATCGACAGGTTTCTTGAGGGATTAATGTCGAAAGAAAAATATAAAAAGATTTTCTTCTGTTAGGTAGTGTAACAAGTCCCCTTGGTTTTATTTTGTCTTGCGATTCTTTTCCAAGGGTCTTGTTTGAACCGGGTGTAGATAGTAGTAGTTTTTATTTTTTTAGGAGAAGAAAACCTTGTGCCGTGATTTTAATTGGAGGCGATATCTCATGAATATATTATAGCTTGAGAATAGTGAGTACTTTAGTTGTGACGATTAGGCTCAGTTTTTGACTCTTGTATAAGTACCTTCAATTATATGATCTTAACTTTGCTTAACTACTTTGACTAGAGTGTCTTGATGGTCCAATCCTGAGTGAGTTATGTGCCATGTGCATGTGAGGCTTTGTGTTATTCTGTGCATTGCATTTGATGTCTAGAACTTGCCCCGTGTGTTTGGAAAGCGAAATAGTAGTTTTATTCAGTCTTGGAAGTGCTATATACATTTCTTTGTTGAGCCAGTTATATGCTTTTACCCACCTAATTGTTATGTATCGTAGTTAACCCCTTTGAGCATGTAATCTTGTTTCTTTGCCAACCACATTACAAGCTTTATACAATTTTTCGAATTGACCATCTATTTGAACCTTGTACCTCTGGTGAGCACTTGAATTTGGTATGAACTTTATAAAAGTTGAAGAGTGAGGTAGTTGGTTTGGCTTTTGAGTGGAACTAATGAAATAAGGAGAAAGGTGCACTGTATTGAAAAAAGTAAGATCCACTTGAATTGAAAAAACAAAAGAAAAGAAAAAGTAGTTGTTTTGTTGTGAAGAAAAGATATTCATTGATAGTGATAATTCTTGATGTAATTATGCTTAAAGAAGTAGGGAGTTAATGTATATTGATGTTGTCACGCCCTGAACTCAAGGAGCATGACCGGCGGTCAACCGAGTAAACCCAATCTAGCAAGCCTAATTTACATTAACCTCTCATCATTACTCATGCACGATTTACCATAACGTAATTAGATCTTGACTTTCATATTGAATACATTTGGCTCAATGGCCCATATTTTCTTTCTCATGATGGTTACATAACTTTATAAATAGCTGTAAATACGATGAACATAAATACATGACAAAACTCAAATCTTTAATTACATGAACCACAATGTACATGGAGCTTCTATGACAATAGATACATATATACATAAAATGAACTAGACCCAAACACCAACTAGAATTGTAGCGGGCTCACCATAAGCTGAGTAGCAAAGAAGATCCCTATCAAAGATCCATATCATCCTGTAGAAGTATACATGCATCCATTAAAAGATGCAGCTTCCCCAGCAAAAGGGATGTGAGTACATGTGGAATAATACTCGTATATAAGGCAGTCAAAACAACATACGAAATTATGGTAACTCAAATAAGAGGAAAATAAAGTACATCAAGAGACTACGAAACATCCCATAGAATCACATTTCAAGTCTTATTAAACTTGCATCATTCTAAACTTCGTTTAGGATCAATTGAGCCATATGAACTATATGTGGAATACATAATATAATGTAATTATAACAACATGTACAAACAAGGCCAATTAAAGTGGCACTTTTCCTCCTTATTTTACACATATACATTTCATAGACCGTCCTTATTTTTCACATATCGTATTATACACCTATGCGTCTCATAGACCGTTCACAGTAACACCTATACAATACACATGCGTGTTTCATAGACCGTTCACAGTGTTCACTTACACAATACAAATACACATATTCAAGGGGATTGGAAAAACAACATGAATATGATGAATCATGGTAACAATAAAAGGGCTTAGATAGCCGTTAACGTCAAGCAAATTTATTAAGAGCTTCCATCAAAATTTATAGATATTAAGTCGGGGATCCTTTATAACCACCTTCACACAAAGCGGCCATGTCGCCTTACCCCAACATATGCGGGTGGAGGTGTATCACAATACCACAATCCCTACACAAAGCGGTCATGCCGCCTCACCCTAATATATGCGGGTGGCGATGTATTCCACAATACCACAATCCCTACATAAAGCGTTCATGCCTCCTCACCCCAATATATGCGGGTGGAGGTGTATTCCACAATACCACAATCCCTACACAAAGTGGTCATGCCGCCTCACCCCAATATCTACTAGTGGAGGTGTATTCCACAATACCACAATCTCTACACAAAGCGATTATGCCGCCTCACCCCAATATATGCGGGTGGAGGTGTATTCCACAATACCACAATCCCTACACAAAGAGGTCATGCCTCCTCACCCCAATATATGCGGGTGGAGGTGTATTCCACAATACCACAATCCTTACACAAAGCTGGCATGCCGCCCCACCCCAATATATGTGGGTGGAGGAGTAATCCCAATCACAATACAATATATAAACTCAAAGCGACATAGTTAGTCATTACATTTTAGGTCATAATTTCTCATATCATTGGAAAACTTCATGTTCATGCTCATCATAGATAAATACAACTCATTACATTAGCACATGCATGGTAAATCAATAAGTCGATTTCAGTGGCACATGGGCCCAGCCCAATTTCTTGTTCTTAAGGTTCATCATCATCTAACAAAGGACATCTCCCTTCCATCTCATTATTCACTCCCTTGAACTCTTGAGGTCATTAGCTAGGTTCATGACTCTTGGGGATTTAACAATTGAAGTCATTTACATATATTATTTTAGAAGCATACAACTATAGTTGAAACCATTGGGACATATAACACTTCATAATTCTCATTTAGGCAACGACCACATTTCATGTTCATACTATCACTTACTTGTACTTGCCATGGGTGATCATAGAACATTAAGAGCATTTAGAACATTAAGGAACATCATAGTCTTTGCTCGCAAGAACGTAGGGGCTTATAACACATTGGAAACAAAAGTACAAATACGTACATCTCATAACCTTTCACACTATATATCACTTAATCCGTGCTTTCAACCACTTATAACATTATTATTTCATTGGCTCTCTTGGCCATACATATGATTCTTGTTTCATAGCACAATGGCCATGTTTTATATTCCACACTATCATATCTTTCCTTTCATGTATCATCATCATAAATATCAACATATACAATATTCCAGAAATCACAACTTTAGGTTCATTAGTAATGAAGACTTTAAACACAATGGATTTTTTTCCAAGAAATGGAGTAAAATAATTGGCAATCGAAGTACAAGTTAAAGTCATAAACAAGTAACATATCATTTATCTTGAAATACTTTTTTCCAAAAAGGACAATACACAATTTTCACTCACAAATATGTAAGAATGCAAAACACATTGAAAATACTCACTAAACATAGCATTAGCTAAAACAGCCACATATGGGCATCACTTGAGTTCATAAGCTTTTAGGCAATTCTAATTTCAAAGTCAATTTTAGAAAAGTTGAATCAAAACTCATTTCATAATCTTTCTCACATCATCTCAATTCATAGGCACCATTGGCCATACGTATAACTTTCACGCTTGGCACGTTGGCCACACTTTATATTCCAAATCACTTATTTCACTTCCAACCATCTTTATAGGTTATCAACAATAAGACATTTCCAATCAAGTCTTTAGGTACACATATGAGCAATTAAGAGTCTTAAGTATATTGAGTTTTCTCACAGAATTTGGCATCATAACCTTCATTTGAAACACCACTCAAAGACATAGCATTTTAATACACATATCATTCTTGAACACATTCCCAAAAGATAACATAATGTGATAAGAGCATTCAGAACATGTTTTGAATACATAATTCTCGACACTTTGCTTATTCGGGACAATCGAATTTTTTAGGAACAACCCGAAACATAGAATAATGAACTTGAGACATTCATACTTGAAACTTACGGGAACATCATTAAATTCAATTCTAAGAAAGAAGTTTAGCCAACATACCTCGCTGTGAGCTTTCCTTAAATTACTACAATGCTCCGTAAGTTCTAGCAATCCCAATCTATTTTGAGACATAACAAAATTGAACAACAATTACGAAGATATTCATGGTTTCAGCTCATTTGAGCATTTTATCAAATACTAGGTGTGTAAATTTGGCTACAAGGTTCTTTTACAAGATTATCTTCATTCCACAACCCAATCTTTACTTATTTGATCTCAACAATCTTCCCACAAACCTTATTGGTACAAGAATATATACATTACACTCTTACACCAAAGAATCATACTCCCAATCACCAATCTTTTACCCTAAACTCGAAATTGAAGACTAGGGGTTTGAATCTTACCTCTTAGATGAAGATCTTGTGATTAGCTTCCTTGATTCTTGAAGATTGGTGCAAGATTAGAATATTAGGTTCCCTCCTTCTCTCTCTAAAATGCTCTTACCTCTCTTTAAAACCTTCAGAAAAATACTCCAAAATAAGCCCCAAAGGCTATTTATCAAAATGGGGTCGGGTTATAAAAATAGAAAAATTAACCCTCCGAAATCAGGTCTGCGGTGGCATAATGGACCGCAGAATGGGTATGCGGCTCGTACAATGCCCCACAAAATTGATGCCCAGAACTGGGCTGCGCTGGCCAGGTCTGCGACACGTTTTGTGGTCGCATAGCCACTTATGCGATCGCATATACCACTTTTGCGATCGCAGAATTGGCCGCAACATTGCATTCTGCCAGCCTTTGGTAATTTGGTAATAACATCTTGTAGGAGTGTCCAAATGATGAAATGTGTAAAGAATCAAAAACTAGACACGTGGACCTTTCCTTTGATAGGTAATACACCATATAACGCTTCATATCATGAGAGTTATGCTCGTTTGAAGTTAGGTCTTGTGCGAACTCACTTGAAACTTTAGTCTATCATGAAATGTCCAACTTGACTTGGACTTAAGACTCTCCTTAGACCCCACTTCACTCATAATATGCGTCGTACAGTTATTATCATATCCAATTGATATCCATCATATTAATAGTCCTCGTCCGCACATAAAATAATATAATTAGTACACATCAACTTTCTTACTAGCGCTTAAGTACGTCAAAATATTTCTGGTGTGTTACATTCTCCCCCACTTAAGAACATTCGTCCTCGAATGTTTTGCGAATCCCTTCAAAGAATAGAGTTACCATCATTTTACCTCCAACAACTATACATAGACACTTATGACTGTATGGGTCTTATACTTCCTTTCCAAAAGCTCAACTTACCTATGGTCCTTAAAAATTAGCTATCTTTGCAAATTTTTAATAATTTCGGCAGAGTTTTCCCTATAACTTGGCCTATCCACCTGTCAGAGAATCCTAGAAATCAATCCTAAACAACATATAGATATCACCATATTGCACCATATACATGAAATCAACAACTATGACTCTTGAGGCCAACTGTATGACCTTGCTTACCTTGGTCGTATCCTTGACTTTCCCTTCCTCCATTACAAGGACAATTGGGAACCTCACACATTATTCTTATCATATGCATCATTAATATAATCCTTAGGCATTTCTCATTTCGTAGCACGATGTGCAACATTCCTTGGTATTAACAAGAGAACTCCGAGATTAACTTGGAACCTTAAGGAACGATTGAGAATAAAAGAAGAGAAACATTTTGTAACACCCCGAAAAAAACAATTTGAAGTACTTAAGTGCAAAGCTCGGTAAATTTTGCAAAGAAAATAATATTTCATGGTGCCGGACTAGGCTTACGTGTTTAGGATTGTAGAGGAAAAGTAAAGGAAAATATTTTGGGTTGAACAATACATGAAAAAGTAAAGGAAAATTTTTGGCGGAAAAGCACGTTTATGCGGTCCATTATGCGACTGCGTATCACTCTGCGGGCCGCATATTGGCCACAGAAGTGAGCAAGAGAGGGCCAAATTTGGCAGTAGCTATGCGGTCAACTATGCGACTGCATAACTGTTATGCGGTGCATTATGTGATCGCATAACAGTTATGCAGACCGCATAGTGACCGCATACACAGACAGATTTTTGATCATTTTGTTAGCAATCATGCGACCGATATGCGGTCGCATATGCGACCGCAGAACCTGTTTTGGAGCTCCATTTTTTGGATTTTAAAACCCGACCCTACTTCGTTAAATACACGCAAAGGGTCATTTTTGAGCAAATATTCTGATACTTTAGAGAGAAGGGAGAGTGCTTTAGAGAGAGAGAAAACCCTAGGCTAATTGTTCATAAATTCTTGCTCAAATCTTGGAAGATTAACAAGGAAAGCCCACAAGTTCTTCATCTAAGAGGTAAGGTTCCATACCCTAGTTTTCAATTTAGAATTTGGGTAGAAGACGGTTGATTAGGAGTATGATTCTTGGGTATAAGAGTATTATCTATACATGCATGTACCAAAATGATTTGTGGGAAGATTTTTGAGCATAAATAAGTAAGGATTGGGTTGCGTAGTGAAAGAAATCTTGTAGAAGAACCTTGTGGTTAAATTTGCACACCTAGTGTTTGATAAAATGATCAAAAGAGCTGAAACCATGAATATCTTCCTAATTGTTGTTAAATTTTGTTATGTCTCAAAATAGATTGGGATTACAAGAATTTCCAGAATGTTGTAGTAATTTAAGGAAAGCTCAATTGAGGTATGTTGGCTAAACTTTCTCTCTTGGAATTTAATTCCATAATGTTCCTGTGAGTTTCAAAGTATGGGTTGCGTATTAAAATGTTGTGGCTTTGAATCATATTCCAAATGAAAGCTAGTATGCCAAATTGTGTGAGAAAATCTCAATATTCTTAAGACTCTTAATTGCTCATATGTGTACCTAAAGTTTTGATTCGAAATGTCTTAGTGAAATCAGTGAATTGGGGATATAAAGTGTGGCCAACGTGCCAATAATGAAAGTTTTACTTGTGACCAATGGTGCCAATGAAATGAAATAATGTGAGAAAGATTATGAAATGAGTTTTGACTCAACTATTCCAAAATTGACTTTGACAATATAATCGGCTAAAAGTTTATGAACTCAAGTGATGCCTATATGTGGATGTTTTAGCTAATGCTATGCTTTGTAAGTAATTTGCAATGTGTTTTGCGTTCTTACATATTCGTGAGTGGAAATTGTGTATGATTTTAATTAGTGCTTCGATTTCCAATCATTTTACTCCATTTATTGGAAAGAAATCGATTGTGTTTAAAGCCTTTATTATTAATGAACTTAAAGTTGTGATTTCCGGAATATTATACTTGTTGATAATTATGATGATGATCTATGAAAGGGAAGAAATGAAAGTGTGGAGTATGAAGTACGGCCATTGCGCCATGAATAAAGAATCATATGTATGGCCAAGAGAGCCAATGAAATAATAATGTTGTAAGTAGTTGAAAGTACGGATTATGTGATATGTGGTGTGAAAGGTTATGAGATGTACATATTTGTACTTTTGTTTCCAATGTGTTATGAAACCCTATGGACGGTCTATGAAACGCATAGGTATATTGTGTTATGAAATCATGTGGATAGTCTATGAAACGCATAAGTACATTGTGTTATGAAATCCTGTGGACAGTCTATGAACGCATAGGTACATTGTAATATGAAATCCTGTGGACGGTCTATGAAACGCATAGGTACATTGTGTTATGAAATCCATTGTGATATGAAATCCTGTGGACGGTCTATGAAATGCATAGGTGCATTGTGATATGAAATCTTGTGGACGGTCTATGAACGAATTGGTACATTGTGTTATGAAATCCATTGTGATATGAAATCCGGTGGACGGTCTATGAAACGCACATGTGCATTGTGATATGAAATCTTGTGGACGGTCTATCAACGCATAGGTACATTGTCTTATGAAATCCATTGTGATATGAAATCTTGTGGACGGTCTATGAAACGCATAGGTGAATTGTGCATAAGAGGTATGGGTGTACGGTATGAATAAACACTATGGACGGTCTATGAAATGTATAAGTGTATAATATGATATGTGAACACTAAGGACGGTCTAATGAGACACATTATTAATGTAGACAATAGATGCCCTTTTTGTTGTCCTTGTTTGTACAGGTTGTTTCAATTACATTATATTATGTGTTCCACGTATAGATCATATGGG
The DNA here is from genome assembly GCF_000390325.3 of Nicotiana tomentosiformis. Lineage (NCBI taxonomy): Eukaryota > Viridiplantae > Streptophyta > Magnoliopsida > Solanales > Solanaceae > Nicotiana > Nicotiana tomentosiformis. Next base: position 62,545,435 of record NC_090818.1, read on the forward strand.
CATTCTATTTTGAAAGAGGATTTATAGCTATACATACTAGTGCTATTCGACAATACTAACGTCCCTTTTGCCGGGGGCGCTGCATCTTTAATGGATACAGGTGGTTCTACAGCAGGTGGCATTGATCAATGATAGCAGTATACTCTTTTTAGCTGATTTGGTGAGCCCCACTTCATTTCGGGGTCATGTATCTTTTGTTTCTCATGTACTTTGTGGTTGAGGTATAGCCGGGGCCCTGTTGCCGGCATTTCTATATTACTCTTCTGTTGTACTTAGAGGCTCCGTAGACAGGTTGTTGGTGGTATCTGATGTTGGGAATTGGATTAGAACTGTTGGTATTTGGAAACATATTTTTCATTAAATCTATAAACTCGTACTGTTTTGGAAATATTGAATGATGTTGTTAATGGGAATGAAATGGAAGCGGTAAATGAAAACTCTTCAGTATTTGAATAACGGAGTACATCTCCTCTTTATTCACGGATGCATTTGGGTAGAATGAAATCTAACAGGCTTGCTCAGTCGGGTTCACTCGGTTCAGCGCCGGTCGCGCTCCTTGGTTTTGGGGCATGACACATTTCCTAAATGTCGTTGTAGCCTCCCTATTATAAGTGTGGCCAGCAACAAACCGATAAGAGGGACTCTACTGACACTGCTCTATGACACCTTAGGACTCCTAAACTGTAACACCCCACAAAATTTTGAACTACTTAAGCGCTATTAAGAAAGTTGATGTGCGCTAATTATAGTATTTTGTGCACAGACAAGGACTATTATATGAATAATATCAATTGATCATGATAATATATGTATGAGGTGCATTAATAATGGTTTATGGTCTAAGAAGAGCCCCAAGGCTAAGTCAAGCTGAAAATTTTATGATGGGATAATGTTTCAAAGTAGTTCGCACAAGACCTAACTTCAAACATGCATAACTCTCTTGATATGAAGCTTTATATAGTTTATTACTTATCAAACGAAAGGTCTTTGTGTCTAGTTTCTAACGCTTCAAACCGTTTAACATTTGGACATTCAAACAAGAAGTTATGACCAAATTACCAAAGGCTAGTAGAATGCGATTCTGTGACCAATTCTGCGACCATTATGCAATCGCAGAAGTGGTTATGCGATCACAAATTAGTCGCAGAATGGACCAGTACAACCCAATTTTTGGCACCAATTTTGCGATGCATTTTTCGACTCGCATCGCCATTCTGCGGTCCATTATGAGACCGTAGACCTGATTTCGGAGGGTTAATTTTTCTATTTTTATAACCCGATCCCATTTTGATAAATAGGCTTTGGCGCTTATTTTGGGGCAATCATTTGAGGTTTTTTAGAGAAAAGTGAGAGTGTTCTTGAGAGAGAAAGTAGATGAAGTGTTTTGTTCATCAAGATCTTCCCCAAGCTTTGAAATCCAATAAGGAAATCTAACAAGATCTTCATCTAAGAGGTAAGATTCAAACCCCTAGTCTTCAATTTCGAGTTTGGGGTAAAAGATGGGTAATTGCGAGTATGATTCTTGGGTGTAAGAGTATTTATACATGCTTGTAATAATAAGGTTTGTGGGAAGATTATTGAGCTTAAATAAGTAAATATTGGGTTGTGGAGTGAAGGAAATCTTGTAGAAGAACCTTGTAGTTAATTTTGTGCACCTAGTGTTTGATAAAATGCTCAAATGAGCTGAGACCATGAATATCTTCATAATTATGGTTCAATTTTGTTATGTCTCCAAATAGATTGGGATTGCTAGAATTTTCGGAATGTTGTAGTAATTTAAGGAAAGCTTAAAGCAAGGTATGTTGGCTAAACTACTCTCTTAGAATTGAATTCAATGATGTTTTCATAAGTTTCAAGTATGGTTGTCTCAAGTTCCTTATTCTATGTTCCTAATCATTCCCAATAGATTGGATTATCTCGAACAAGCAAAGTGTCAAGAATTAGGTATTCAAAACGTGTTCTGAATGTTCATAACACATTATGTTATCCTTTGGGAATGTGTTCAATAATGATATGTGTATTAAAATGCTATGTCTTTGAGTTGTGTTTCAAATGAAGGTTATGATTCCAAATTGTGTGAGAAAACTCAATATGCTTAAGACTCTTAATTGCTCATATGAGTACCTAAAGTCTTGATGGGAAATGCCTTACTGTTGATAACCTATAAAGATGGTTGGAAGTGAAATAAGTGAATTGGGATATAAAGCGTGGCCAATGTGCAAGAGTGAAAGTTATACTTGTGGCCAATGGTTCTAATGGAATTAAAAGATGTGAAAGAAATATGAAATGCATTGATTGAAATAGGTGAAAGTTATACTTGTGGCCAATGGTGCCAATGAAATGAAATGATATGAGAAAGGTTATTATATAAGCCTTGATTCAACTTTTCCGAATTGACTTCGCAAATAGAATTGCCTAAAAGCTTATGAACTCAAGTCATGCCCGTATGTGGCTATTTTATCAAATGCTATACTTTGTGAGTATTTTCAATGTGTTTTGCGCTCTTACATATTCATGAGTGGAAATTGTGTATTTTCCTATTTGGGAAAAAGTATTTCAAGAATTAATGGTGTGTTACTTGTTGATGATTTTAACTTGAGCATCAATTGCCAATTATTTTACTCCATTTCTCAGAAAGAAATCTATTGTGCTTAAATTGTTCATTTCTAATGAACTTAAAGTTGTGATTTACAGAATATTATATGTATGTTGATATTTATGATGATGATACATGAGAGGGAAGAAATTAAAGTGTGGAATATCAAATATGGCCACCGTGCCTTGAATAAAGAATCTTGTGAATGGCCAAAAGAGCCAAGGAAATATTGTTGTTGTTATTGGTTGAAAATACTAGTGGAGATTCATACAATGTGAAAGATGATGAGGTAAATAAATTTGCACCTATGTTATTTTTATGAATTATTCCCCTTATTTGGGATGAGATTGATGTGATAAAAGTATTTCTCTTAATTGGGATGAGATTGATTGATATAAAAAGGTTGATGTCTCTAATAACATAGCCTAGCTGATCGGGTCGTGATCGGATACCATGCTGCACACATGGTGGTGATTGTGCTGGAAATTATAATTGAAAATTTTATTTTGGTTGATGTCTACAAATAAGACAGCCTAGCCGATCGGGTCGTGATCGGACTCCGTGCTAGATTCACGGTGGTATATTTGCACAGAGATTGTGATTGTGGTTGATGTCTTCAAATAAGATGGCCTAGAAGATCGGATCGTGATCGGACTCCGTGCTAAAAGTACGGTAGTATTGGTATTGATAGTGATTGTGGTTGATGTCTCTAATGAGATAGCCTAGTCGATCGGGTCGTGATCAGACTCCGTGCTAAAAGTACGGTGGTATTGCTATTGTGAATATTGGTACTTTGAACGATGGTATTGGTATTGTGAATATTGCTATTGTAAAAGGTGAAATTGTGAACAGTGATATATCGGTGCTAAAGATCTCTCAACCAAAAATAATATTATCATCATATTTTGATTATCACTTCACATCGTTATCTTCATATTTTGGAAATTATTATGTTTTAACTTAGCATTTGAATATCATTGATTGTGAGTTGTTATTTCTATGGATTTCCCTTTCTTACATTGGCATTCTATTTTTAAAAAGGACAGTTAGCTTTACATACTAGTACTATTCCATATGTACTAACGTCTCTTTTGCCAGGGGCGCTGCATCTTCAAATGGATGCAGGTGATTCAGCAGCGGGCAACTTTGGTCCTCGTTAGCAGTTACTCCCTATTCAGCAGGTTTTGGTAAGCCCTATTCTATTTCGGGCCCGTTCTCACTTGATGTTACACTTTGTGTCTTGAGGTATAGCCGGGGCCTTGTTGCTGGCACTTCCATACTATTCTTCTGTCATATTTAGAGGCTCCGTAGATAGGTTGTGGGTGGTGTATGATGTTGCGAATTGAACTAGAAATGTTGCTATTTGGCAAACATGCTTTTCATTATATCTATAAACTTGTAATACTTTGAAAATTATGAATGAAGTTGCTAATGGAATGAAATGGGAGTTGTTAATAAAATATTTTCAGTGTTTGATTAATTGAGTGCATCTCCTCTTGCTCGGCCGGGTTCACTCGGTTGAGCGCCGGTCGCACTCCCCGAGTTTGGGGCGTGACAAACTTGGTATCAGAGCCTAAGGTTTTAAAGTGTCCTAGGATGTCTCGGAGCCGTGTCTAGTAGAGTCCTTCTTATCGGTGTGTTGTAGACCACATCTATAATGAGGAGGCTACTTGGACATTTAGGAAATTCACACTTCTTTGATACTCTAGATCGTGTGATAGAACTCAAGATAGGAAGCTAATTTTCTCGTCATGTCTCATTTTTCATATGAGTAACCCACGGGTTCGAGGCAGCAAGAAGGAAATGAGAGAACCAGTTGCTAAGGGAAGTGTACTTGTCCCTATTAATGTTATCGTGCCACCGGATCATGTGGTAAGAGCACCTAAGAAACGAAAGAGGGTTGTTTGTACCAATAAGTCTGAATGTTTGATTTGTAAGAAACGCCACTTGGAGACGTATTGAATGACTCTTGAAATACATTATGGTTGTGGAGTTGAGGGGCATCAAGTAAGGTATATCCCTATCAATCTAAAGTTACCAAGTAAGTCACTCCTTGCTATATCGTTATGAACACCGCATAATTTTTACTTGTCGTAGATGTGCACCCATATTGAAGAGCTCACATAAACATGGCCTTAACAAGATGTTGAATCACAAAACAGTGCATGTGCCTACTCTTTGAACGAGACGCGTTATTCGTGAATCCATTTTATCACAAATTCTCTTATTTACAACCTCTTGTGGAATTGACCTATATAATTATGTCCTTGAATTGAGTTATAACTCTAGGAGTAATACTTCCCACTTGATTTCCTAAATTCTCAACAAGATACCATACATGATGAATTTCTTATAAAATATTTTGATTAAAATGGATAACATCTGCTCACTTGTGCCTATGCATGCACTACCATAGCATTTACCTATGTGGTATCAAATCTAATGTAAAGAAGCCTAGTGTTGAGGTACTTCTTGAGCCACTCTTTTTCTCTCTAGTGTATGTTGCTCCTATGGTTTGAACAATAACTTTGTTCCTTTGTGTATATTATCATGAATCCTTTTCACCATCTAGTAACATGAGAGAATATTGATTTGAAAGCAAAATTCGTTGTATGTCTAGTCCTCTCAAATAGAATCTATTATCAGAAAGGGTTAAATTGTCAGAATGATAATAATCTCACAAATTTTCAACTTCTTTTTCATCCTCATAGGTTTGTGGCATAGGTTTCTTGTGTCAAATATAGTTAAGAGCGTAATGCAACTTTGTGTATCTTGAAACCCATATCACATTCAGGGTGATAGAATATTCTCATTTCGAGTTAAATTGATTTTTCCTACATTCCAAGAGGCGACTGGTGTAACATAAGTGCTATCTCTCTTTGAGGCTTACTATTGCCAAACAAGGCACGTATGTAATGAAACAATTGTTGCTGTCCTCTTCATGGCTCATAGTCTTCTAAGAATAACCAACGCTAATGTCTTTATCCTCCCGACCATGCCTCCCATATGTCACACGTCTAAAATGACTCATTTATTTAAATATCAGAATCATGAACATGATCCCTACATTATCAATGCCTCATGTGTCGAATCAATGATGTCATTACAATGATTAACCATGTCAGCACTATTGGTCGTTACCTTCATGTCTCTTAGGATATAACCTCCTGAAATGTCGTGCTCCACACATTGATGGATTCTTGAATAATTCTAGCCCAATCTTGAACCTCGTTGTTCCTATTTTTAGTAATTCTATGGGGGTTAAAGGTTCAAACATGTCAAAGAAGAAGCATCATTCCGTGATCAAATATATTGGATAGAAAGTTTTATGGTCATATTCATACTAGCACATCTTAGAGTAATTGTTGGAGGTCGCAAAAGTTTTAGTTTGGGTGTTCGGTGTAGAGATTTAGAATTGAAGAAAGTGAACGGGTTATTCTAAAGATTTTCTCTATGAATATGTTATGTGAATTGCTAATAAAGGTAAAGTACGTGTAATCACAATAGGCCTTATGAAATCTTAAAAGAAATAGGCTAAACTATGAGTATGATATTTCCCTATTATTGTTCTCCGTGTACCCGGTGTTTCATGTATCTATGACTAAGAAGGTGAAGTTAATGGATAATTGGATTATGAGGAGCAACTATTTGCTATCCTTGTTAGATAAGTCCGAAAGTTAAGATTGCCTCTGTCAAGTGCTATGGCTAAGTCTGCGAGTCGAGGAGATCACCTCATAGGCCGAAAGTGTTGAGGAAAGGAAATATTCTCACTTTTTTGTAGATCCAAATGGTTGTGGTTCAAAAACATACGTTCTATGCATTATGGTTTAAATGTGTATATTTCATGTCAAGATACCACTTTTGTTAATGTAATGCCCTAATGTGGAGATCGGTGTTGTTGATATATACTGTGATGTGTCGTTGAGTAATGGATATATTGTTAGGATTGATATCTGGGATTCTCTGACAGGTGGATAGGCCCAGTTACAGGGGAAACTCTGTCGTAAGTTTAAAGAATTTGTAAAGATAGCCAAATCTTAAGGTCCATAAGTAAGTTGAAATTTTGGAAAGGATGTATAAGACCGATGTAGTCATAAGTGCCTATGTATAATGGTTGGAGGTAAAATTATGGTAACTCTATTCTTATAAGGGACTTGTAAAACGTTCGAGGACGAATGTTCTTAAGTGGGAAAGAATGTAACACCCCGAAAAATTTCGAAGTACTTAAGCGCTATTAAGAAAGTTGATATGCGCTAATTATATTATTTTATGTACAGACAAGGACTATTATATGAATAATATCACTTTATTATGATAATATATGTATGAGGTTCATTAATAATGGTTTATGGTCTAAGAAGATCCCCAAGGCTAAGTCAAGTTGAAATATTTATGATGGGATAAAGTTTCAAGTGAGTTAGCACAAGACCTAACTTCAAACAAACATAACTCTCTTCATATGAAGTTCTATATGGTGTATTATGTATAAAATCAAAGGTCTACATATCCAGTTTCTAACTCTTCAAACCGTTCGTAATTTGGACATTTCTACAAGAAGTTATGACTAAATTACCAAAGGTTGGCAGAATGCAATTCTGCGACCATTATGCGATCGCAGAAGTGGTTATGCGACCGCAAACTGGTCACAGAATAGACCAGTACAACCCAGTTTTTGGCACTGATTTTGCGGTGCATTTTGCGACCTGCATAACCATTCTGCGGTCCATTATGAGACCGCAGACCTGATTTCGGAGGGTTAATTTTTTTATTTTCATAACCCGACCCCATTTTGATAAATAGGCTTTGGCGCTTATTTTGGGGCAATCATCTGAGGTTTTTTAGAGAGAAGTGAGAGTGTTCTAGAGAGAGAAAGTAGATGAAGTATTTTGTTCATCAAGATTTTGCCCAAGCTTTGAAATCCAACAAGGAAATCTCACAAGATCTTCATCTAAGAGGTAAGATTCAAACCCCTAGTCTTCAATTTCGAGTTTGGGGTAAAAGATGGGTGATTGGGAGTATGATTCTTAGGTGTAAGAGTATTTATACATGCTATTACTAATAAGGTTTGTGGGAAGATTGATGAGCTCAAATAAGTAAAGATTGGGTTGTGGAGTGAAGGAACTCTTGTAGAAGAACCTTGAAGTTAAATTTGCGCACCTAGTGTTTGATAAAATGCTCAAATGAGATGAGACCATGAATATCTTCCTAATTATGGTTCAATTTTGTTATGTCTCAAAATAGATTGGGATTGCTAGAATTTTCGGAACGTTGTAGTAATTTAAGGAAAGCTCAAAGCAAGGTATGTTGGCTAAACTACTCTCTTAGAATTGAATTCAATGATGTTCTCATAAGTTTCAAGTATAGTTGTCTCAAGTTCCTTATTCTATGTTCCGAGTTGTTCCCAGTAAATTCGATTGCCCGAACAAGCAAAGTGTCGAGAATTAAGTATTCAAAACGTGTTCCCAATGTTCCTAACACATTATATTATCCTTTGGGAATGTGTTCAAGAATTATATGTGTATTAAAATGCTATGTCTTTGAGTTGTGTTTCATATGAAGGTTATGATTCCAAATTGTGTGAGAAAACTCAATATGCTTAAGACTCTTAATTGCTCATATGTGTACCTAAAGTCTTGATTGGAAAGGTCTTACAGTTGATAACCTATAAAGATGGTTGGAAGTGAAATAAGTGAATTGGGATATAAAGTGTGGCCAATGTGCAAGAGTGAAAGTTATACTTGTGGCCAATGGTGCCAATGGAATTAAAAGATGTGAAAGAAATATGAAATGCGTTGATTGATATAGGTGAAAGTTATACTTATGGCCAATGGTGCCAATGAAATGAAATGATATGAGAAAGGTTATGAAATGAGCTTTGATTCAACTATTCCGAATTGACTTCTCAAATAGAATTGCCTAAAAGCTTATGAACTAAAGTCATGCCCGTATGTGACTGTTTTAACAAATGCTATGCTTTGTGAGTATTTTCAATGTGTTTTGCGCTCTTAGATATTCATGAGTGGAAATTGTGTATTTCCCTTTTTGGGGAAAAGTATTTCAAGAATAAATGGTATGTTTCTTGTTGATGATTTTAACTTGAGCATCAATTGCCAATTATTTTACTCCATTTCTTAGAAAGAAATCTATTGTGCTTAAATTGTTTATTTCTAATGAACTTAAAGTTGTGATTTACGGAATATTATATGTATGTTGATATTTATGATGATGATACATGAGAGGGAAGAAATGAAAGTGTGGAATATCAAATATGGCCACCGTGCCTTGAATAAAGAATCTTGTGAATGGCCAAAAGAGCCAAGGAAATATTGTTGTTGTTATTGGTTGAAAATACTAGTGGAGATTTATTCAATGTGAAAGATGATGAGGTAAATACATTTGCACCTATGTTATTTTTGTGAATTATTTCCCTTATTTGGGATGAGATTGATGTGATAAAATTATTCCTCTTAATTGGGATGAGATTAATTGATATAAAAAGGTTGATGTCTCGAATAAGACAGCCTAGCCGATCGGGTCGTGATCGGACACCATGCCGCACACATGGTGGTTATTGTGCTGGAAATTATAATTGAAATTGTGATTTTGGTTGATGTCTTCAAATAAGATAGCTTAGTCGATTGGGTCGTGATCGGACTCCGTGCTAGATTCACGGTGGTCTATTTTCACTGAGATTATGATTGTGGTTGATGTCTTCAAACAAGATGGCCTAGCTGATCGGGTTATGATCGGACTCCGTGCTAAAAGTACAGTGGTATTGGTATTGATAGTGATTGTGGTTGATGTCTCTAATGAGATAGCCTAGCCGATCGGGTCGTGATCGGACTCCGTGCTAAAAGTACGGTGTTATTGCTATTGTTAATATTGGTACTGTGAACGGTGGTATTGGTATTGTGAATATTGGTATTGTAAAAGTTGAAATTGTGAACAGTGATATATCGGTTTTCACGACCCAAAATCCTTGAAAGGGGTCGTGATGGCGCCGGACACTACTGTCACGCAAGGCAACACCAATAATTAGTAAATTCTCATTTTAATATCTTTGAAATCATAGTGTTTCCCCTCAATTAAGTAGCAAAAGATGGAACTTACAAAATAGAAGATAATATCTTTAAAATTCCAATACAGTGCAACCCATAATCATCCCAAAACCCATTGTCACAAGTGCATGAGCATCAACTAGAAATGTAAAATAAAATACAATAGCTGTCCAGGATACAAATTGGACAGGAAAAAAAAATATAAGTACTCTGAAGGAGACTCTGTTGGCTACGGAGTGTCGTATAGAATGCAGCTCACCTAAGTCCCCGCCATAATCGCGCCTCTGCGCCCACAAGGCCGCTAAACATATGTGTACCTGCACAAAAATATGTAGCAAGTGTAGCATGAGTACGTAAATCAACGCGTACCCAGTAAGTACCCCGCCTAACCTCGAAGAAGTAGTTGAGGGGTCGACTCAGACACTTACTACGGGCTATAATATCAGGTACAGTAAAAAAGTGAGTAAATATGAAACCGAGTAAATGTATGAAATAAACATGTATAAAATACGTGGTATAATTTCCCTCTTTACAATTTTACTCAAGCTCTCATCTAGCAGGATCCCTCTGTAACCGGAGCATATATATAGAGATAGTGGATGTCGTCAAAGAGGTTGTCATAATTCAAATCAGGGAAAAACCTCAGATACACTGGCTTCTTGCCAAATATTACGCATGATTCCATGAGGAAAATATATATAGGAAATGCCGAGGCATACGGCCCGATCCAATATAAAAGTAAACTGTGCACTGCCGAGGGTCAAACGACGCGAACCATAGATGCATCTATTAACCTGCCGAGGCGAACGACCCGCTCCCATGAGAGTGTGGTACATAAATCCTGCCGAGGTGAATGGCCCGATCCCATAAGAATTGTAGGAAATACCCTGCTCGCGAATCATAGGTGCGACGAGGTCAAATGTAAATTTAAGGAATCACCCCGCTCGCGGATCATACTTGCGACGCGGTCAAATATAAATTTAACATTTAAAATCATATCTCTTTCTTGATTCTTTTCAAAATAAGAAAAATTCAGCTTGCAGCTTTTTAAGGAAATTACCCCGCTCGCGAAACATACATGCGACACGGTTACACATAGATTTCTTAAGTTATTATGGTGTTCCTCAATTCTTTTCAGAGATACGAAGTTCAAATAAAACCTTTTAAATCTTAAGTTCTTCAATTTCAACTCCAGGCAGACAATAAACATAAATAAATAACAATATCAACAAGGCATGATGTGAGCCTAAAACTCCCCGGACATAGGCATAGCTAGTAGCTACATATGGACTCTCGTCACCTCGTGCGTACGTAGCCCCCACAAATAGAAGCACACAATAATTTGGTTCACCTATGGGGTTAATTCACTCTTACAAGGTTAGAAAGGAGACTTACCTCGCTCCGAAGTTTCATAACTGGCTCCCAAGCCATTCAATCAACTCAATTCTATGCCCAACACTCCAAAACTAGTCAATAAGTAAGCAAATCCATAAATATATACTCTAATACTCATTATAATCCTATTTACAACAATTTCCAACTCCGTTCGAAAAGTCGATAACATCACCCTCGAGCCCACGTGCCCTTATTCCGAAAGTGTTCGAAGATAATCATTACCCATAACCTTATGAACTTAAACATATGATTTCTATGCAATTCCATAACCATTTTCGTGGTTAAAATCTCCTTTTTATAAAAATCTATGTTTTTCATCCAAACCCTTGATTTCCAAAATTCACCGGTTATAATCTATCCATAATCTATGAATTTAACTCAAAGTGTGAAGAACTAACTTACCTTCAAGTTGCTAGTTGAAATCCCTTCTTAAAATGTTCCACGATCGCCCAAAACATAAAGAAAATGGGCTAAACATACGCAACTCCGGACTTAATTAAAGGTTCTGCCTTCTACGATTTTTGCACATGTGGAATTACCCTTGCACCTACGGTTCCGCAACTGCAGACAATTCCTCGCAGGTTCGCATTTCTCCCTTTTGGCCTTGCACCGCACCTGTGGACAATGGCTCGCTTCTACGCAAACGTAGATGCGCATGTCCCTTTGCTCTTGCGCATCCATCCGCTTCTGCGCGCCAATCCTTCGCACCTACGTGTTCGCAGGTGCGCTAAAATACTTCGCATCTGTGGTTGCTGGCCAGCTCCTCTCCTTCGCACTTGCGACTGGTGGCCCGCACCTGCGGTTTCCCATGCGCAGGTGTGATCATACCATAAGTTGGAAGCTTCAGCTCTTCCTCCAAATCCCAAAATTGGTCCGAGCCTCGTCCGGTTAACACTCGAGGCCCCCGGGGCCCTGCCCGAACATACCCACAAGTTTGAAATCATAAAACGAACTCGCTCGAACTCCCGGAACATGTAAAACAACATCAAAACTAAGAATCATACTCCAACCCAAATTGATTCAACTTAGAAATTTCAAATTCTTCAAACTTACTCCAAACGCGCTGAAATATACTTAGGCTGCTCGGAGTGACACCAAATTTTGCGTGCAAGTCTTAAATCACAATACGGACGTACTCCAACTTTCGAAATCGGATTCCGAACCCGATATTAAAAAGTCCACTCCTGGTCAAACTTCTCAAAAACCTTCAAATTTCTAACTTTAGCCAATTGACTCCAAAATGACCTACGAACCTCCAAATCTACTTCCGGATGCGCTCCCAATACCGGAATCACCATATGGAGCTATTCCCAGACTCGAAATTCCAAAGGACATCGATAACATCGAAATGCACTTCAACCCAAATTTATGGAATTCTTCCAAAATGCTAACTTGCTCAATAGGTGTCGAAACGCTCCCGGAATATCCAAAACCCGATCCAAACATACGCCAGGTCCGAAATCATCATACGAACCTACTAGAACCTTCAAATCCCGATTCTGAGGCCGTTTACTCTAAAATCCAATCTTAGTCAATTCTTTCAACTTAAGGCTTTCGAAATGAGAATTTCCTTTCCAAATCAACTCTGAACTTCTCGAAATTAAATTCCGACCACGCGTACAAGTCATATTACCTGAAGTGAAGCCACTCAAGGCCTCAAACCACCGAACGACGCGCTGGAACTCAAAACGACCGATCGGGTCGTTATATTCTCTCCCACTTAAACATACGTTCATCCTCGAACGTGGTAAGAACTGCGCTGGAGTTGTCCGAAATCACTGATTAGCACCTCGGGCACCTACCCGTGCTACCACAACTCAGTTGAGCACACTAACTCATGTAAATCTGAAGATTCCCCTTTTGTTTAGTCAAACTAGCCTTAGAGCCAAATTCCAACATCTGGAGTCTTCTGTTAGGCCTGTTTCCAACATACGATCACTGTATCAATCACCACACGGTGTACTAGAACATGACTGCGTACCTTTGCTTAATTCACACTATGCACCGCAACATTCACATGACCATAATAACATTCTCTGATCATAATAGCCGACGTTCCCCGAATCGGATGCTCACCATGCGCCTCATGACATATATAAGTCTGGTTCCAATTCTTGCAATACCGCCACGACGGAAGTGACGTGTAGAAATTCATAACCAACTATCGAGTCACAAATCATTGAGTCTCTCCTCCTGACTAGAATCATCACCCCATTATAACCAAATAATGGTATTTGCTCTTTACTATACTTCATTTAATCTGATCGCACTGATCCCGGATCCAATAATCTCGTCTCACCCAGCATAAGTTGTTCAGGCAATAAGCCACCTCAAACGCTGCCAAAAAGCCTCATGTGATGCCACAATGTGCCAATAAGCTACAAACTCAACATGATACATGATGAAAATGAACTCTGGAAAGAACTACTCAACCCACATAACTAACTAGACAACTGAAAAGGTGTTATGAACCTTCCTCAAAAAATGAGACACAAAACACAAAAAATAGAATATAGGGGACTGTACTCAACATCACACTGTTGCGGCGTGCAACCCGATCCAACAACATACCCGTGGCTGCGTGCCACCCGATCCACCCATAAAATCTATAAGGAAATACTTACCGAGCTAGAATGCTCATTACTATAAAATACCCGAATATCAGCCACAAGCACACTAAGTGCATAATACCCTCCCTGGGAGGACAGACAGCGCCATACGCTATAAAACTCGAGCACAACTAAGGTGCGATATATGATCTGAATCTCGAGAGCCATCCCGCTCACATAACACCTCACATAACACCATCGCTACGCGGAACCTTAACACATAGGAAATTTATCAAGCCGTTTCACAACTCACACGGCACAATATAGTATTACATGAAATACCTGACGACAAAATAACATCCAACGTCCGAATACTCCTCCATAAAGAGCGTTATGCCAAAATGAACACATCCGGTATGACATAGAGCCCATATTCACTTTTAAATCCATCCACAAACCTCAAGCCGATTCTGATCGCACCGTACTAGGCTAATAACCTTTCAAGGATCCATACTAACCTATTTTTCCCATAACACACGAGAACAACCATCATAACTGGAACAAACTCCCATAGTCCACAACCAAATGAACCGAGCGCCCTCCAGGCATAAATTCCCAATTAGCGATATTACCACAATCTTCATACTTGGTTTCCATTTTTCAATCAATCAAGTGACTACAAGTCACACTTATACAATATTCCCGTGGGACATGCTCCCGCGACCTTCCGCACCAAATAACAAGTCTGCACATCCATACCACCGGCCGCACAAATGCTGTAAAGCAAATCAAAAATCCGAAATCACTACTCAAAGCCTCTTACACATAACACCGATCTCAGGTGACACTAAAGACAATACCAGCTTACACTAACCACCTGAATCCTTTCCCGCTCATCCGAGCTCTTGACATTCTTGCCGACACCAAACTGTAACCTAGATCCTCAACTTCCGAATCCCATGCCGATCACTGCACTTAATCATGTCAATGCGCAAAAGTACATGAATTTCATCTTAACTTCCGAACTACTAATAGGGTAAACATTTCACCACATAGAAACCTTTTACTTAACTCGTTCCAAGAGAACCATCTCAACACACGAGTGAATCCTCATATCTGCGAAAAATACCAACCTCGAGTAGTGGTCTAAACCACCATAATCCTTCTGGGATCCGTCTACACATAACATGTCGTACTGCTCGAATGCCCCCAAATAAAATCAATTACGGCGGTCATCAAACCTCGCACGTACCGCCACAAATCATATGCACAACTCAACACGTTGAAGGAGCTGATCATTGCCATCATCATGCCAATTCAACAATACTATGGACTCGAAATCCTTAGACACCACACCTTAACTTTTGAATCTACTAGGACCGTTATTGAGAGTCACCCACTCTGACTTGGTCCCGAATATAATCAACTCCAAGGCTCTGCTAGCACATGAGCACCCTCTCAAAGAAGCACCTGGCCGAATCATCTTCCTTGTAGCTCGCCTCTACACGAAGCATAAATCCTGAGTCTTCCCAAAGCCTGAGCATGAATCGATAAGGCCAACTATAGCACACATTCCTCAAATCGCTTGCTCAAATTACCACCGATGTTCTCTTTCCTTAGTCGTAATAACCCATCAATATGCCGATACTCAAAAATCTTACAAATAGATGACCATGCAATCCAACTGTAGGCGATGGGACTCTCCCACTTAGCTTGAAGCTACTATTACATAAACTTGGAACCCACCAAGATTCTTCCTTCATCGACATGATCTAACACAATCAACCAGCCAAATTCCCCGAAATCCTTCTATTAACCTTTAATAAACACTCCAAACCACTAGCCACATTTACATATTAAATCTCTTATCGGGTAGCCAGTAGAATTCTTTGCAGAAGCTTTATCAACACCACGTGACCGCTAACCTGCTCACAGGAGATAACCCACATATGGGAATTACATTCCGGTATATTCCAATGTCGCTGCACTGGGTATAATTACTAAGAAATCAGTAGATCATCCTGAGTCCGAGCTCATTCACCAGCTGCACCAGTCCGTTCACTCCCCATGGACGTCGATTAAAGGTGCGACAATACATTCCAATCCAAAGTCATGTGGTGACCTTCTTCATATCACGAAACACCTTTCTGTTGTATCCAATCTCCCGCCGCATAATAGGCAATATTTCAAATTAAGTCTGTAGACCTAGTCACTGACCACCATGAATCCCAAATCACTCTAAACTTTCCTCAAGACGTGTAGCTATCCTATCACAGAACTCACATGCTACTCTACCACTCTCCCACTTGTCCTTCCTCATCCTTCGCTGCCTAGTTCTGGCCTTAAATCGAGATCTACCTCTGTAGCACTTGAACCGATAGATCGCTACCAACTTTAAACCTTTTCGGAAATCATCTTTCTCGAGCCATTAATACCACGAATGCCAATTCGATCCTGAACCAGTGCACACTGCGACCTCAGTCAGCCGCTTTCCCGACACCATTTAGAATACTCTGCCCCAAGGAGAATTGAAGGAAACCATAACACCGGCGAACTTAACACATTATAACCCATCAAGGACGATGATGCCAAATCACAGGCCAAGATTCCACCACGCTCGAAAATATCGAATCCCGCTACTCCATCAACCCAAGTCTGAACATTCTTAGTTCGATTGCCTTTACTTCGTTGGAAGTAAAAATACCGAATCTCTAAATCATGCACTGAGTAAATCTTCTTTCAAGTCATTCACTGCCCCGAGACATAGGCAAGCATCCTACCATCACATCAATACTGGGCGATAACAACTCATAAGCATCATAGCAACCTATGCATAGCCTCAAAGCTCTCAAAAGTACAGCTACTGAGCTGAAATGACAGAATATCCTTCCATAAGGCGACGACAATAGCCCAATCAACTATGCAGGGAGAAACATCCCGCACCACATCTGTAGTACCATTACAATTCCTCAATTCTCGATCGATAGCAAGCGCTTCACGTCGCGTAAGATTGCATGGGAAGGAAATGAAGGCATAAGCCTCAAAGGAATCAAATCACACGATGAGAATCAAGAAGGGAAGTGCTCCTAACAGCCTTGTACCCTCTTGAAGATAAGTACATACCTCTCTGTACCGATCCGCAAGACTCTACTAGACTCGCTCATGACTCGTGAGACCTAAGTGAACCTAGTGCTCTGATACCATGTTGTCACGACCCAAAATCCTTGAAAGGGGTCGTGATGGCGCCGGACACTACTGTCAGGCAAGACAACACCAATAATTAGTAAATTCTCATTTTAATATCTTTGAAATCATAGTGTTTCCCCTCAATTAAATAGCAAAAGATGGAACTTAAAAAATACATGATAATATCTTTAAAATTCCAATACAGTGCAACCCATAATCATCCCAAAACCCATTGTCACAAGTGCATGAGCATTAACTAGAAATGTAAAATAATATACAACAGTTGTCCAGGATACAAATTAGATAGGAAAAAAAAATATAAGTACTCTGAAGGAGACTTTGTTGGCTGCGGAGCGTCGTATAGAATAAACGCAGCTCACTTAAGTCCCCGCTATAATCGCGCCTCTGCGCCCACAAGGACGCTAAACATATGTGTACCTGCACAAAACTATGCAGCAAGTATAGCATGAGTACGTAAATCAACGCATACCTAGTAAGTACCCCGCCTAACCTCGAAGAAGTAGTGACGAAGGGTTAACTCAGACACTTACTATGGTCTATAATATCAGGTACAGTAAGGAAGTGAGTAAATATGAAACCGAGTAAATGTATGAAATAAACATGTATAAAATACGTGGTATAATTCCCCTCTTTACAATTTTAGTCAAGCTCTCATCTAGCAGGATCCCTCCGTAACCAGAGCATATATATAGAGATAGTGGATCTCGTCAAAGAGGTCGTCATAATTCAAATCAGGGAAAAACCTCAGATACACTGGTAATTAAAATAAGAGGCAAATAAAGTACATCAAGAGACTACGAAACATCCCATAGAATCACATTTCAAGTCTTATTATACTTGCATCATTTTAAACTTCTTTTAGGATCAACTGAGCCAGATGAACTATACGTGGAATACATAATATAATGTAATTGTAACAACATGTACAAACAAGGCCAATGAAAGTGGCATCTTCCTCCCTTATTTTACACATATACATTTCATAGACCGTCCTTATTGTTCACATATCGTATTATACACCTATACGTCTCATAGACCGTTCACAGTACCACTTATACAACACACATGTGCGTTTCATAGATCGTTCACAGTGTTCACTTACACAATACAAATACACCTATTCAAGGGCTTGGAAATACAACATGAAAATGATGAATCATGGTAACAATAAAAGGGCTTAGATAGTCGTTAACATCAGGCAAATCTATTAAGAGCTTCCATCCAAATTTATATATATTAAGTTGGGGATCCTTTATAACCACCTTCACACAAAGCGGACCTGCCACCTCACCCAACATATGCGGGTGGAGGTGTATCACGATACCACAGTCTCTACACAAAGCGGTCCTACCGCCTCACCCCTAATATATGCAGGGTGGGGGTATATCACCATACCACAATCCCTACACAAAGCGCCCATGCCGCCTCACCCCAATATATGCGGGTGAAAGTGTATCACAATACCACAATCCCTACACAAGGCGGTCATGCCGCCTCACCCTAATATATGCGGGTAGAGGTGTATTCCACAATACCACAATCCCTACACAAAGCGGTCATGCCTCCTCACCCCTATATATGCAGGTGGAGGCATATTCCATAATACCACAATCCCTACACAAAGTGGTTGCCTCACCCCGATATATGCGGGTGGAGGTGTATTCCATAATACCACAATCTTTACAAAATCCTGTCATGCCGCCTCACCCCAATATAAGCGAGTGGAGGTGTATTCCACAATACCACAATCCCTACACAAAGCGGTCATGCCGCCTCACCCCAATTTATACGGGTGGAGGTGTATTCCACAATACCATAATCCCTACACAAAGCGGTCATGCCGCCTCACCCCAATAAATGCTGGTGTAGGTGTATTTCACAATACCACAATCCCTACACAAAGCGAACATGCCGCCTCACCCCAATATATGCGGGTGGAGGTGTAATTCCAATCACAATACCATATATAAAATCAAAGCGACATAGTTTATCATTACATTTAAGGTCGTAATTTCTCATATCATTGAAATACTTCATGTTCATGCTCATCATGGATAAATATAACTCATTACATTAACACATGCATGGTAAATCAATAAGTCGATTTCAGTGGCACATGGGCCCAATTTCATTTTCTTAGGTTCATCATCATCTAACAAAGGACATCTCCCTTCCATCTCATTATTCACTCCCTTGACCTCTTGCGGTCATTAGCTAGGTTCATGACTCTTGGGGACTTAACAATCGAAGTCATTTACATATATTATTTTAGAAGCATACAACTATAATGAAACCATTGGGACATACAGCACTTCATAATTTCTATTTAGGAAATGACCACATTTCATGTTCATACTATCACTTACTTGTACTTGCCATGGATGATCATAGAACATTAAGAGCATTTAGAATATTTAGGAATATCTCATAACCTTTCACACCATATATCACTTAATCCGTACTTTCAACCACTTACAACATTATTATTTTATTGGCTCTTTTGGCCATACATATGATTCTTCTTTCATGGCACAATGGTCGTATTTCATATTCCACACTTTCATATCTTTCCTTTAATGGATCATCATCATAAATATTAACGTATACAATATTTCGAAAATCACAACTTTAGGTTCATTAGTAATAAAGACTTTAAATACAATGGATTTCTTTCCAAGAAATGGAGTAGAATGATTGACAATCGAAGCACAAGTTAAAATCATATACAAGTAACACATCATGTATCTTGAAATACTTTTTCCCAAAAAGGACAATACACAATTTCCACTCACGAATATGTAAGAATGCAAAACACATTGAAAATACTCACTAAATATAACATTAGCTAAAACAACCACATATGGGCATCACTTGAGTTCATAAGCTTTTAGGAAATTCTATTTTCAAAGTCAATTTTAGAATAGTTGAATCAAAGCTCATTTCATAATCTTTCTCACATCATCTCATTTCATTGGCACCATTGGCCACAAGTGTAACTTTCACTCTTGGCATGTTGGCCACACTTTATATCCGCAATTCACTTATTTTACTTCCAACCATCTTTATAGGTTATCAACAATAAGACATTTCCAATCAAGACTTTATGTACATATATGAGCAATTAAGAGTCTTAAGCATATTGAGTTTTCTCACACAATTTGGCATCATAACCTTCATTTGAAATACCACTCAAAGACATAGTATTTTAATACACATATCATTCTTGAACACATTCCCAAAAGATAACATAATTTGATAGGAGTATTCGGAAAATATTTTGAATACATAATTCTCGACACTTTGCTTATTAGGGACAATCGAATTTATTGGGAACAACCCGGAACATAGAATAAGGAACTGGAGACATCCATACTTGAAACTTACGGGAACATCATTGAATTCAATTCTAAGAAAGAAGTTTAGCCAACATACCTTGCTTTGAGCTTTCTTTAAATTACTACAACGTTCCGAAAATTCTAGAAATTCCAATCTATTTTGAGACATAATAAAATTTAACACAAATTAGGAAGATATTCATGGTTTTTCTCATTTGAGCATTTTATCAAACACTAGGTGTGCAAATTTGGATACAAGGTTCTTCTACAAGATTTCCTTCATTCCACAACCCAATCTTTACTTATTTGATCTCAACAATATTCCCACAAACCTTATTGGTACAAGCATATATACATAATACTCTTACACCCAAGAATCATACTCCCAATCACCAATCTTTTACCCTAAACTCGAAATTGAAGACTAGGGGTTTGAATCTTACCTCTTAGATGAAGATCTTGTGATTAGCTTCCTTGATTCTTGATGATTGGTGCAAGATTAGATGATTAGAATGTTAGGTTCCCTCCTTCTCTCTCTAAAATACTCTAACCTCTCTCTAAAACTTTCAGAAAAATACCCCAAAATAAGTCCCAAAGGCTATTTATTAAAATGGGGTCGGGTTATAAAAATAGAAATATTAACCCTCCGAAATCAGGTCTGCGGTCGCATAATAGATCACATAATGGGTATGAGGGTTGCACAATGCACCGCGTGCGGTCATATAACCACTTCTGCGATCGCATAACCACTTTTACGATCGCAGAATTGGCCGCAGAATTGCATTCTGCCAGCCTTTGGTAATTTGGTTATAACATCTTGTAGGGGTGTCCAAATTATGAACGGTTTGCAGAATCCAAAACTAGACACATAGATCTTTCCTTTGATAGTTATTACACCATATAAATCTTCATAGCATGAGAGTTATGCTCGTTTGAAGTTAGGTCTTATGCGAACTCACTTGAAACTTTAGTCTATCATGAAATTTCCAACTTGACTTGGACTTTGGGCTCTCCTTAGACCCCACATCAATCATAATATGCCTCGTACAGTTATTACCATGTCCAATTGATATCCATCATATTAATATTCCTCGTCCGTACACAAAATAATATAATTAGCACATATCAACTTTCTTACTAGCGCTTAAGTATGTCAAAATATTTCTGGGGTGTTACAGATGTGAAAGTGGATTTTTGGTTTGACATAAGTGTGGGGTTTCGAACAATGAAATGTATGTATTAAAGTGCTTAGCGAGGTGTAGTCACTCTTATATCTAAATGTATCCTACCCATCCCGCAGCCTATGTTACAACTAGTTAAAGTCTTACTTGATCCATGACTGAATGGGCTCGATTATTTTAGTAGTACACTACAGGAAGATTATGGTACGTCTTTTGCAGCACATGAATGTTGTTTCTGAGTGTGAGTGAATTCTTTCTATCTTGAGTTCCTAATTGTTATTAAATTCTATTACGTGTGGAACTACTCTCTATTGTTGTGTGATAGCACTTAATGCATGAAGGAAAGGTAATGTTATTGACCTATGTGTTAGAGTAACTGAGCGGGTTATGAAAAGTGTGTGGTGTTTTTGAGTCAAATCTTGAGGCAAGGATGTTACGTTAGAGTGCTTAATCTATTTTAATTATTCTTGGTGTGATGAGTTATGAGAGTTGTTAAAACCGATCGCGTTTATTTGAAGTATAGTTTGATTGCTCGAGGACGAGTTATGGTTTAAGTGTGGGGTGTTGATGGTAGGATATAATTAGTATTTTTGTCGCTTCTGGCACTTTATTCATGTTTGAGCTTTAATTGATTGTGTTTTGCACTTATTGTGTGTTTTTTGCCTTTTAGGAGTGATTTCAAGTGATGTCGATGTTGCGGAGATATTGAGTTTTTTGCCTTTTAGGAGTCATGTTTGAGCTATATTGAGCTTTGAAGTATGAGTAAAAATCCAAAGAATCAAGCCGGGATCGTGTTA
This sequence comes from Nicotiana tomentosiformis, assembly GCF_000390325.3. Taxonomy (NCBI): domain Eukaryota; kingdom Viridiplantae; phylum Streptophyta; class Magnoliopsida; order Solanales; family Solanaceae; genus Nicotiana; species Nicotiana tomentosiformis. The sequence continues at coordinate 62,567,553 of NC_090818.1, forward strand.
GGGGGTCGAGGACCAAGTATGGACGTCAAAAATCAAAGTTTGGTCCGTACTCTGAGAATTCACAACTGCCGCGACGCGTGGGACGTCGCGCTTGTGCAAATTCCTACTTTCTGTCAGAAGCTAGCTCTCTGGATTTCCCCACTAATGCCCCGCATGGCGCGTCGCCCTATGCGGCGCGCCTGTGCAATTTTTACAGAGTAAATGTTATATTTCGGCTAGAAAAAGGTGATTTCATCTCGGCCTGACCCTACTTGGTATAAATGAATGGAAAACATTATTTTCTAGACTTTTGTAACATATTAGACCTAAGGAGGCTAAGGAGGAGTTGGAAGAACACGAGCACAAGGATTTAATTATTCCTTCCTCACTCAAGACACGAGTTTGAATTGAATTTATGTTTTCCTATACTTTAACTTTATTTGTGATGAATTTCTCCATATCTATGGAGTAGTTCCCTTTAGGGTTTGATAGATTTGGTGTTCTGATGATTTTTTGTAGATTATAACTCTAGTTCTATGTATTGAAGCATTTTTGGATGATTTAAATGTTGCATCTATATTCACATGTGCATATAATCGAGAGGGGCATAACTTGTGATATCTTTACATTATATTGGTGGTTGAGCATATTAATTCTTCTTAGTAATTGTAAGAGTCTAGTTGAATTATTAATTAAACCTAGTTAGGAGAATAATCGAAAGAGATTTTTCTAAAGACCAATCCACTACGCATTCTTGCATATCTTCATGTGCTTAAATTGGTTCATCTTGTGAGGTTAAGACTTAATCGAGAGAGGAGTTATTGCTGAACATGTGAACTAATAATTGAGTGAATTCGAGAGACTCACTTAAACATTAGAAGTGAAGTATCTAGAGTTAGATCCCAAATAATTATCTTGCACCTATCCTATCAACCCCTACTTTCTTCCACTGATAACTTCCTTGCTTATTTGTTGCGATTGTCATTGGTCAATAACTTTAGATTCTTAGTTAATTTTAGTTAGACGTCTTATAAATCTCAATTGTTGATCATCTTGGGTAGCAACCAAACTAGAAACTACGAGAATACTGTTTAAATCCAATCCATGTGGATACGATATTATATTATACTATATTTGATTAGCGAGCATAATATAAGTGTGTGTTTTGTGCTCGTCAGCAGCCCAACATCGCAAATGCGAGAACAGAGCACCAGTAACAGCTGAGCCTTATATAACCTCTACGGGACGCGTACAAAACTCATTCGAGCCCTCGGAGCTCTAAACCAAATATTCACACAAGTCTAAAAATATTATACAAACTCGTTCACGCGATCAAAACACCAAAATAACATCTAGAACCACGAATCGGACACCAGAACGCATGAAAATCACAATGAACTTTAAGAACTTCTAGAACTGCAACCAAGTGTCCGAACCACATCAAATCAACTCCAAATGACACCAAAATTTGCAGACAAGTTCCAAATGACAAAATGGACATATTCCAAGCCCCAAAACTAAAATTCGGACCCGGTAGCCATAAAGTCAAACCATGGTCAAATTTAGAAAATTCCAAACCTTTAAATTACCAATTTTCACCAATTAGTGTTGATACCTACTAGAAGCATCAAAATGTAAATCCGGGCATATGCCTAAGTCCAAAATTACCATCTGGACCTACCGGAGCCATCAAAACTCCGATCCGAGGTGAAATTCACATAAGTCGAATTTGGTCGACTCTTTCAACTTCAAGCTTTTCAAATGAGAATCATCCTTCTAAATCAATTCTGAACCACTCGAAAATCAAAACCAACGATGCACGCAAGTCACAATACACCATATGAAGCTATTCGTGACATCAAACCGTCGAATTGAAGGCAAGTGCTCAAAACGACCGGTCGGATCGTTACAATTTATGTGACAATATTTTTTTCCAATCTATTTTTAAAAGAATGGCGTCTTTCTAAATTTAGAAAGAATTTAATTTAAAGTTTTTATTTTTCTCTTAATGAGAAATTTTATAGCCACAAAAATATACATGGCTCGTTTCATATCTCAATTTCAAAAGCCTTTCTTAAACTTCATCTCGACTCAAACTTTGCCACAAGCCTTTCTTAAACTTCATCTCAACTCAAACTTTGCCACATACAGTGCAATTAAGGAAATAGAATTTTTATGTTTTGTCAAACGGATTCCAAGTCAAAAAAAAGGGAAGGTAAAGATCAGAAAGAAAAAGAAGACAGAACAATGAAAAGATCCTGCAATTTCTTCTTTTTATATTTTTAACCGTTGATAAAGGTTTAGATATATGCCACTAATTGGTGTTTTATATCAAATAAAAAAGTAGACGTAAATCCTAGAAAGCATGCCTATTGCCTAGCTATTGTGGTCAAATCAACTTTGGAAGACTAATAAGCAAGCGTAAAAGACAGTCATTGTGCTTTCCTATTCAAATTTGGTTTACAAATGGTGCAGTAAAGTAAATGAGTGCATCTAAGAGAGAGCACAGGTAGGAGTAATATACTATTACCTCTTCTTTCTTCTTTCTTATTTCTTCTTTCTTATTATTACGACCTCAATTTTCCTCCGTAAGATATCGTGACAGTACCTAATTTTTACGATTAGGTAAACCTAACACTTATTAAATAAATTGACAGAAATTAACCAACAGAACTATTAAGTAGAAATCGGATATTTCTAAATGACTCAACATTTACAATATGAAATAATATCCCAAAACTGGTAGTACAAGTCATAGACTCTACAACTGTTCGGAATGAAAATTAAACAGTACAAGTACAATATTAGAAGGTGACTCCTAGACCTGCAAATACGACAACAAGTTTACCTTGAGTCTCTACAGCAATGCTCGACCAGCTAGCTAATAATCATCAAAAACCGAGACACTTGAGATCTGCACTAAAATGTGCAGAAGCGTAGTATGAGTACACCACAGTGGTACCCAATAAGTATCAAGACTAACCTCAGTAGAGTAGTGACGAGGAACAATCAAGACACCCACTGGACTAAACAATTTGAACAAGTATGAATGTAGATCTAGTGGGGAACAATATCAGTATAAGGCTAGGCATGATGAATTTACAATGATTATAATATGGACTAAAAGCAACAGTTAGCAACGAGACACAACAGGTAGTAACTCTATAGAGTAAGTTGAACACAGTTCAAATCCGGTGGAACCAAATAAAGGAAGATAAGAGACAACTAGTAGGGACAACCGCTTTCACACCAGTTTTTATCCAAGGATTTCCACGAGGTACCAAACCTCAAAATCACAAATCACGAGTCCCAATTCGTGAACCCTAATCACTTGGCATCTTGTGCCCACATTACAACTCATAACCGCACGGAAGACTCACATGCCAATAGAATATTCCTCACAAACCGATATGGGTGATTTAACTACGTGTATGCTTGTGCAACTGTTCTACCACAATTCAAGCCAACAAATAAGAGCGGAGACAATGAATGGCACATAAGAAATGATCATCACAAAATGTACTATATAATAAAGGCAGCAATAAAGTTTAGAGCAGCGACTAGCACAACAAGATTAGCCACATAGAACTGAGCAAATAGTGCAACATGGAGGAAAACAATTAATAGTATGCCAAGGAAAACAACAATCAAAGACAAGTGCACTGAAAAGGGAAATGACAACAAGAGCCCTACCAAGCTCATAGGCTCAAATCATAAAATGAATCATAACATTCCTTATATCACCGCGAGAGCCTTTATATTTAGTATTGAAAATTATTTTTTCCGAAATAGCATCCCGCGTTTTAGCCCACCTTATCACACCGCATGGCTTCTAGTAGTTTCCCTACTAGCCACGCGTTACAAGCCTACCTTAACTCACCGCATGCGTTTCAACACCCAGACCTTATACCACCGCATGTGTATCAATAATAATAACAGCACGTCTGAAACCTCGTGCAACACGATAACAACAACACGGTAGAGACCTCGTTCAACACAATAACAATGGCACGGCAAAAACTTCGTGCAATAACATAACAATTATTTCAACAATAACACGTATGCCAAAACATAACAACTCAAATAAATGACTTTCATAATATGTGTCTACATGCCACAACATTTCCTTGAAACAGTTTCAATATCACAACCACACATAGCCCTCGGCTCAACAACACTGAATATCACGGCAACAATGACAATAATACGAGAATATGGCAAGTAAATCAACTCAGGAACTTCAAAACACAAAGAAACGGAAGAACGGACTCACAAACAAGACACAACATGGAATAATGGTCTCACCAATAACACGTATGCCAAAACATAACAACTCAAATAAATGACTTTCATAATATGTGTCCACATACCACAACATTTCCTTGAAACAGTTTCAATATCACAACCACACATAGCCCTCGGCTCAACAACACTGAATACAACAACAACAACGACAATAATACGAGAATATGGCAAGTAAATCAACTCAGGAACTTCAAAACATAAAGAAACGGAAGAACGAGCTCACAAACAAGACACAACAGGGAATACTGGTCTCAACAAGCATAGCTCAACAAGGAAGAGATAATGTGTAGCAATAATTCCACAAATGTACAATCCAATTATAAGAGGAATAACATGAATCAATGATTCCAAATAAGGATAAGTCAACAATGATAAGGGAGAACAAATCCTCATTTAGGATTGAGCAATTACGGGAGAGATACAACAAATTCAATTAAGGATAAGCAGATTATGAAAAAAAAAAAATAACTTCAACTAATGATAGGCAATTACGGAAAAGATAATAATAACTTCAATCAAGGATAAACAATTACGGAAAGGATAGCATGGCAATAAAAGAGGCAACAACTTCAATTAAGACACATAAGAGTTTAATCGGCAATAAGGGTAAAATATAAAGTAATTAATTTTAAATAAGATACGTAAGGGTGAATTTAGTAAATGAGGAATTTAACATGACAAAACAACTTCATATTTAATAGACATAAGAACCTAAGAGCCCTAAACGGTCAAATTTTCACAAATAAGCCCGAGCACGTACTCGTCACCTCGCGTATACGGCCTTCACATGACACAATTAGCACCAAAGACTCAAATCCTAAGGGGTAGTTCCCTCACACAAAGTTAGGCAAGATACTTACCTCGAAGAAGCTAGACTGTTACTCTAAAATGACCTTCTCGAGTGAAACAACCTACGGACGGCTCAAATCTAGCCAAAATAACTTCAATTCAAAAATAAAACTCATAAAAAATAATTCCGGATAATAAAGCTTCAATCTTTAACAAAAACTAAAAAGTCAACCCAAACCTAGGCCCGCACCTCAGATTCCGATAAAATTCACAAAACCCAAACACCCATTCCGATACGAGTTCAACCATACCAAAATTATCAACTTCCGATATCAATTCGTCGCTCAAATAATCATTTTACACTTTTGAAAAATTTTGCAAATTTTCCCAAAATTCCAACTTAATCCTCTAATTTAATGATGAAAACAAAGATAAAATCATGAAAGAAAATCAAAATCGTATAAAGATCACATACCCCAAACAACCAAGTGAAGAACCCCTCAAAAATCACTCAAATCCGAGGTCTCTAGCTCAAAAGATAAAAAATGGACAAAACCCACGATTTTGGAAATATATTCTACTGCCTAGCGATTTACACATCGCAATCGCGGAAGAAATAATGCGATCGCGTATAAGAAATTCCATTGCCTAGAAAAATGTACTACGTGATCGCGAGAATAGGAATGCGATCGCGTAGAAGACATCACATTATCCCACCAGAAGCTCTACACGAATGCGGAAACGGACTACGCGATTGCGACTGGAACTTCGCGATTGTGAAGAAGGAAATGAGACACCAGCAACAACAGTCAAATAACATAGAGAAATGGCTTGTAGCCCCTCCGAAACACACTTGAGGCCTCCGGGACCTAAACCAAATATACCAACACATCCTAAAACACGATACGAACTTAGTCGAGACCTCAAATCACATCGAACAACGTCGAAATTATGAATGGCACCTCGAATCGAACTTATGAACTTTCAAATCTTCCAAGTTTTAAAATTCTTGCCGAAACAAATCAAATCAACCCGGAATGACGTCAAATTTTTCATGCAAGACCCAAATGACATAACGAAACTAATCTAACTCTCGAAATCGAAAGCCGACCCTGATATCACAAAAGTCAACTCTCGGTCAAACCTCTCAATCTTCCAAGAACTTCAACTTTTCAATTTTCGCCGAAATACTTCAAATTATCTTACGGGCCTTCAAATCCAAATCTGGACGCATGCCTAAGTCCAAAATCACCATACGAAACTATTGGAATCATCAAAATACCATTTCGGGGTCATCTATATAAAAGTCAAATTTCGGTCAACTCTTACCGCTTAAGCTTCTAAAAGAAGAATCCTTCTTTCAAACTGATCCTGAATCATCCGAAAACCGAATTTGACCACACACGCAAGTCATACACATAATACGAAACTTTCGAGACCTTAAGCCGCCGAACGGAACACAAATTCTCAAAATGACTAGTCGGGTCGTTACACTTATTCTACTTTTTCCTTATCAATTTTAACAAAAGAGAGGAGAGAGACATGTTTTAGCTAAGTATTAGTGTAACAAGCTCCCAAGTAAAGCCGTTTAGTCGATTTTCATTTTAAATACTTGTTAAACGATTACAGGCCAAAATTAGACAGCCAAACGTTTAAAAACTCAACTTGAGAAATTTGTTGGAAGCGTCTCGTGTTGATTTTATCATGGGTATTCTTTGTCTTCTTCTCTCTACCTTGGGAGTCAAGCAATTGACTTGTTAACAAATTATAATGTAGAATAAGACAGTCTCTTCCCCCTTTCCTTAATTCATCCATTTAGGATAAACTTGAAAAGGAGAAAATGATTTTATGTACCATATATATTATCTTTCTCTATTATTAATTACATCATCCATGTCAAAATTCTGAAGCAAAGTTTTTTCTTAAATGTAAAAGATTGTTTTTAAAAAATTATATCTTTGAGAAACAGATCAATAAAAGATTGTCTTCTTATTGTTGAAGATATATAATTTCCGATTGACTTAAATATGTCATGGAAATTACAATCATGCTAAAAATGTAGAACTGTCAATAATTATCATACATGCATGTATCAAGTAAATATCGCCTATAGAATATAAACGGCCTAAATAACTGAACCAGAAAATAGCCAACTAAGGTTTACTCACAAGAGACTTCAAAACTTTGAATTTAAAGATGAGAATAATTTTGATTCTGATAGAAACTGCAGCGACAATATGAAATGAGACGTTGCCACTTATATACTTGATTCTTTGAGTAATACAAATGTACTAGTTTTTCGATCAACTTGGCAGTTCAGAAAATAAAGAAACACTTCAGTTTATTTACTAGACTAGACACGAGAATTGGCACTAAATTAGTAAATTAGGATAATGACTTTTGTCTTCTTTTAATATTGGCAAGCAGCTCACGTGTAAAACCTCCAATTTTTTTGGGGTTGTTAATTGCTTGTTCTAGTTGGATACTACAATATTCTTTAATTAATATACAGCCTCCTCTTTAGTATCGAGAATTTCAAGCGAAATTAATATACTCTTCTAGACAATTAGCAAAAATACATAAGTACTCTTAATTTTGCGGGTAATCTCTTACCCTCTTATTATTTTCTGGAACGGAATTAACACCTCGTGAAAGGTTATATTAGCTTCACAGCATGAAGTGAGATACATGTGTGCCATGTCATTGCTATGTCACTGCCACCTCATCACCATGTTATTACATGTCAAAACATTCCTATTTTTTCCTCCACATTATATTTTTCTAAAACTTTATCCTTTTTTTTTGTATGCTCTTTCCCACACCACTATACCCCAATTTTCCACCACATTCTCCATCATGCCAACACTACGATCGCCAGCACGAACCACCATAAATATCGGTGCCACCACCTTCAAATCCCCAACCAGCTATCACCGCCTTACAATGCCCCACCCCACCACATAACTCACCTCCTCCCATCCCCTTTCATAGCAAGTCCAGTGGCGGAGCCACCTTATAGGAAGGGGTGTCAAATGACACCCATTCGCGGGAAAAATACGTTGTGTAACTAGGTAAAAAAATAAATTATATATAAATATACTATGTATTGACTCCCCTTAATTTTTCGGTATGTTTACTTTTATATATTTTGACACCACTTAACAAAAATTCTGGCTTCACCATTGATAGCAACCACTTCTTTCAACACCCCTACCGCTAATCTTACACAAGTTTGTAGTCCAAATGTGTGTGTGTGATGATCCAAATAAGTAGGGGTGGCAAATAGACGGGTTAGGTTGAATTTGGGCGGATCAAGATGGGATGAGTCAATAAAAGGTTATTTCCCAATCCAGCCCAAAATGTACGTGGGCTAAGATGGGCTGGGTCAAGATGGGCTAAGCAATGGGTCATAATCCAACCCGCCCAACTTGACCCATGTGTTTAGAACCATGCTCATCTTGCATAAGCGTATCAAAGCCTTATACCTTTTATACACCTATGTATATTCCCTATTTTCTTAGCTTCCTCATAACTTATTCGTTCCATCCACTGATGATGAATTGCTATATATCTAATTTTAAATTTTTAACTAAGAAACACATGGATTAATCTTATACTACACTATTTATGAGCTTTTATAATTTTCTAATACAAAATAAATATTTAAAAATGTATAAGAAAGAAGAAAAAAAGAAATGAAAATAGCGGTTGAAAAAAGAAAGACAATATTTCAGAAGAAAATGTTTTGAAGAAAATTTTTATTCAAGATAAAGGTTTGGCTAGTTGAAGGTTTTTTTTTTCTTTTGTTGGAATTGTCCATTAAACAATTCATTTAGAAAAGAGCCTTCCGGCCACAAAAAATTGTTAGAAAACTTTGTTGATTAAATCCTTTAGAGAAAAATATCCATTAAACAATTCATTTAGAAAAGAGCCTTCCGGCCACACAAAATTGTTAGAAACTTTGTTGATTAAATCCTTTAGAGAAAAATAGCCCAGATAATTTTCTGTACAAACTTTAATTTATATCTATTTATGTAATTTTTTATTCTTTACAATGTAACAGAAGAAGCCCTGCTCAACCTTCCGGCCACAAAAAATTATTAGAAAACTTTGTTGATTAAATCCTTTAGAGAAAAATATCCATTAAACAATTCATTTAGAAAAGAGCCTTCCGGCCACACAAAATTGTTAGAAAACTTTGTTGATTAAATCCTTTAGAGAAAAATAGCCCAGACAATTTTCTGTACAAACTTTAATTTATATCTATTTATGTAATTTTTTGTTCTTTACAATGTAACAGAAGAAGCCCTACTCTCCCCCTCCCCCCCCCCCCCCCAAGAAGTACTCCCTCCTTTCCTAAAAAAAATAATTAGTATTTTGAGAATCAAAATATATTTTCGTAAATAACAAATTAATATTTAGAATTTATAAGTTAAAAAATATCTTTTATATTATTTCTAAATAAGTAAATTTCACCACAACTCAATTACAAAATTATTCATATTTATATTAAAATCTAAATATCTTGATTCTCATTTTTAAACTTAGATACAGAAACTAGTGATGGGGCAACTAAGTAAATTTTCAGACAAACCTTTAGTTGGGTTGAGATCCCTTTATTTTGGGTGAGCTTCATGGGTTGAATTTGGGCTATTTCATGAGTCAGGATGGGCTATAAAATATAATGGGTTAACTTGGGCTCAACCCAAATAGATCCATGAACTAAAATATTTGTAATTTAACCCATTAATCTCTGGACGGGTTGGGCGGGGTAGAAATGGCATGGGATAATCACTTTTTAACATGGTATTTTATTTTTATCCAGTATTTTTAATGCTGGGCAAAAATAGTCATTACTCTATTAAAATTAATACGAAAAGATGTTTTTACCCTTTCTTCATGAGTGCTGTGTAAATATTAAGGACATGGTGTCCTTAACATTTACACTGCACACATAAAGTTAAGGACATCATGTCCTTAACATTTACACTGCACATATGAAATTAAGGACATGATGTCCTAAAGTTTAACAACGGAAGGTGCAAATACATGATACTTTGTCCTTAATATTTACACAACATTCATGAAGTTAAGGATACCATATCATTAATATTTACACAACACTCATAAAGTTAAGGACACTATGTCCTTAACATTTACACTACACACATGAAGTTAAGGACATCATGTCCTTAACATTTACACTGCACAAATGAAGTTAAGGACATGAGGTCCTAACGTTTAACAACAGAAGGTGCAAATACAAGTTAAGGACATTATGTCCTTAACATTTACACAGCGCACATGAAGTTAAGGATGCCATGTCCTTAATATTTATACTGCACATATGAAGTTAAGGACATGATGTCTTAAAGTTTAACAACGGAGGGTGCAAATGCATGACACTCTGTCCTTAATATTTACACAACATTCGTGAAGTTAAGGACATCATGTCCTTAATATTTACACAATACTCATAAAGTTAAGGACACTATGTCCTTAACATTTACACTACACACATGAAATTAAGGATATCATGTCCTTAACATTTACACTACATAAATGAAGTTAAGGACATGAGGTCCTAACGTTTAACAAAAGAAGGTGCAAATACAAGTTAAGGACATTATGTCCTTAACATTTACACTGCACACATGAAGTTAAGGACGTCATGTCCTTAACATTTACACTGCACATATGAAGTTAAGGACATGATGTCCTAGAGTTTAACAACGGAAAGTGCAAATACATGACACTTTGTCCTTAATATTTACACAACATTTATGAAGTTAAGGACACCATATCCTTAATATTTATACAACACTCATGTCTAGCACAGGGGTATTTTCGTCCGGACAGGCAAAATATTATTAAGCACTGGCTAAAAAGTAAATATATTTTAAAGACTGTCTAAAGAGTAAAGACATCTCTAATTAGCGGAAGTTAGATGGGTTTAGGCTCAAATTACCACCCCGTAAATAAGCAACGATGTGTGCTTTATCACGATCCAAGACTATTGAGCGCGTGACTGGAACATTCGACAAATGAGTGCTTTAATTACCATATATAGGAAACCAACTGAACCTTCATACTTATAATAAAACCATGCATACAATATGAAGTAAAACATTCGACATTTATAGTTGTAGTTGTTGATTCATGTGCAAATTTGATGACTGATAAACAAATGCACGGGAAATGAGATTAAGGAACTGGTCAAATTAATTTAATTATTTTATATTGTCTTAGGCCAATATGTTGAATTTGGTTAATTGGGTTGGAAACATGCGATGGACCGAGAAAGCTAAGGGTTTCCTTCCTATTAAGAAATATACGCGATATGCCTTCTAGAAACACCAGTTGATTCCATGTACCCCAAAGTTATACCAACTTTATAAATTTTTTATTCATTTTTAAAATTTTGAATATTATTAAATACCGCCTATCCCACTTTTAAGGGATAGAATTTTACCAGTCACCCACATTATTTACCTAATTAAATCATATTCCGAAATGGAGATATGTGAGTGTCACGACCTAAAACCTAACCCGTCGTGATGGCGCCTATCGTGGTAATAGACAAGCCGACCTTTCTAAAATACTTTCAAAATTTAAAAGAAATGAATTAAGACATTTAAAATAACCGGAGTTTCTCATAAATAGGGGGTAAAACCCAAATAAAACATAAGTGCGGAAAACAAATAGCCCGACATCGGGGTGTCACTAAGTCATGAGCAACTAGACTCTCAATCTAAAAGACTGTCTACAATAGTCTGCGTCTAGATATCAATACAGAGAAAGAAAGATAATAAGGAAGGAGCACAAGGTCTGCGAACGTCGGCAGCTACCTCGTAAATCTCCGGAAGATCAACTGCGCACGAACTCAATGACCTCCACGTCCGATCACACCTGGATTTGCACACAAGGTGTAGGGAGTAACGTGAGTACTTCCAACTTAGTAAGTAATAGAATTAAATAAGGAACTGAGAATCAGTGACGAGCTACACAAATACAGTTCATTGCAGTAATTTCAGCAAGAAAAATAGGCATGCTTTCAATCTGGCATTTTAAATCAAAACATTTCGAGCTTAACTACAATAATATAAGCCCTACAGAAATTTTCACAACAACAACAATTAGCAACGAAGTGCAACAACAAATAAGAGCAAGTACAGCCTCACAGGGCTACTGTCACTCATCCTATCTCAACAGCTCAACCACTCCGCTCTCAGCCTCAATACCCACAATCAAAGGTACATGCGCTCACTGGGGGTGTACAGACTCCAGAGGTGCTCCTACAGCCCAAGCACTATATTGCTGCGGCGTGCAGCCCTATCCATATATTGCTGCGGCGTGTAGCCCGATCCATATATTGTTGCAGCATGTAGTCCGATCCATATATTGTTGCGGCGTGCAGCCCGATCCATATATTGTTACGGCATGCAGCCCAATCCGATATATGGCCCGAAGGCTTGTTGCGGCGTGCAACCCAATCCAATATTGCTGCGCCGTGCAACCCGATCCAATATATCTCACATAGCTCTCAACCCGGCACTCAAGCCCTATCTCAGTCACTAACCTCTCCAGCCCCCCAGGCTCACAGAATATCATAATAATTAGCCCAAACTGAGAATACAACAAGTATTAACAAGAAATGAGAGGGAATGAAGATATAACGCACAAGTAAGACTGTGACTAAGTACAAGACAATAATTAGCAGAGAATTCAACAAGTATTCGACCGTTACAGGTCCCAGCAGTGATATCATATGGCCTAAGCATGGCTTCTAACATGAAAGGCAGTTAATTGCTCAAGACAAGGAAAAAATAAGTAATAACAATGGTTATTCGACTTTACAGTCTCACGGGACGGACCAAGTCACAATCCCTCACGGTGCACGCTCACACGTCCGTCACCTAGCATGTGCGTCACCTCCAAATATTCACATCATACAAATTCTCGGGATTTCATACCCTCAATACCAGATGTAAGACTGTTACTTACCTCAATTCGAGCAAAACCTACTCTGCGATGCCTTTGCCTCTCAAATCGGCCTCCAAACGTCTCGAATCTAGCCACAAGTAATACAACACAATAAATAAAGGCTAAAAGGATCAATTCCACAAGAAAACTACTAAATTAGAGCCAAAATCCGAAATCGACTCAAACTCGACCCGCGGGCCCACGTCTTGAAATCTGACAAAAGTCACAAAATCCGAAAGCCCGTTAACTCACGAGTCTAACCATACCAAATTTATCAAAATTCAGCCTCATTTAGTCACTCAAATCCCCAAACATCCACTCTCCAACTCTCAAGCCCTAAATCCCCCAAATTTCTAGCTCAAAGCCCTAATTAGATGATCAAATCAACGGAAAAACACCATAACTAAGGATAATTAGGCTCAAGGAACTTCCCTCAGTGAATAGTCTTGAATTTCCTTCAAAAATCACCTCGAAAGCTCCAGAGTCCGAGTTCAAAATTGTGGAAATGAGGAAAAATCTCGAAGTCCTCTATTTATACATTTTGCCCAGTGAAACAGCACCTGCGGTCCCTTTTGTCGGTTCAACGACGCCGCATCTGCGCACCAAGCTCCGCTTCTACAAAAAGACACTTAAAACCCCTAGAACGCTTCTGCGACTCTCGACCGCATCTGCGATCATCGCAGGTGCGGAAACTACCTCGCCCCTGCAGATTCCCTCTCGCACCTACGCATGCCTGCCCGCATCTGCGACTCTCGCAGGTGCGGGAATACCTTCGCACCTACGGTTCCAACACAGGTCGTCTATGTTCACATCTGCGGCTCCTCAGTCTCCTGCGGACTCGCGTCTGTGGCTCCCACTCTGCAGGTGCGGAAGACACCAGAACCAGTAGCTTCAACTGCATTTTCCAAGTTTCAAACCTACCGTTAATCACCTAGAATCACCTCGAGGCCCTCGGGACCTCAACCAATCATACCAACAAGTCCCATAACATCATACAAATTTAGTCGAACCTTCGAATCACTCAAAATAACATCAAAACACCCAATTGCCCTTGGATTAAAGCCTAAGAACTTCTAAACTTCCAAATTCTGCAAACGATGCCGAAACCTATCAAACCACGTCCGAATGACCTCAAATTTTACACACACGTCAAAAATGACACCACGAACCTACTCCAACTTCCGAAAATCCATTCTGACCCCAATATCAAATTTTTCACTACCGATCAAAATCGCCAAATTTTCAATTTTCGCCAATTCAAGCCTAATTCCACTACGGACCTCCAAATCAGATTCTGAACATGCTTCTAAGTCCAAAATCACCTAACAAAGCTAACAAAACCATCAAAATTCAAATCAGAGATTGTTTACACATAAATCAATATCCGGTTGACGCTTTTAACCTAAGTTTCTAATAAAGGGACTAAGTGTCTCAATTCACTCTGAAACCACTCCGGACCCAAACTAACTAACCCGACATATCATAATATAACTGAAAAACACAAAAAGAAGCAGAAATGGGGGGAAATAGAGCTATAACTTTCAAAACGACCGGCCGGGTCGTTACCTCCTCCCCATCTTAAACAAACGCTCGTCCTCGAACGGGTCTAGAAACATACCTGGAGTCTCAAATAGGTGTGGATATCTGTTCTGCATCTCCCGCTCAGTCTCCCATGTGGCCTCCTCCACAAGCTGACCTCTCCACTGCACCTTCACTGAAGCTATATCCTTTGACCTCAACTTCCGAACCTGCCGATCCAAAATGGCCACCGGCTCCACATCATAAGTCATATCACCATCCAACTGAACCATGTTGAAATACAAAATATGGGACGGATCTCCAATATACTTCCGCATCATAGAAACGTGAAACACTGGATGCACACTCGACAAGCTGGGTGGCAAGGCAAGCTTGTAAGCCACCTCCCCTATCCTCTGAAGCACCTCAATAGGCCCAATGAACCGGGGACTCAACTTTCCCCTCTTCCCAAATCTCATAACACCCTTCATGGGTGATACCTACTGCAAAACCTTCCCCCCAACCATGAAAGACACATTACGGACCTTTCTATCCGTATAGCTCTTCTGCCTAGACTACGTCGTGCGAAGTCGCTCCTGAATCGATTTCACCTTGTCTTATGCATCCTAGACGAAGTCTGTACCCAAGATCCTAGCCTCACCCGGCTCAAATCATCCTACTGGAGATCTACACCTACTCCTATATAAAGCCTCATACGGAGCCATCTAAATGCTCGACCGATAACTGTTGTTATGTACAAACTCTGTGAGCGGTAGAAACTGGTCCCATGAACCCCCAAAGTCAATGACACAAGCGCGTAACATGTCCTCCAATATCTGGATAGTGCGCTCAGATTGTCAGTCCGTCTGAGGGTGAAAGGTTGTGCTCAACTCAACCTGAGTACCTAACTCTCATTGCACGACCCTCCAAAATTGCGATGTAAACTGAGTGCCCCTATCTGAAATGATGGAAAGTGGGACACCATGCATGCGAACAATCTCTTGGATGTAAATCTCAGCCAACCTCTCTGAAGAGTAAGTAATACCAACTGGAATGAAGTGCGTGGACTTGGTCAGCCGATCCACAATAACCCAAATAGCATTGAACTTCCTCGAAGTCTGTGGGAGCCCAACTACGAAGTCCATAGTGATCTGTTACCACTTCCACTCTGGGATCTCTAACCTCTGAAGCAAGCCACCCGGTCTCTGATGTTCATACTTAACCTGCTGACAGTTGAGACACCGAGCTATAAACCCAACTACATCCTTCTTCATCCGCCTCTACCAATAGTGTTGTCTTATATCCTGGTACATCTTCGCGGCACCCGGATGGATGGAATACTGCGAGCTGTGGGCCTCTTCAAGAATCAACTCCCGGAGCCCATCTACATTAGGCACACATATTCGGCCCTGCATTCTCAACACACCATCATCACCAATAGTCACATCCCTAGCATCACCTCATTGAACCGTGTCCTAAAGAACGAGCAAGTGAGGGTCATCGTACTGCCGCTCCTTGATACAGTCATAAAGAGAAGACCTGGAGACCACACAAGTCAATACCCGACTCTGCTCCTAAATATCCAATCTGACAAGCTGGCCGGCTAAGGCCTGAATATCCAATGCCAAAGATCTCTCTACTGCTTGAAGATACGCTAAACTCCCCAAACTCTCTGCCCAGCAACTCAAGGCATCGGCCACCACATTGGCCTTCCCGGGAGGGTACAAAATGGTGATATCATAGTCCTTGAGAAGCTCCAACCACCTCCGCTGACGCAAGTTAAGATCCTTCTGCTTTAACAGATGCTGCAAACTCCGGTGATCAGTGTAGATCCTACAATAAACCCCGTACAGATAGTGTCACCAAATCTTCAGGGCGTGAACAATAGCTGCTAACTCAAGATCATGGACAGGATAGTTTTTCTCATGGGTCTTCAACTGGCGCGAAGCATAAGCAATCACCCTACGCTCTTGCATCAGAACACATCCAATACCTATCCTCGAGGCATCACAATACATGGTGTAAGAACCTAAAGCTGATGGCAGAACTAACATTGGATCTGTGGTCAAGGAAGTCTTGAGCTTCTGAAAGCTCTCCTCACACTCATCCGACTACCTGAATGGAGCACCCTTTTGGGTCAATTTCGTCAAGGGCGGTGCAATAGATGAAAATCCCTCCATAAAGTGATGGTAATAGCCCGCCAAACCAAGAAAGCTCCTAATCTCCGTGGCTGAGGATGGTCTAGGCAAACTCTCCACCCCCTCTATCTTCTTTCGGATACACCTAAATACCCTCACTGGACACCACGTGCCCCAAGAATACCACTGAACCGAGACAAAACTCACACTAGGAGAACTTTGCATAGAGCTTCTCCTCCCTCAATATCTGTATCACAATCCTCAGGTGCTGGGCATGCTTCTCCTTGCTACTAGAGTACACCAGGATATCATCACTGAATACAATAATGAATGAGTCCAAATAAGGCCGAAACACACTGTTCATCAAATGCATGAACGTTGCTGGGCGTTAGTCAGCCCACAAGACATCACAACGAACTCATCCTGAAAGTTGTCTTAAGAATATATTTATCCCGAATCTTCAGCTGGTGATACCCTGACCTCAAATCAATCTTGGAGAACACCTTCGCCCCCTGAAGCTGGTTAAATAGATCATCAATACGTGGCAAAAGATACTTGTTCTTGACTGTGACCTTGTTCAACTGCCTATAGTTAATGCACATCCTCATAAAACCATCTTTCTTCTTTACAAATTGAACCGGCGCACCCTAAGGTGACACGCTAGGCCGAATAAACCCCTTATCAAGGAGTTCCCGAAGCTGTTCTTTCAACTCTTTCAACTCCGCCGGTGCCTTACGATACGGTGGAATAGAAATGGACTGAGTGCCCGGCACCAAATCAATACCAAAGTCAATATTCCTGTCAGGCGGCATGCCCGGCAGGTCTGCAGGAAACACATCTGGAAAGTCACGTACCACCGGAATAGAATGAATAGCAGGAGTCTCTGCACTAACATCCCTCACAAAAGCCCTATAGGATAGACAACCCTTCTCAATCATCCGCTGAGCCTTCAAATATGAGATTACCCTACTAGGTACATAGTCTATAGAACCGCTCCACTCAACCCTCGGCAAATCCGGCATCGCCAACGTCACCGTCTTAGCGTGACAATCTAGAACGGGGTGGAATGGAGACAACCAATCCATACCCAATATCACATCAAAGTCAACCATACTGAGCAGCAAAAGGTCTACTCGGTTCTCCAGACCCCCAATAGTCACCACACATGACCGATATACACAGTCCACAATAATAGTATTGCCCATAGGAGTAGATACATGAACAGATGAAACTAAAGACTCACGGGGCATATCCAGAAAATGAGTGAAATACGAGGAAACATATGAATAAGTGGAACCAAGGTCAAATAATAAAGAGGCATCTCTGTGACAAACTGAGACAATACATATAATCACAGCATCTGAAGCAATAGCATCTGGTCTGGTAGGGAGGGCATAGAAACGGGCCTTGCCACCCCCTGATCTGCCTCCCCTCTCGAGTGATCCCTAGATGACTGAGCTCCACCCTAGCTGACTGGGCGGGCGGTGGAAGAACTGATGCTGATGACATAGACTAGCTCCTCTGCGGAGCGGGACCTCCCACTAGACGGGGACACTCTCTACTCATGTGACCAAACACCCCACACTCATAGCAACACCCCGGTGCTAGTGCTGGGGACTGAAGGGAGCCCCGAGCACTGAGATAAATAGCAGAAGGACCCGGCATAGACGAACACTTACCCGATGGAGCATGAGAAGAACTCTGCGCTGGAAGGGCACTAAGAGATGAACGGCCCTGCTGATAACTGTGAGAACCATGGCCAGATGATGCACCACGGTGAACTGGGCGAGCCGTCTGAGCATGTCTGAATGGACGGCCTCTACCGTGCTGGAACTGACCCCCAGAAGGAGTACCACTAAATCCACCATGTCCACGAGGCCTCTTTTCCTCCCTCTCAACCCTCTCCTGACCGTGAACCATCTCAATCTGCCGAGCAATGTCGACAACCTCATCAAAAGTAGCACCAGACACTCTATCTTCGGTCATAAGCAACTGCAGCTGAAAAGTGAGGCCATCTATAAACCTCCTGCTCCTCTCCCTGTCTGTGGGAACCAACCAGATAGCATGACGGTCCAACTCTGAGAATCACATCTCATACTGCATCACAGACATATCACCCTAACGAAGTTGCTAAAACTATCTGCGCAGCTCCTCTCTGCGGGACTGAGACACGAACTTCTCTAGAAAGATAACGGAGAACTGCTGCCAAGTAAGGGGTGTTGCGCTGACCAGCCTACGCCTCTCGTAAGCCTCCCACCACCTGAATGCAGCCCCAGAGAACTGAAAGGTAGTGAACGAGACCCCAATGGTCTCCAGAATACCTGTTGTACGGAGTATCCTCTAACACCTGTCTAAGAAACCATGTGCATCCTCTCCCGCTGCACCACTGAAAGATGGAGGCTGGAGTCTCCCAAACCTCTCCAATCTATGTTGCTCATCCTCAGGCATAGCAGGAACCACATAGTCCTGAGCAGCTACAACCGGCTGGGCTGGTGGTGCCCCCGATGTCTGGAATCCCTGTACCACCTGCTCAGGTGTGCGGGCAGCGGGAGTCTGAGCACCTACCCCGACCTGAGAAGTGGCTGTGCACGCGGTTCTGAGCTAAGGCCTGCTGAAGGCGTGGAATCATAATAGGCACAGGTGGTGCCTGAGTTGGTGCATCAACAACTGGAATCTAGTCCTAATCTGGGGCAACTGGTGGATCTGCAGGTATTGCCCCAGCTGCTGTGCAGGCTGCACCTCTGCCCTACCGCAACCTCTATCGCGCCCTCTGGCTCTCACGGCCCTGGCTGGTGGTACTGCTAGTTGTCCATCCCGCCCTGTAGTACGAGTCCTCACCATCTGTGAGAGAATGAAATAACAGATGTTTAGTTACTTGAATCAACAGATTCGCACGACAAGAATTCAAGAATGTGGAGTTTCCTAAGGGTTCTGTAGCCTCTCGAAAATAAGTACAGACGTCTCCGTACCGATCCGTAAGACTCTACTAAACCCTCTCATGACTCTTGGGACCTATGTAACCTAGGCTCTGATACCAACTTGTCACGACCCAAAACCTAACCCATCGTAATGGCGCCTATCGTGGTACTAGGCAAGTTGACCTTTCCAAAACACTTTCAAAATTTAACAGAAATGAATTAAGACATTTAAAATAACCAGAGTTTCTCATAAATACGGGGTAAAACCCAAATAAAACATAAGTGCGGAAAAATAAATAGCTAGACATCGGGGTGTCACTAAGACATGAGCAACTAGACTCTCAATCTAAAAGACAATGTCTACAATAGTCTGCGTCTAGATATCAATACAGAGAAAGAAAGATAATAAGGAAGGAGCACAAGGTCTACGAATGCCAGCAGCTACCTGGTAAATCTCCGGAAGATCAACTGCGCACGAACTCAATGACCTCCACGTCCGATCACATTTGGATCTGCACACAAGTGTAGGGAGTAACGTGAGTACTTCCAACTCGGTAAGTAATAGAATTAAATAAGGAACTGAAAAGCAGTGACGAGCTACACAAATACAGTTCATTGCAGTAATTTCAGCAAGAAAAATAGGCATGCTTTCACTCCGGTGTTTTAAATCAAAATATTTCGAGATAAGGTACAACAATATAAGCCCTCCAGAAAATTTCACAACAACAACAATTAGCAATGTAGTGCAACAACAAATAAGAGCAAGTACAGCCTCACAGGGCTATTGTCACTCATCCTATCTCAACAACTCAACCACTTGGCTCTCAACCTCAATACCCACAATCAAAGGTACCTGCGCTCATTGGGGGTGTACAGACTCCAGAGGGGCTCCTACAGCCTAAGCGCTATATTGCTGCGGCGTGCAACCCGATCTATATATTGTTGCGGCGTGCAGCCCGATCAGATATATGGCCCGAAGGCTTGTTGCGGCGTGCAACCCGATCCAATATTGTTGCGGCGTGCAGCCCGATCCAATATATCTCACATAGCTCTCAACCTGGCACTCAGGCCCTATCTCAGTCACTAACCTCGCCAGACCCTCGGGCTCACAGAATATCATAATATCCCAAACATAGAATACAACAAGTATCAACAAGAAATGAGTGGGAATGGAGATATACACACAAGTAAGACTGTGACAGAGTACAAGATAGCAATTAGCAGATAATTCAACAAGTATTCGACCGCTGCGGGTCCTTACAGTGATATCATATGGTGTAAGCATGACTTCTAACATGAAAGGCAGTCAATTGCTCAAGACAAGGAAAAAACAAGTAATAACAATGGCTATTCAACTTTACAGTCTCACGGGATGGACGAAGTCACAATCCCTCACGGAGCATGCTCACACGCCTGTCACCTAGCAAGTGCGTCACTTCCAAATATTCACATCATACAAATTCTCGGGATTTCATACCCTCAAAACCATATTTAAGACTGTTACTTACCTCAATCCGAGCAAAATCCTACTCCGCGATGCCTTTGCCACTCAAATCGACCTCCAAACGTCCCGAATCTAGCCACAAGTAATACAACACAATCAATAAAGGCTAAAGGGATCAATTCCACAAGAAAACTACTAAATTAGAGCCAAAATCCGAAATCTACTCAAACCCGGCCCCCTGGTCCACGTCTCAAAATCTGACAAAAGTCACAAAACCCGTTCACTCACGAGTCTAACTATACAAAAATTATCAAAATATGTCCTCATTTGGTCACTCAAATCCCCAAAAATCCACTCTCCAACTCTCAAGCCCTAAATCCCCCTAATTTCTAGTTCAAATCCCTAATTAGATAATGAAATCAACGGGAAAACACCATAACAAAGGATAATTAGGCTCAAGGAACTTACCTCAGTGAATAGTCTTGGATTTCTTTCAAACATCACCTCAAAAGCTTCTAAGTCCGAGTTCAAAATTGTGGAAATGAGAAAAAATCTCGAAGTCCTCTATTTATACATTCTGCCAAGTGAAACGGCACCTGCGGTCCCTTTTGTCGCTTCTGCGATGCCTCATCTGCGGACCAAGCTCTGCTTCTGCGAAAAGTCACTTAAAACCCCTGGACCGCTTCTGCAACTCTCGACCGCATCTGGTATCATCGTAGGTGCGAAAACTACCTCGCCCCTACGGATTCCCTCTCGCACCTGCGCATGCGTGCCCGCATCTGCGATTCTCGCAGGTGCGGAAATACCTTCGCACCTGCGGTTCTTACCCAAGTCCTCCATGGCCGCATCTGCAGCTCCTCAGTCACTCCTGTGGACTCGCACCTGCGGCTCCCACTTCGCAGGTGCGGAAGACACCAGAAGCAGTAGCTTCAGTTGCATTTTCCAAGTTCCAAACCTTCCGTTAACCACCTGGAATCACCCCAAGGCCCTCGGGACCTCGACCAAACATACCAACATGTCCCATAACATCATACGAACTTATTCGAACCTTCGAATCACTCAAAACAACATCAAAACACCAAATTACTCTCGGATTCAAGCCAAAGAACTTCTAAACTTCCAAGTTCCAGCAAACGACGCCGAAACCTATCAAACCACGTCCGAATGACCTCAAATTTTACACACAAACCACGTCCGAATGACCTCAAATTTTACACACACGTCACAAATGATACCACGAACCTACTCCAACTTCCGGAAATTCATTCCGACCCCGATATCAAATTTTCCATTGCCGACCAAAATCGCCAAATTTTTATTTTCGCCAATTCAAGTCTAATTCCACTACAGACCTCCAAATCACATTCGAAACGCGCTCCTAAGTCCAAAATCACCTAAAGGAGCTAACGGAACCATCAAAATTCAAATCCGAGATCGTTTACACGTAAGTCAATATCCGTTTGACTTTACCAACTTAAGCTTCTGATAAAGAGACTAAGTGTCTCAATTCACTCTGAAACCACTCCGGACCCGAATCAACTAACCCGACATATCATAATATAACTGAAGAACACAAAAAGAAGCAGAAATGGGAAAAACGAGGCTATAACTCTCGAAACGACCGGGCGAGTCGTTACAGTGAGAGAATACCATATCTATATCTATATCTATATCTATATATATATATATATATATTAAAGGAATAAAGTTACCATATATAATTAGCATTGTGGTTAAGCCAAATGACAAGTTAATAAATGCCAATAGTATATATGGTAACTTTATTCTATATTTGACTATAAAGTTTTTAAATTTGAATTAAAATAAAAAAGAAATTTATCTTTTATTATCATGTTATCATACTTAATTAAGTTAATGTTCATACGCAATCATATTAGGAACTTTTGTTATCTTTTCTAATTATTTAAGTACTACTTCGCCTCTGGCAAAAAAGAAAAATAAAACTACTCCATATTCTACATATATATTAAAGGAATAAAATTACCATATATAATTGGCATTGTGGTTAAGCCAAGTGGCAAGCTAATAAATGCCAATAGTATATATGGTAACTTTATTCTATATTTGATTATATATATATCATACTTAATTCGGTTAATGTTCATACGCAATCATGTTAGAAACTTTGGTTATCTTTTCTAATTATTTGAATACTATTTCGCCTCTGGCAAAAAAGAAAAAGAAAACTACTCCATATAATGATAAAACTCTTTCACCTTTAAAACCCTATAATTATTGTTCTTTAAAACACTATAGCTAGATTTGAATAAAGCAAATTTCTTTTAAAAATATATATATATATATATATATATATATATATATAGGGTTTTAAAAGTGAAAGAGTTTTATATATGGTACACGTCTATGTTTATCTAGATAACAAAAAAAATTTTAAAATTGAATAAAAATTTACTTACATATATAATGAAGTAAACCTACATGCTGGAGAAAGAAACATCATAAAAATCAGTCAATATTCAAAAAATATTTTTTTTTCTTTTGAAGAATGTTTGTTTGAAGAGCCAATTTATATAAATGGACATCAAACAAATAACAAAATATTGGTAATACAATTGCTATCATTAATTTCAATTTAGCACCTTCTAGGAATTGAAGGGTACAAGTTGAAACCTCTTCATTTAGCTGCAGTCAAGCCAACATTGCAAAGGTATAATATTTTTTTCGTTGAAGAATATTGGTTTTGAATCCTTAGATTATGTGGAAGGCTTTTTTTCTCGAATTCAACAAGAGGAATATTGGTTTCTAATTGATAGTTTCTATAACGATTTTCAAGTGTAATAAAAAGTATAATTTTTTAATTACAATGGTGTGACGTGAATTGTTTTTTTAAAAATGTAAACAAATTATTCGAAATAGGATTATTTTTAAAAATGTAATATAATTTTAAAAATAAAAAGATAAGATATTTTTGAATTTTAGTAGAGAGTTTTTTAAATTATTATAATAGAATTCATATCATGGATAAAATCAAGAAACCGAAATCCTATGGAATATTTACATAAATATCCCGCCATATGTACTATTTACTTTTTATAGCTAATATATATCGATGATACACAGATAACACATGATTATACATATATTATATATAAATTACACATCTTTTAATTTTTTAATTTAAGTGGTTGGGTGAGAACCTATTTAGGTTGATTAGATAAATCCAAAAGAAAAAATATGAAAGAATTTCAACCAAAGACTAAAAATTTAAATAAATTTCTTATGTAGGCAATTTCTATTAAAACTCATCCTTTATAGCGAAATAAATTAATTATTTGTAACAAATAAAAAGACATAAAAATAAGATAAAAGAAAATAAATTTAGAAAAAATATATGAAAAATCTAAAAACCAGAAATAAGATATGACAACGAATTTTTTCTTCGGTTTCATCTTTGTTAAGTATAAATATTTGAAAGCAGATCTCATCGATTTCAAATATTTGTTTCAATTCAAATACATAGATTATAAGATAAGGATATCTTAGAATATTATTTTTAATTTACATTGTGTGTTGTTTTTAAAAAATTATTATTAATAACAAACTGATATGATATTCGAATTTGAATTTAAATGCAAATTTGAGTAGTTCGCATTGAAGTTAAGCCAAGTATGTTGTCGAAAAAAAACTACTTGAGAGTTTTAAGATAATATACGTAATGTTATATAATAACAATCAACTAATTTAACATTTAGTGATTCAAAAAATAAAAAATCTGTATACATATCGTATTCAAAATTTAAAATCTGTGGCCAGAGATATCGATAAACTCTAAACGTAGTCATACTGAAATAAAGTTTTACCGGCTAAAAAATTATTTAAATTTTTAGATAGCCGATTGAAGTGAATTTTAAATTAAGGGTAATATCTTCACTTGCATCATTATAAAGATAATCATTATTGAAATATATATAAAGTTTTAGAAATTGGAATTTGAAAATAGAAATATTTTTTGAAGGATAACATCATACCAAATAAGAGTTCAAGTCGTAGTAAAAGAGTCACGTCGTAACCAAAGAATCGTTCATATTGTGTCAACCTTTGTGCTTTGTCATAAATACGAGTTATTATTTCACTTTGTGGCAATTTTTAGGTTCCAATGACACCATGAGAATGGTGCAAAAATAAAATTATCACTACGAGATTTGAGAAAATGTTAATCTTTTTTCATTAGTGTTTCTTAATTAATATCTAACGATTATCTATAATTATCTAGAAAGTTTAAATTTTAAGGTTATTTATATATAATTCAAATTACTCAGATATTTAACATGGTTAATGTCAAATATCAAAATAGAGTCATATTAGGGAAAAGAAATTCACTAGCTAAATATTATTTTAAAATTTTTAGATAGTCCACTAAAATGAGTTTTGAATTAAGGATAATATTTTCACTTACATTATTATAAAAATTATTATTATTGAAAAATAAATTTTTAGAAACTGAAATTTTAATATAGAAATATTGTTTGAAAGATATCAATACACTATGAGTTAATATTTTGCTTCCTGACTATTTTTAGGATCCAATGACACCGGTGAGAATGGTACCAAAAAAATAAAATTATAACTAGGAGATTTGAGAAATAGTTAATCTTTTTCATGTAGTGTTTCTTAATTAATATCCAATGATTATCTATATTTATCGAGAAGGTTTAAATTTTAAGATTATGTACATATAATCTAAATAACTCAAATATTTGACATGGTTAATGTCCGCGCATTCGCGCGGATGCTAATACTAGTACAATATGAAAGTATATCAATATTTCATTAAACCAATTATGCCTACAGTATTTATAATAACCTAACAGTATTCCAAAAGAAATAACATTTTCTTTACTAGCATTCCAATTAAACCAACTATATACATACCAATATTTTAATTAAAATCATTCAGTATTCTAAAAAAAAAAAAGAAATATAATCCCAATACATGGAATTGTACAAAGAATATGTTATATACAATGTGAAAAAGTATATTAGTATTCCATTAAACCAATGAGTACTTCAAACAAACTAAACCAATATACACCAGTATTCCGATTTAAAAATGTACCTACAAATATTCAAAATAATAAAATTACAGAAGTACATATCAGTATTCCAATTATATGCTAACAATATGAAAATAAAAGAAGCATATCAATATTCTTAGATTGTAATAACCACAGAAACTACAAAATTAACAACAACAATAATATCTCAAGTGTAATCCCACATAGTAGGGTCTAGGGTGTATGCATGTAACGATTCGTCCAGTCGTTGTGTGTATTTGAGCCCCATTCTCTTATTTGATATTTTTCGTATGTGTATTTATTGTTTTGTGACTTGCGGGGTTGATTGGTTTGGCTTCGGGAAGGTTCAAAGGTGATTTGGAACACTTAGTGTCATTTATGGAAGCTTAAGTTGTATGAATTGACCGAGGTTTGACTTTCGTGTAAACGAACTTGGAATGATATTTTGATGCTTCTAGTAGGTTTATATGGTAATTTTGGACTTAAGCGTATGTCTGAATTTGGATATGGAGGTTCCTAGGTTGATTTGGCTCTTTTTGGCAAAAGTTAGAAGCTTCAAGATTTGGAAGGTTCATAGGTTTGGCTTGGAGTTGACTTTGGTATTATCGGGTTCGGATCATTATTCCAAGAGTTAGAATAAGTTCGTTATGTCATTTGGAACTTGTGTGCAAATTTGAGGTCATTCCGAGTTGATTAGACATGGTTCGACATGTGTTTTGAAAGTTGAAAGTTTGATTTGTTCATTAGGCATGAATTGAGGTGCAATTTGTAGTTTTGATATTATTTTTTTATGATTTGATATCTCGAGTAGGTTTGTATTATGTTTTGGGATTGGTTGATGTGATTGGACTGGATCCGGGGGCCTTAGACGTGTTTCAGATTGATTATAAATAATTTGGTATTATATAGGCATTTCTATTATGGTGTTTTCATATCTGCGAGGTTAGGTTCCCAGGCACGAGTCTGCAGAAGCTGACATTTGCTTGCAGAAGCAAAGTCTTGGCTGGGCAGGGTAGTCCGTAGAAGCGGACGTCTGAGCGTAGAAGCGGACGTCTGAGCGTAGAAGCGCTGGTACATGTGCGAAGGGAGTTCCACATAAGCGGAGTGTAAGAAGCAGGGGGGGGGTTAAGTGAATTTCTACGTCTGCGAGTGATTTTTCGTAGACGTGGTGTCACAGACGCGGTGTCATAGATGTGAAATTTAGACCGCAAAAGAGGAATCATTAGGCAGTGTCATTTTTAATCGAGGGTTCGGCCTCATTTATCATATTCTAAGATTTGGAGCTCAGATTTGGGTGATTTTGAGGTGATTTTCATCACTTGGATTGGGGTAAGTGTTCTTGACTTAGATTTGAATTTGTTTGATGATTCTATCTTTAATTTTGACCTTTGGTTGATGAAATCTAAGGGAGAAATTGGGGTTTTATAAGGAATTTTTCGAAAATAAATTATTGAGATTTGAACTCCGGTTTAGAGTTGGTTTTGGATGAAACTTGTGTATTTTGACTTGTATTAAAATGGGTGTTCAGGATTTGTAAATTTTTCGGGTTCCAGGAGGCAGGCCCGAATTGACTTTTTGGTTTACTTTATGCAATTGATTAAAGATTCAATATTTATCGTTTGAGTTTGATTCTTATGGCTTTATTTGATGTTATTGAGTTGTATTTAGCTAGATTCGGCACGTTTGGAGGTTAATTTGAGAGGAAACGCTATTTTGGGAGATTAGAGGCTACTAGGAGGAGGGAACCTCTTGGCTAACCTTGTTAAGATGGAAACCCTTAAGATTTGACTTGTTTGCTATGTGTTTGAGGTATTGAGGGGTAGTGTATATACGTGGTGACGAGTATATATATATATATATTTACCAAGTTTATATCATGACCGGGGTAGAATTAAATTATTGTATGCCTTGTTTTGTCTGCGTTCTCATATGATTTATCATTTGTTGACTTATGTGACTACGTTTGCTCTCTTATTCATGCTAGAAATCATGCCTAGGCTTATGATAAATTGTGAAGGCATAACAACTTATTCTTGATATGCTAAATGGCGTAATTACCGTAGTCAAATTCTTGAGCATATACATACATCTAAATAATGGATACATGATTTAGACCGAGAATTTTGGCACGAAGGATAATGCCACGACCCAAAATTCAACTAGTCGTGATGGCACCTAACCCAACCCGCTAGGTAAACCAATTAACAACTATCCAATTCCAATGATATTTAATAAGACAGTTAAGTAAAGAAATTATCTGAATCTTATACATTTCCTAAGGACTGGTAGTACAAATCATGAGCTTCTAAGAATAGAGTTTACAAAGCTAAAATGAAGTAAATACATCATCTGTTTGAAAAATACATTAACAGAGTTTTATAGATCTAAGGCTATCATGAACAAGAGGCCGCTATAACCGGGATGCAAATACATCTTCAAATTCAACTTCCATCGAACACAACAACATCAGCAACCATAATCTGCACGCAAGGTGCAGAAGTGTAGTATGAGTATAACCGACCCCATGCACTCAGTAAGTAACAAACCTAACATTATGTTGAAAGTAGTGACGAGCTAACACAAAGGTCGAGTCCAACACAAATATTCCACAACAGTTCATAACATCATAGTACAAGTAATAAAAGAGGTATCTCAGAAATAAAATGCTCAGTTCGTTAACAGTTCCAGAAAATAGGCATTGCTTTTTAAGTATCTCAGTGAAATCCCAAATCTTTTACCGAAAATACCAAAATACGAGTAAGTTTGAAAACTGTGATTTTTCCCAAAACTCCTTTAAATAATAAGTAAGAAGTTTCATTTTCAGATAGCATGAGGAAAGTATGTCTCTATGCCTACATGTCAAGATACCGGTAAAATCATAAATTTCACCAATACCGGGTAGCAGAAGGAAATGCATGTATCTCAAGTATGCATCTCTCATGTACTCACACTCTCAGAGTACTCAATCTCACTGTCTCGCATTCTCTCTCACTATGCTCAATGCTCAGCATACTCAATCACTCAGCACTGTACAATACCTACTGCGGCATGCAGCCCGATCTACATATGACCATAAGGCCCGTTGCGGTGGGCAACACGGTCCACAAATATATAGCCATAAGGCTCGTTGCGGCGTGCAACCCGATCCACATATATATATCCATAAGGCTCGTTGCGGCATGCCAATCGATCCATATATATATATATATATATATATATATATATATATATATATATATATCCATAAGGCTCGTTGCGACGTGCAACACGATTCGCATATATATAGCCATAAGGCTCGTTGCGGCGTGCAACCCAATCTGCATATATATAGCCATAAGGCTCGTTGCAGCGTGCAACCCGATCCATATACATATATATATAATCAATTGCGCTCACTGAGGGTGTGCAGACTCCGGAGGGGCTCCTACAGCCCCAAGCGCCATAATCCGCACGGACAACTCACGTACCATAATATCAATATCCTCACAAACAGGCCCGCGACCTCACTCAGTCATCAATCTCTCCAGTCTCACTCACTGGCTCACAATGTCATGAAACTAGCCCGACAACAATGATACGATGTATCAATAAATAACAACTGAGATAGAGATATGATATGAATGCATGAATATGACTGAGTACGAAATATCAATGAAATCAGTGAAATGACAGCAAGAAACGACCACTATGGGTCCTAGCAGTATCGTCATAAAGCCTAAACATGATATCTAGCATGATTGATAGCTCAATTACTTTATCACATAGTGAAAACCCAGACATCAACAAAGTAGGACTACTATACAGTGCCATGGAAACAACAGAGTCCCAATTCACATGGTGCACGCCCACACGCCTGTCACCTAGCATGTGCATCACCTCAATACCAATCACATAACATGTATTTTGGGATTTTATACCCTCAGCACTAAGTTTAGAAGACTTACTTACCTCGAACAAGCCAATACCAATGCCGAGCAAGCCAAGCGATTCTCCAAAGATGCCATCACGCGCCTAGTGACCTCCAAATGGCTCAAAACTAGCCAAAAGCAACTCAAATACATCAAATAAAGCCCAAGGAAACAATTCCAAATGATAAAGATCAAATCCTTAATCAAAACCCAAAATCGATAAAAAATCACACCCCGGGCCAGCACCTCGTAACCCAACAAAACTCACAAAATCCGACAACCCATTCAATAACAAGTCTAACCATACTAATTTCACTCAAATCCGACTCCAATTCAATGTTCAAAACTCAAAAATTCATATTATGAAATTTTAGGCCAAAACCCCAAATTTTCTCTTTAAAATTGACAATCCAATTACCAAAAATGAAGGCAGATTCATGAAATATAACAAAATCCGAGTAGAGAACACTTACCCTAATCCTTGTGATGGAAAATGCTCCAAAACTTGTCTCAATCCGAGTCCTACATCTCAAAATATAAAGAAAGAACCAAAGCCTCGATTTTATGATTTCTGCCCAGCATTTCCGCATATGCGGTTAAAATGTCGCATCTACGACCTCCTCTTCTGCGGATAAAATCTCGCCTTTGCGAAGCCCATTGAGGCCGGACCTTCCGCACCTGCGGAGATTCTCCGCCTCTGCGCACGCGCAGGTGCGCCAACCAACTCCCGCTCCTGCGCCACTCGCTGCTTCTGCGGCTAATCTTATGCTTCTGCGGACACGCAAATGCGCCCTTACTTCTGCTTCTGCGGTCTTCCTCAGCCAGCTCACACCTCACTTTTGTGACTCCTCTATCGCTTCTGCGACCATTGCACCTACGCAAACCAGTCGCAGGTGCGATCACACCAAAACCAGCAGCTTTTAAAAAATCCAAAAATGCAATAAAATGATCTGAACCTCGTTTAAAACTCACCCGATCCCCTCGGGACCCCGTTCGAACATGCCAATAAATTCCATAACACAATACGGACCTACTCAAGGCCTCAAAACATATATAACAATATCAAAACGACGAATCACACCCCAAATCGAAATCTATGAACTTTGAACTTTTCAACTTCAATAACTTGTGCCAAAACATAGCAAATCAACCTGGAATGAACCCAAATTTTGCACACAAGTCCCGAATAACATAACGAAGCTATTCCAATTACCGGAATCACAATCCGAATCTGATATCCTCAAAGTCAACTTTCGGTCTAACTTTTGAACTTTCCAAACCTTCAAATTTCCAATTTTTGCCAACTTGTGCCGAAACCTTCTAGAAACTTCCAAATGCCAATCCGGGCATACGCTCGAGTCCAAAATCACCATACGGACCTACCAGAACCATCAAAACTCCGTTCCGGGTTCAAATTCACAAAAAGTCAAATTTGGTCAACTCTCCCAATTTAAAGCTTCAACCATGAAATCCATTCTTCCAATTCGATTCCAAATAACCTGAAAGCCAAAACCGACGATTCACTTCATAATACATCATACGAAGCTACTCATGCCCGTAAACTAGCGAGCAACATGCAAATGCTCAAAATGACCGGTTGGGTCGTTACATTCTCCCCCACTTAAACATACGTTCTTCCTCGAACGTGCCAAGAGCTGTACCCAAAACCATCAAACCGCCGCATAACCTTACTATGCACATACCCGGGGGTGATCCCACGTCTCCCTATCCCATACAGGTCCGATAACATAACATAACTAAAATTTCTCAATTCAACCTAGCCCACAAACATTAGAATCCAATTTTCAACATTCAGAATTTCTTATAAGTTCTGAATCTCGCAACCTACATACTGTATAAGTCTGAACAAGCTGTACCAAGCCACAACCATAAACCAAGATACAACCGCATGATATATCATATAACACAGATACTCATAACAATGATTTCTAATCACAATAGCTGCTCAAAACAATCCAATGCCGGTAATAAACCTCATATCAAACAAGACTCCATTCTATAACCTTCGTACATTACCGACGATGAAAAAACAAGCAGAAACTTGTAACCATTCATCAGATCCACCAGTCATGGAGCTCCCTCTCCTTCGACAAGAACTATAGCAAATTTCTAATCCAACTTTTGATATTATCCTTCCAACCATGCTGTAATCAATTCTGATAGTATCCATTCTAGGTCCAATGACCTCATCTCATCAAACACGAACACTCTAGTGACATGACACACCCATAAAATCTAAATCCATAACCCGTGCACCAATAAGCAACAATCCAAATGTACTCAATCATGGAAAAATGACTCAGACGAGAGAACTGTCCCGCAAGTTCAACAAGTACCACCACATCGCAATGCTAAGAACCTATCACGCACCATAGAACCAAAACACATGAATCTAACACAAGAGATCATATCTCAACACAACTCCGCTGCAATGCATGACCCCATCCAAACACTGATCCATATGAAAAACCTCAGCCACTATGCTCAAAATCAATAACCACGGCAATACGATGTCAAGTACTCAAAGTGCATTACCATAACCATGTAGAAGCAGATGACACAATGCCACACAAAACCCGAAAGAACATAACCCATACGCCATCGACCATGCAATACCCAATTACTCATCTCTCTCAAATTTCGCTATAAAGCCCAAATAGAACTGTACCAAGTGTGCTTATAACCAACGAATCACAACTCCTTGTTGCATAGAAGAGTAAATCACAGATCAATTCAGAACACGAATAATCTCAACAACAACCGAATGGCACATCCCTCAATAATAGCAGTATGGAGCCAACTAATCCGGCTCGGTGTAGAATACACATCCTAATTGGGCCTACCAATGGACCCCCAAATCAACTCCGGGCACCCACAAATAGATAAATAGCACTCCCAAAGCCCACAATGACTGAATCATAATACATACTATCATCTGGCTAGCTTCAGTCATGACTTCACAGTCCACAACTATGAAACAATATGCTCTAGAGAACTCACAGTCTCTAAATCCATAGAACACACGAATCACCATATCTGATCCCAACTCCACCGCCAGAATGTCTAACACATCTCTCATACATGATCAACCCATGAGGAATACTGCTAAAATTCTTCGGTGCCGCATAGCAAAATTTGAATATCAACAGTCGATCAACCAGGAGAGTGTCGCAGTACCAGTGAAGTATCCATAAAACAAAACATATTTCCCCTTCTAAAATATATACTCTCATCAAGCCATACCGATTAGTAATATCATTTACCTAGTCATCTGAAACCGTCCATGCTGCCTACGAATTTATGAACTTCCCTTCCAAACTGACTCGTGACCTTGCACATGCAAATCTCAATCCCACACAACACACCGCATCTATCATGCCATCATGTGAAGAGTACAAGAATCTAATAATCAACTCTGAGTCACAAGCAGAATACATACGCGGTCAGTCAGAAACCTTCCATTTAATCTCATCCAGGAGAAAATCTTAATACGCAACATATTCCTCACACCGGTATGAAATATACTCCTCGAACCATGGTAAAAACCATTGAGAACTCTTTGAAATCCATTTGCACATAACCAATCTATCAGAACCAAATCTCTCTAACTCAAACCCAGCCACGTAGGTCGCCAAAACACAAGAGCATTGCCACGAAATACCTGTGGAGAATAGCCACATCATAAGTACCCAAAGAACTTATTATATACATTACTGTGTTGATCCAACATACTACCACGCTGTCCTATTTCTCCAAGTCCCTTCCAAATTGCCTTCAAATTGATACTTCTCCTTGCTGCAACACCACGATCCTTAACCAAAATTCACCACACAAGAGATCCTGGTATAAAACCACAATGCCCTAAGGCCCATAAGCCGCTGACTTCCCTCTTAAGCACCCCAAAGCACCACAACCGCGACACCCACTCTAAAGAGACCTTATGTGAACCTAAAACTGTTTCATTCACCTTCAATGTTGAAATGCATAATCCACAATGGCATAAAAATGCCACAAGTCTCGACACCATCCAATGTAACTCTCAGTTTCTAGCCATATACAAATCTTAAAAATTCCAAATCACTACATATAAATCTTGAATCCATTAGAACCATTCTTGAGAGACATCCACTCTACTCAAATCTAAATTAAACAGACCAAATGGACCGAACGACCTATGCCCCATTAGCACACCAACACCCAAGGGAGTAACTCACACTCCTAAGCAACCGAGCAAATTCCTACTCCGTGTACACTACATCCTTCGCGAATAATCACTCAATTATTATTTTATGATTCCCATATACCCATAGAGTATAATACAACCTGTATCCAAAAATTCCTTTACCTGAGTCATCCTCGATCTCGACCTCTGCAAGTCATAACTGATTCACCAGTATACCCCGAACTGAAACCAATACAACACATAACCGTGCAATCAACTCGTCGATAGCAGACTCCCCCACTTGGCTCAAAGCCATGGAATAAAACATCTGATTACTTACAATAACCATACCCATTACTACCATAATTTCACAGTGAGATTCCACTAAATCCTTCATCCGCTCATGCAACACAAACCATCTAGTACCTCAAATCATCTGCAAATCTCGTGTTCATCCTCGTGATGGTTAAGCCAACTTCCACAAGCGATCCAAACTCAAATTGCAACATATATCATTCACTGGTAAAAGAGAACTCTCTACAAAACATCATAGGGATCACACAACCTCAGGACACCTCGCAGGAGATAACTCATATGCTTTGCCTCAAACTGATATCTCTCTATACCCTTCCATAGTCATGACTACTACGCAATCACTTAATCTTCTCGATTCTGAACTCATCAACAAGATATGAGAATCTACTTCACTCGACAACTAAATAACATGAGAAATCCCTCAATACACCCATCACTCGAGACCATACGCCAAATCAAGACAGAAATCAAAGACCCCATAGTCCTTGCTACATCTCAAGTAAACTCTTCTCGTCACATTCGAACAATCTAAATATATCTCGCAGTCACATCATACTCACCACATAGTCAGCCAATCATAAATTCCACTAATAGGGATATCAACGGACCTATAAGTCCCAAAAGCATGTGCTCACACAATCGAAATCTCCGTGCTCAAGCTACCATCAAAACCCAACCTCAAGTCCTCCAGACTGGCCCATCATCAGCACGCCAAAATCACATCTCGCACCTCAACCATGGAATCACAAGCGGTCGGCACATAGCTGATATCGAGCGCTCACATGCTCATACGAATGCGTGGAAGGAATTCAAATAGTTAAAGCTTCGAGCTAAATCAATGTCGCACGATAAGGAAAGAAAGATGGGAAGTATATCCTAAAAATCCTGTAGCCTCTCGAAGATAGGTATGAACATCATCATATCGATCCGCAAGACTATACTAGATACTTGCTCATGACTTGTAGAACCTATGAACCTAGGGCTCTAATACTAGCTTGTCACGACCCAAAATCCAACTAGTCGTGATGGCACCTAACCCAACCCGCTAGGTAAGCCAATTAACAACTATCCAATTCCAATAATATTTAATAAGACAGTTAAGTAAAGAAATTATCTGAATCTCATACATTTCCCAAGGACTGGTAGTACAAATCATGAGCTTCTAAGAATAGAGTTTACAAAGCTAAAATGAAGTAAATACGTCATCTATTTGAAAAATACATTAACAGAGTTTTATAGATCTAAGGCTAGATATCTACAATCAGGATGCAGGTACATCTTCAAATCCAGCTCCCATCGAACACAACAACATCAGCATCCAACATTTGCACGCAAGGTGCAGAAGTGTAGTATGAGTATAACCGACCCCATGCACTCAGTAAGTAATAAACCTAACATTAGGTTGAAAGTAGTAACGAGCTAACACAAAAGTCGGGTCCAACACCAATATTCCACAATAGTTCATAACAACATAGTACAAGTAATAAAAGAGGTATCTCAGAAATAAAATGCTTAGTTCGTTCACAGTTCCAGAAAATAGGCATTGCTTTTCAAGTATCTCAGTGAAAACCAAAAATCTTTTACCGAAAATTCCAAAATACGAGTAAGTTAAAAAACTATGATTTTTCCCAAAACTCCTTTCAATAATAAGTAATATGTTTCATTTTCAGATAGCATGAGGAAAGTGCGTCTCTATGCCTACATATCAAGATACAGGTAAAATCATAAATGTCACCAACACCGGGTAGCATAAGGAAATGTATCTCTATACGTATATCTCAAGTACGCATGTCAAATGTAATGCACCTCTCATGTACTCACACTCTCAGAGTACTCAATCTCACTGTCTCGCATTCCCTCTCACTATGCTCAATGTTTAGCACACTCAATCACTCAGCACTGTACAGTACCTGCTGCGGCGTGCAACCCGATCCACATATGACCATAAGGCCCGTTGCGGCATGTAACCCGATCCACATATATATAGCCATAAGGATCGTTGCGGCGTGCAACCCGATCCATATATATATATAGCCATAAGGCTTGTTGCGGCGTGCAACCTGATCCGCAAATATATAGCCATAAGGCTGGTTGCAGCGTGCAACCCGATCCACATATATATATATATATATATATATATATATATATATATATATATATATATATATATATATTTATCAATAAGGCTCGTTGTGGTGTGTAACCTGATCCATATACATATATATAATAAACTGCGCTCATTGGGGGTTTGAAGACTCCGGAGGGCTCCTACATACCCAAGCGCTATAATCCGCACGGACAACTCACGAGCCATAATATCAATATCCTCACAAACAAGCCCCCAGCCTCACTCAGTCATCAATCTCTCAAGTCTCACTCACTGGCTCACAATGTCACGAAACTCGCCCGACAACAATGATATGATGTATCAATAAATAACAACTAAGACAAAGATATGATATGAATGCATGAATATGATTGAGTACAAAATATCAATTAAATCAGTGAAATGACAGCAAGAAACGAGCACTATGGGTCCTAGTAGTATCGTCATAAAGCCTAAATATGATATCTAGCATGATTGACAGCTCAATTACTTTATCACATGGTGAAAACACGGACATCAACAAAGTAGGACCACTATACAGTACCATGGAAATAACATAGTCCCAATTCACATGGTGTACGCCCACACGCCCGTCACCTAGCATGTACGTAACCTCAATAACAACCACATAGCACGTATTTTTGGATTTCATACCCTCGGCACTACGTTTAGAAGAGTTACTTACCTCGAACAAGCCAATACCAATGCCGAGTAAGCCAAGCGATGCTCCAAAGATGCTATCACGCACGTAGCGACCTCCGAACAACTCAAAACTAGCCAAAAGCAACTCAAATAAAGCCCAAGGAAATAATTCCAAATGATAAAGATCGAATCCTTAATCAAAACCCAAAATCGGCCAAAATTTACACCCTGGCTCACACCTCGTAACCCAACAAAACTCACAAAATCCGATAACCTATTCAATTATGAGTCCAACCATACTAGTTTCAATCAAATCCGACTCCAATTCGATGTTTAAAACTCAAAATTTCATAATATGAAACTTTATACAAAAACCAACAATTTCCTCTTTAAATTTCACAATTTAATTACCAAAAACAAAGGTAGATGCATGAAATATAACCAAAACCGAGTAGAGAACACTTATCCCAATCCTTGTGATGAAAATTGCTCCAAAAGTCTTCTCAATCCGAGTCCCACATCTCAAAATATGAAGAAAGAACCAAAGCCTCGATTTTATGGTTTCTGCCAAGCATTTTCGCTTATGCGGTTAAAATGTCGCATCTGCGACCTCTGCTTTTGCGGATAAAATATCACCTCTGCGAAGCCCATGGAAGCCGGACCTTCCACACATGTGGAGATTCTCCACCTCTGCGCACGCACAGGTGCGCCAACCAACTCCCGCTCCTGCGCCACTTGTCGCTTCTGCGGCTAATCTTGCGCTTATGCGAACGCGCAAATGCGCCCTTACTTACGCTTCTATGGTCTTCCTTAGCAGCTCACACCTCGCTTATGCGACTCCTCTGTCACTTCTCAGACCATCGCACCTGCGCAAACCATCCGCAGGTGCGATCACACCAGAACCAGCAGCTTATAAAAAATCCAAAAATACAATGAAATGATCTGAAACTCACCCGAGCCCCTCAGGACCTCGTCCGAACATTCTAACAAGTTCCATAACACAATACGGACCTACTCGGGGTCTCAAAACACACATAACAACATTAAAACGATGAATCACACCTCAAATCGATATCTATGAACTTTAAACTTTTCAACTTCAATAACTCGTGCCGAAACATATCAAATCAACCCGGAATAAACTCAAATTTTGCACACAAATACCAAATAACATAACGAAGCTATTCCAATTCCCGAAACCATAATCTGAATCCGATATCCTCAAAGTCAACTTCCGGTCTAACCTTTGAACTTTTCAAACCTTCAAATTTTCAATTTTTGCCAACTTATGCCGAAACATTCTACAAACATCCAAATACCAATTCAGGCATATGCCTGAGTCCAAAATCACCATATGGACCTACAAGACCCATCAAAATTCCGTTCCAGGTTCAAATTCACACAAAGTCAAACTTTGTCAACTCTCCCAATTTAAAGCTTCAACCATAAAATCCATTCTTCCAATTCGATTCCGAATAACCTGAAAACCAAATCGACAATTCACATAAGTCATAATATATCATATAAAGCTACTCATGCCCGTAAACTACCGAGAAAAGTGTAAATGCTCAAAACGACCAGTTGGGTCGTTATAGATAAGCCTTTGGATGTGATACAGTTATGGCACATTGGACTTGATGATCGGATATTGACTTACTAGGGATGCTATTATACCCCTTTTTGATCTTGGATTGGATCGGTCCCTCCAGAATCAGGTGATAACTCATGTTATTTTGGGTCCTGTGAGCATGGTTGATACATGAATTTAGTACCGGGTCAATACATGAATTAGTATCGGTCCCTCCAAATAATTTTCTTTGAGACATGGATTCACTTCAAACTTCAAGCTTATATGAAATAAAGGATAAAACAACTAGGTGTCAATATTTAATTGGATATTTATTATACCTCAGATTTGTGTATACACACGCACTATATTATTTTGCACTGGTTTCAGCTTTTATATTAAAATGAAACATAAGAAATAGAGTTGGAGGGCTAAAATGGAACACGGTTGAGATAGAGTGCCAAAATAAAAAACGGAGTCAAGTTGAATGGGCTGTATATGTATTTGGCCTTATACGTATGGAATGGAAGCCTGATGGGCCCATGTTTGGATAAAATTGCGGTGGAATGACTGAAAAGGCAAACATAATGTGAGGCAAAAATATTGAGCTAGAAGAGTATTTTAGGGAATAAACTTAAATGAGTTGCATTTTTTGTCAAATCACTTTGACCGGAAGCTCCTCACATTCCCTCTTATTAATAGTAGTAATATCTCTGTTAAATAATAAAATAGACTTTATTTGTTATCTTCGAGTTGGCTTTCTTAGCAAGTTCAGCTAGGCGCCATTACGATCTTTAGGTGAGATTTTGGGTCGTGATAAATTGGTATCAGAGCTCTAGGTTGTGTAGGTCTCACGAGTTACAAGTAGGTCTAGTAAAGTCTTTTGGACCGCTAAGGAGACGTTTGTACTTATCTCCAAGAGGCTACATGATGTTAGTAAGCTATACTTCTTTCATTCTTTATTGTGCAGCTTTATTGATTTAAAGTTTGAATCCTTGCCTTTCGATTCTCTCGCAGATGGTGAAAACACGTTCATCGAGAGAAGTTACTAAGGGACCACCCCTCAGGCTAGGGCGGTATGAGGCCGTGGTTGAGGTAGCTGCAGTCCAAGCCCCTGCTAGGGCAGTCACTATGGAGCCGCTAGTAGCTTCGGTGGAGGAGCATGTTTTTTATCAGGGTGAGCCAATTAGACCAGCTCAGGTCCAAGAGGGGTTTTTGTTACCCCGGTACTTTAGGATGCCCTTGTTCATTTGGTTGGTCTTGTGGAGGGTCTAGCACTAACTAGTGTACTTCAAGTGGCACCGGATACTTCTCAAGTTGGGGGAGGGGCACAGACTCCCTCTACTCACACTCCTAATCATGTTGCGGTTGGTTATTGAATGTCAGGAGTGGTACAGGTTGAGGTGCATCCTCCCGTAGGCACTGCTAGGCCGGTGGTGAGGCCGTTATGTCTAAGGAGGAGTACAAGAGGTTTGATCGATTCAGGAAGATGGGTCTTCCATATTATGATGGTGATACTTTGGCAGATGCACATGATTTCTAAGATAGTTTTCAATCTCCGCGGAATCTTAGTTTGGTGGAGTCCAATGGGATCACATTCACTACTTTTCAGCTTCAGGGGCCAAGAGGTGTTGGTAGGTCATATGAGCATAGCAGGCAATGAGGGTCACTTCCACTCAATTAGAGTCAATTCTCACATCTCTTCTTAGAGAAGTTTATTCCATTAACATAGAGGAAAAAGATGCGGGGTCAGTTCGAGTACCTCTAATAGGGTCGTATGTTTGTGACTCAGTATGAGATGAGATTCACTGATCAACCCCATCATGCAGCTTTTTTGATCCCCACTGAGGTTAAGCAGGTGAGGAGGTTTATTGAGGGGTTGAATTTTGGTATCAAGATTGCTATGGCTAATGAGGTAGAGACTCGTACTACATTTCTTCAGGTTGTGGACATAGCACGCAGGATTGAGCGCATCCAGAGTCAGAGTAGGGACGCCATGGTAGGGAGGAGCAAGAAGCCCCGATATTCTGGCAGTTTTAGTGATACCTCGTTTGGAGTTCGGGATTATTCTGGGAGAGTATCACCACCATGTGTGCATCATGGCGTCCGATCACAACCCGACCGGCTAGGCCGTCTCTCCACAATGCCGTGTGGATCGACATCACCCTTTTGTAGCAATCATCTCATCCCAATAAAGGGGAATATTCTCATCACATCAATCTCATCCCAATAAAGGGGTACAATCACAATTCACTCCTTCACCGGCATGTGTAGTTTCGAGGTTAGGTTATTTCGACCTACCCTTCCTCGGTGACTAACGATATTCCCAAAAATATTTTTGTTTTTCATACAATGGAAACAAAATTACAATTATATTTTATATTAACCTCATTGTCTTTCACACTATATATATCTTCATTAGTATTTTTAACCATTCACGATATCGTTATTTTCTTGGCTCTCTTGGCCATACTTATGATTCTTCATTTATGGCACGTTGGCCGTATTTCGTATTCCACACTTTCAAGGATCATCATCACATACATCAATATAGCGAATATTCCGGAAATCATAACTTCAATTTCATTAGTAATGAAAACTTTAAACACAATAGGTTTCTTCCCAAAGAATGGGGCAAACTGACCAGCAGTAGAAACACACGTTTGAATGATAAACGAGCAATACACTATTTATTTTTTAAATTATTTTCCCAAAAGGGCAGTGCACAATTTCAACTCATAAATATGTAAAGGCTTAAAACACATTGGAAATACTTACAAAGCATAGCATTAGTTAAAGCAACCACATTGGGGCATGACTTGAGGACATAAACTTTTAGGCAAATCTATTTTCGAAGTCAATTTGGAACAGTTGAATGAAGGCTCATTTAATAACCTTCTCTCACATTATTTCATTTCATTGGCACCATTGGCCACAAGTATAATTTTTATTCTTGGTACGTTGGCCACATTGGCCACACTTTATACCTACAACTCACTTCGTTCACTTTCAAGTATCTTTATAGATTATCAACAATATGAACATTCGAAATCAAGGCCTTAAGTATATATATGAGCATTAGGAGTTTTAGACGCATTGACTATTCTTTCCAAGTTAAGCATAATAGACTTTCATTTGAAACATGACTCAAAGTCATAACAATTTAATACACATATCATTCTTGAACACATTCCCGGAGGATAACATAATGTGATAGGAACATTCGGAACACATTTTGAATACATAATTCTCGACACTTTGCTTACTCGGGATAATCGAATTTATTAGGAACAACTCGGAACATGGGAATAAGAAACTTGAGCCAACCATACTTGAAACTCATGGGACCATCATGGAATTCAATTCTAAGAGAGTAGTTTAACCAACATACCCTATTTGAGCTTTCCTTAAGTTACTACAATGTCACAACACTTCTAGAAATAACAATATATAGGAAGATAGCGAATATCGGATAATAATTAGAAGGATTCTCATGTGTAACTCTCTTCAGAATTTTGTCAAACACCTAGTATGCAAAATAGACTATAAAGCTCTAAAATGGTAATCCCTTCCTCCCTCAACCAATTTCAACAAGAAGCTAACCAAAATGGTTCATTAACCCTACATACTACAATCCATTGTCACATGTATGGCCTATTTCCAACCCCTACAATATACTTGAACTCATAACCTCTTGCATGAAAGCTTAGGAGTAGGACTTACCCGGATAGATGATAATCTAGTGATTGGCTTCCTTGATTATTGAAGATTGGTGCAAGACTGGGTGATTAGAATGCTAGGTTTCCTCCTTCTCTCTATAAAATACTCTTACCTCTCTCTAAAATCATCAGATATTTGCTTTAAAATGAGCCCCTAAGGCTATTTATCAAAGTGGGGTGGGGTTATATAAATAGGAAAATGGACCCTCTGACTGTTGCAGAATGGACCGCATAACAGATATGGGGCCCGTAAAATGGGCTGCGAAAATAATGCCAAGAACTGGGCTGGTCTGGACCGGTGTGCGGTCCGCAGACCACTTATGCGGCCGTAGAATGGACCGCAGAATCATCCAACAAAATTCTTCATGCCAAATCTGTTATAGAAAATGCGGACCGCGAAATGGATATGCGATCGTATAGTGGACCACAAAACGACCTTTAAAATTCAACCATTTTTTCTGCTCAACTCTGCGACGGGTATGCGGCCCGCGGAGTGGTTCTGCGGAATCGCCTTCTTCTGCTAAATATTTCCATTAACTCCACAGCACATCACCCTAACTCGGCACCACAAAACTTGAATCCCTTGGCGAAATTTTACGGGACCTTACAAGCTAGAATGGGAGCTCTAGCATTCAGGGGATACCCTAGAGGCGAAGGTCAGTCGGGAGGAGGTCAGGCCTGCTGTTATGGATTTTTAGGTAGATCCGAGGCGGAGGCCTCTAACGCGGTTATCACAGG
The DNA here is from genome assembly GCF_000390325.3 of Nicotiana tomentosiformis. Classification (NCBI taxonomy): domain Eukaryota; kingdom Viridiplantae; phylum Streptophyta; class Magnoliopsida; order Solanales; family Solanaceae; genus Nicotiana; species Nicotiana tomentosiformis. The sequence goes on from NC_090818.1 coordinate 62,610,863, forward strand.
TATTGTGTCGGTCTGTCATAGGAATGCATCAGTTCAATTTGATCCTGGTTCTATAAATTCCTTTGTGCCATCGTACTTTGCATGGTATTTGGGTTTTCCTCGTAGTTCTATTGATATTCATGTGCATGTATCTATACCACTTGGTAACTCTATTATAGTAGATCGTGTATATCCGTCTTTTTGGTTACTATTGGGGGCTTTGACACTAGTGTTGATCTCTTGTTGCTTAGTATGGTAAATTTTGATGTGATCTTGGGTATGGCTTGGTTATATCCGTATCATGCTTTTCTGGATTGTCACGTTAAGACCGTGACGTTAGACATGTCGGGGTTGCCAAGGTTGGAATGGAAAGGTTGAAATAGGTATACTTCTAGTATGGTGGTTTCATTTCTGAAAGCTCAGCAGATGGTTGAGAAGGGGTGTTTGGCGTACCTAGCCTTTGTGAAGAATGTTAGTGTTGATACTCCTAGCGTTGAGTCAGTTTCGGTTGTGAGGGTGTTTTTGATGTGTTTCTAGCAGACCTACCAGCCATGCCACCTGATAGAAATATTTATTTTTGTATTGCCTTGGTGCAGGACACTCAGCCCATATCTATTTTACCATATTGCATGAATCCAGTAGAGTTGAAAGAATTGAAAGAACAGTTGCAAGAGTTGTTAGATAAGGGGTTCATCAGGCCTAGTGTATCACCGTGGGGTGCACCAATATTGTTTATGAAGAAGAAGAATGGTTCCATAAGAATGTGTATTGACTATAGGCAGTTGAACAAGGTTACCATTAAGAGAAAATATTTATTGCCTCGCAGTGATGAAATATTTGACCAACTTCAGGGTGCTATGGTGTTCTTGAAGATTTATATGAAATCAAGTTATCACTAGTTGAAGATCAGGGCTTCGGACATTCCCAAGACGAATTTCAGGACTCGTTATAGGCATTGTGAGTTTTTAGTGATGTCTTTTGGGTTGGCTGACTAATACCCCAACCTTCATGCACTTGATGAACAGTGTGTTACAGCCGTATTTGGATTCCTTTGTCATTGTGTTAGTTAATAATATCTTGGTAAATTCTCGTAGTGTTGAGGAGCAAGAGCAACATTTGAGGATTGTGCTCCAGTTTTTTAGGGAGAAGAAGCTATTTGTTAAGTGCTATAAGTGTGAGTTTTGGCTAGACTCGGTGGCATTCTTGGGTCACGTGGTATCTAGTGAAATGATCAATGTGGGCCCGAAGAAGATTGAGCCAGTTCAAACTTGTTCTAGACCTTCTACCGCTACTAAGATTCGGAGTTTCTTAGGTATGGCTGGGTATTATAGCCGCTTTTTGGAGGGGTTTTCATCTATTGCAACTCCATTTACTCAGTTGACTCATAAGGACACTCATTTTAGGTGGTCAGATGAGTGTGAGGAGAGCTTTCGGAAGCTCAAGACGACATTGGCTAAAGATCTAGTGTTTATTTTGCCTTCAGGATCGGGATCATATATGGTCTATTATGATTCTTCAAAGTTTGGTCTTGGATGTGTATTGATGCAGGACGGTGGGGGTGATTGCCTATGCGTCGCACCAGCTGAATTCCCATGAGAAGAACTATCCGGTGCACAATTTGGAGTTAGCTGTTATTGTACACGCACTCAAGATTTGGAGGCATTATCTATATGGCATGTCTTGTGAGGTGTATACAAATCACCGGAGTCTCCAACATCTGTTCAAACATAAAGACTTGAATTTGAGGCAGCGGAGATAGTTGGAGCAACTGAAGGACTATGATACTACCATTCTTTATCATCCGGGGACGGCCAATGTAGTAGTTGATACCTTGAGTAGAAATGCAGAGAGCATGGGGAGTTTGGCCTTTATTCAAACTGTAGAGAGACTGTTAGCTATGTATGTTCAAACTTTGGCCAACAAGTTTGTGATGTTGAATATCTCGGAGCACAGCAGGGTACTTGCTTATGTTGTGTTATAGTCGTCCTTTTTTTAGCGCATTAAGGTGCGCCAATATGATGATTCACACTTTCTTGTCCTTAAGGAAATAGTGTCAACTAGGTAATGCCAAGGAGATGAATCCACACAACATTAAATCTCCTCAAGGTCCATGACAACCCAACTACAAAATTTATAGTGATACGCTCCTATTTTCACTCTGATATATCTAACTTCTGAAGCAAACTACCCGATCTCTGATGCTCAGACTTGACCTGCGACAGTTCAAAACATCGTGAAACATACTCAACAATCTCCTTCTTCATCCTTCTCCACTAATAAAGTTGTTTCAAATAGTGATACATCTTCGCACCACCTAAGTGAATAGAATACCGCGAACTGTGAGCCTTCTCAAGAATCAACTCCCTCAAGCCATCCACCTTAGGAACACAAATCCGATCCTGAAACCTCAGTACCCTATCATCACCAATAGTGGATATGTTGACCAAGTCTTCACATTGCATTCCGGTTACGGCTTCCTACACTTCAGAGCAATTGGCTTGAATTTATCATAGAGAAATTATTCGCTTGTATGGTGTGCCTGTATCTATCATTTCGGATCGAGACACTCAGTTTACATCATATTTTTGGAGAGTAGTACAGCATGAGTTGGGCATGCAGGTTGAGTTGTATACGGCATTTCATTCTCAGAAGGACGGGCAGTCCGAGCGTACCATTCAGATTTTGAAGGATATGCTGAGAGCCTGCATCATTGATTTCGGAGGCCGGTAGGATCAGTTTCTACTGTTAGCAGATTTCACCTACATCGATAGCTATCGGTCGACTGTTGTAAGAGCTATCTTTGAATATTTTTCTTTTCCTTCGTTAAGGTTCTAAATATTTTTAAAATGTGTTAAAACTAATACTTTTCTCTAAGTTCTAATTTATGTGATCGAGATTGACTCGATACCAAAATATTTTAAAAATAAATTATGATTTTAAACCTACCCTAACATGTGACTATTAAAATTTGATATCATTCATTTTGAAACAAACAAATAAAAAATTACTGTCACGTAAAATGAGATATTTGAGTAATCTAGTTTTATCTTTAACACTTTTAGCGTGTTTATAACAAACGAAATTTACTAACATTTGATCATCTAATAATACTAAACTAATAAATATACAACATGTCTAATTTATGCCATTTATCGGTTATATATATTAAATGTCAATTTTTAATCAGTATAAATTGACAACGGAGTTAAGAATTCAGTGGCGAAGTTATGCTGGGCTAAGAAAAGGGGGGAGGGGGGCTAAGGCGACGATGTGTTCAATCAGAGATTGGGAAACGTGATTGCCTAAACCTAAAGCCTTCAAATCGGATGTTTTTACAACTGACTATGTAATCATTGTGCTTCTTCTGTGATTGATTGACGTGAATTTCCCCTACCCCCTCTACTTCTCTTCTTTTGCATTGAGAAAAGCAAGAAAGAGGAGAAAGGACCTTTTCCCCCAATCACTTCGCTCTCTGGTCTGTTGTATGGTCAGATTGTGAGATGTCACAATTATGGCTTGTCCCCTTTACCCACTAATCTCTCATCCCATTCCTCCTCTATTTACGCTATCATATACTTCTATCTTCTGCCTATCTCTTATTATACATTTTTATCTTTTATTAGTCTCTTGGTCCTACGGTAGGGATAAAGTCTGCGTATACACTGTCTTCCCCAAATTTCATTAGTAGAATTATATTGAGTTATTGTTATTATTGTTATATTAGCAGTGTTTAAAAAGGTATTTTCGGGGCGAGCCCTGGGGCGAGGCGCATCAAAACTGTCTCAAAACGATAGTGTGAGGCGAAAATCTCAAGAGGCGTATACCCGGCGTTTGAGACGCGTTTTTATAGTAAGGCATAAGCCTCATAGACTATTTCAAATTAAAATAATATTTATTGAATAAGTCTTTCATATAATACCCAAATTCTCAAAAGTCAGCTTGTAATTACTCAAAAGGTTTAAAAAGGAATTAAAATTTATTAAACTAAAAAGTCAAGACATTTTTTATTGATTGAAGCCCTAAGTTATGGTCTTTCCCAATTCTTTATCTTGTCCGCTAGTCTGTTAATATCTTCCAAGAGCAACAAATATTCATTTTTTTGTACAAATACAAAGAGAACTTCATTCTCCTTCATAGTAGCAAGTTCAAACTTCAAATTGCAGGTTAGTCATCCTTTTTGTTCATCCATGTAGAAAACTTTATTCTTTTCGACTCAAGTTACTTGTGCTTGTAAGTAGCGTATAATAGATTGTTTTGATTAGTTTTTTATGGGGATGAAGCGCGCATGCGCACACACATATATATGTTTCACATATTTATAGTTTTCTTTAATTTTTATGCAATTTTAATTATTTATAAATATTTACTGTAATTATATTATTTTATAAAATATTAAAAATTAAATACTCATAAAACTTACGTGCCCCGTGTCTCGGGACTTATCCCTCGCCTTACGTCCATGCCTTTTAAAACACTGGAACAAAGTTATTTTTGATATGAATATGTACCTCTAACGTAAGACTTTTTGGTATGAAGTTGATAATTCAGACTCCAAAAGCGAATATCGCGCTGAGGATGGGAAACAAAATATACTTAGTTTACAGTTGTGCATATGTCCCGCTCATGAGTCCTCCACTGCCCGCTCCTTGTCAAAATAAAATATAGACACGTATACGGTCAAAATAGATTTCGGCCTTCATACGTTCGATCGAGTTTGAGTGACAAGAAATCGGAGTAGAATTTTGGGAGTGAGCTCCGAAGACAGTACAAACGAGACTCGAGTCCGAAGGCTGCTCGAGGAGTCGGCTCGATAATCTTATCGAGCCCGTGACCAAATCGATCCGCAAGGCATTGCTTCGAGGTCGGAAATGCCCCACGCCCATCCCGAAGGTCGAACTCAAGCCAAGACCGAAACGCTCGACCCAGTAACGAGTTCGAGCCAGTATCGAGCTCACAGACAAGAGCTGTTACAACCGAACCAAGAGAGAGAATCTTGGCGGGAATCGAGGAAGAGACAAATCATCATGGGTCCTCCACTATATGCTTTATTTTATTATTTTTTATTATAAATAAAGTAATGACCCTCTATTATAAAAGAGGGGATCCTTGTAAGCTATGGATATACTGAATACACTGGAACAAAAGATTTTTTCTCATATACAAAGATATCTTCTTGTGCTTGTTTTACTTCATCTTACTCATTCTTTCTGTTCATTATTCCCATTCTCATAGTCAAGAATACTCGTATTGCTATCTTTGTATCAAAGGGTGTCACATATCCTTAGAACCATATATAAATTTAACGTTATCTGATCTTTCGGGTAAACAGTTTGGCGCCCACCGTGGGGCTAAGGATAACAGTGATTATTTGATATAAATCTGCAGTACACACCAGTTTACAACTTCAAATCAGCAATGGTTTTACCTATCGACCATGAAGCCGACTTTCAAGATGAAACCAACAACTTGGCACCCGGGGGCAGAAGGCCACTTGACGATGGCAGTGAGACTCGAATCGAAGTACCCGAAATTTGAGTCGAAGTACCATTGGATGTCAATTCACAAATAGCTCTGGAGGCAAATCAGCGTTCCGAACCGGAAAAAAGCATTCAGGGCAGTACTCGATCCGTAGCCCGAGACACCCATACCGCGGGGGAAATCGAAACCAGCTTACAAGGATCTTCGAGATGCTACAAGCCCAACAAGTAGCGATAGCCCAGTTATAGAGCCAAACTCATATACAAAGCAGGCCGGATCCCAATCCGCTTCGAGAAATCACCCCCAAAACGGAGCCCGCCATAGTGAAATAAAACGAGCAAGAATCGGGGACCACTCCCGAAATTACTAAATTGCTCGAGGAACTCACAAAACGAGTCGAAGCCAACGACAAGAGAGTGGAAACATACAATACCAGAGTCGATCAAATCCCGGGGGCTCCACCAATGATAAAAGGGCTTGATTCAAAAAAATTCATACAAAAGCCTTTTCCCTCGAGTGCGGCCCCAAAACCAATCCCCAAAAAATTCTGTATGCCCAAAATTCCCAAATATAACAGTACGACCGATCCTAACGAACACGTCACTTCTTACACATGTGCCATCAAAGGTAACGATTTGGAGGACGATGAGATCGAATATGTGTTGTTGAAAAAGTTTGGGGAGACCCTCTCGAAGGGAACAATGATCTGGTATCACAATTTACCGCCAAATTCCATCGATTCTTTTGCCATGTTAGCAGATTCGTTCGTAAAGGCACATGATGGTGCCATAAAGGTTGCAACAAGGAAATCAGACCTCTTCAAAGTAAAGCAAAGGGGTAATGAAATGCTGAGGGAATTCGTATCCCGATTTCAAATGGAACGCATGGAATTGCCACTGGTCACAGACGATTGGGCCGTACAAGCATTCACCCAAGGGTTGAACGAGCTAAGTTCGACAGCATCACGTCGGCTGAAGCAAAATTTGATTGAGTATCCAGCAATATCTTGGGCAGATATACACAACCGATATCAATCAAAAATTAGGGTCGAAGATGACCAGTTGGGAGCTCCGTATGGACTCGTGCATCAGAACAGGACAGCTACTAAAAACCAAAGGTAGATCGACAGAGAACAAAGGTCGAACAGAGACCGATATCAACCGTATATCGCAGATCGGATGAACAACGGTTCAATATGCAATACAGTTCGGAACAATCGAAGGATTGATCGAGGGCAAAATTCTCGGGGACTTATGATCAAGAGCGGCTTTGATAAATATGTCGATCCTATAGAAGCACCTCGGTTATCAGAGTATAACTTCAGCGTTGGTGCATCCGCCATCGTGTCGGCTATCGGACGCATCAAAGGCACTAAATGGCCTCGACCCATGCAAACCGATCCTGCCCAAAGGAATCCCAATCAAATGTGCGAATATCATGGCACCCATGGCCACAGAACGGAAGATTGCATGCAACTAAGAGAGGAAGTAGCCCACTTATTTAACAAAGGGCACCTTCGGAATTTCTGAGTGATAGGGCGAAGAACCATTTTAAAAACAGGGATTTTGGCAAGCAAAACGAGCAAGAAGAACTACAGTATGTCATTCACATGATCATCGGCGGCGCCAATACCCCTCAGGGACTAGTGCTTAAACGCACTAAAACATCGATTGTGAGGGAAAAACGATCTCAGACTCAAGATTACGCACCCATAGGGACGTTGTCCTTCGATGATGAAGATGCAGAAGGAGTCATCCAACCTCATAACGATGCACTGGTAATATCCGTACTCATGAATAAAACTAAAATTAAGCGTGTGTTAATCGATCGAGGTAGCTCGGCCAACATCATCAGATTGAAGGTCGTAGAATAGCTCGGCCTGCAGGACCAGATCATACCTACAACTCTGGTTCTAAACGGATTCAATATGGCATATGAAACCACCAAAGGCGAGATAATCCTACCAATAAACGTGGCTGGAACCATCTAGGAAACAAAGTTTCACGTGATCGAAGGCGATATGAGATACAACGCCCTTTTCGGAAGGCCATGGATCCACAACATGAGAGTTGTACCTTCGACCCTACACCAGGTCCTCAAATTCCCAACATCGAGAGGTGTCAAAACAGTGTACGGAGAACAACCGACCGCAAAATAAATGTTCGTCGTCGAGAAAGCGAAATCAATATCGTCGCCTTCGCCGATAAAAGGATCGGGCTCAGAAGGAGAACGGGACACCAAATAGCAATCACAGATGTCGGCTTCGACCCAGCCAGATAACCAGAAGATCGAAGAAGATGATGATCAAAGGGTCCCTCGATCTTTCATGATTCCTGATGACTCCGACGCCACCAAATCAACAATTGAGAAACTAGAGAAAGTCACACTAATCGAGCACTAGCCCGAGAGAAAGGTATACTTGGGAACGGGGTTAAGCCCCGAACTCAGGAAGAAACTTATTCAATTTCTTATCGATAACATTGATTATTTTGCCTGGTCCCATTTAGATATAACAGGGATCCCACCGGACATTACGATGCATCGGCTAAGCTTGGACCCTAGGTTCAGACCGGTGAAGCAAAAGAGAAGACCCCAGTCCAAGGAAAAGCACGCATTCATAAAGGACGAGGTAACCAAACTTCTCAAGATAGGGTCCATTCGGGAGGTGAAATATCTCGAATGGTTAGCCAACGTAGTTGTAGTGCCTAAAAAAGGGAACAAACTTAGAATGTGTGTGGACTATAAGGATTTGAACAAAACATGCCCCAAAGATTCTTTTCCGTTGCCCAACATCGATCGCATGATCGATGCCACGGCCGGCCACGAAATCCTTACTTTTCTTGATGCCTATTCCGGGTATAATCAAATCTAGATGAACCTGGAGGACCAGGAAAAGACTTCATTTGTCAACAAATATGGAACATATTGTTATAATGTGATACCCTTCGGGCTAAAAAATGCAGGGGCTACTTACCAACGCCTAGTAAATAAAAAGTTTGAAGAACAAATAGATAAATCAATGGAAGTTTATATTGATGACATGCTAGTTAAGTCCCTGCGCGCATAGGACCATTTGACCCATTTGCAGGAAACGTTTGAGATTTTAAGGAAATACAACATGAAACTCAACCCCGAAAAATGTGCTTTCAGGGTCGGTTCGGGCAAGTTCCTCGGCTTCATGGTGTCAAATCGAGGAATCGAGATTAACCCCGATAAAATCAAGTCCATCGAATACATCACCATCGTAGACAACGTGAAAGTTGTACAAAGGCTAACGGGATGGATTGCAGCCTTAGGCTGATTCATTTCGAGATCATCAGATCGAAGTCACAAATTTTTCTCTCTACTCAAAAAGAAGAACGATTTCGCTTGGACCCCGGAATGCCAACAAGCATTAGAGGAACTAAAACAATATCTATCAAGCCCACCACTACTTCACACTCCAAAAACAGACGAAAAACTTTGCTTGTACTTGGCAGTATCAGAAATCACCGTAAGCGGTGTCCTAGTTCGAGAAGAGCAAGGTACGTAATTTTCCGTTTATTATATAAGTCGAACCTTAGGATAAGCGGAAACTAGATATCCGCACCTAGAAAAATTGGCACTTGCACCGATAAAAGCCTCTAGAAAGTTAAGACCGTACTTTCAGTATCACCACATATGCGTATTAACCACTTACCTGCTTCGTAATATTTTGCACAAGCCCGAACTATAAGGCCGATTGGCCAAATAGGCCGTCGAACTCAGTGGTTACGATATCGAATATCAACCCCGTACAGCCATCAAGTCTCAAATTTTAGCATACTTCGTGGCCGATTTCATGCCAACCCTCGTACCCGAAGTCGAAAAAGAACTCTTTTTGAAATCGGGTACATCATCGGGGGTATGGATCCTTTTTACGGACGGGGCTTCGAACGTGAAGGGGTTTGGGCTAGGCATAGTTTTGAAACCACCCACGGGTAATACTATTAGGCAATCTATTAAAACTACCAGGTTGACTAACAACGAGGCCGAGTATGAAGCCATGATTGCAGGTCTCGAGCTAGCTAAAAACTTGGGAGCAGAAGTCATTGAAGCCAAATGTGACTCTTTGCTGGTGGTGAGTCAAGTAAACAAAACCTTCGAAGTTCGAGAAGGTAGAATGCAAAGGTATTTAGACCGACTGCTTGTCACTTTGCACCATTTCAAACAATGGACTTTACGGCATGTTCCACGAGAACAAAACAATGAGGCCGATGCACTTGCGAATTTGGGATCGTTGGTCGAGGAAGATGACTTTAGCTCGGGGACTGTCGTTCAACTTTCGAGATCGGTAATCGAAGAAGGTCACGCCGAGATAAATTTTACAAGCTTAACATGGGATTGGAGAAATAAGTATATTGAATACTTAAAGAGCGGAAAGCTCCCATCAGACCCTAAAGATTCTAGGGCCCTACGGACTAAAGCTGCTCGATTCACGTTGGCTTCGGATAGAATGCTATATCGAAGGACATTCGATGGACCATTGGCAGTATGCTTGGGTCCGGGAGGTACCGATTACATCCTATGGGAAGTGCATGAGGGCACTTGTGGGAATCACTCCGGTGCCGATACATTAGTTCGAAATATAATCAGTGCAGGGTATTATCAGATCGATATAGGCAAAGATGCGAAGGAATTTGTTCGTAAATGTGACAAATGTCAAAGTTTTGCGCCAATGATCCATCAACCCGGAGAGCAACTTCACTCAGTCCCATCCCCATGTCCGTTCATGAAATGGGGAATAGATATCGTCGGTCCTCTGCCATCGACCCCAAGTAAAGCCAAATTCATTTTATTTATGACTGACTATTTTTCTAAATGGGTTGAAGTGCAGGCGTTCGAGAAAATAAGAGAGAAAGAAGTTATATACTTTATTTGGGATCATATCGTATGCCAATTCGGGATACCCGCCGAAATAGTATGTGACAATGGGAAATAATTCGTTGACAGCAAAGTAACAAAATTCTTCGAAGATCACAAAATAAGAAGGATACAATCAATACCATACCCCCCCCCCAGTGGGAACGGACAGGTCGAATCAACGAACCAAACTATCATTCAAAACCTAAAGAAGAGGTTGAACGACGCTAAAGGAAAATGGAAAGAAATCCTGCCGGAAGTCCTTTGGGCATATCGGACAACGTCAAAATCCAGTACGGGGGCGACCCCATTCTCCTTAGTATATGGGTCCGAAGCATTGATACCAGTCGAAGTCGGTGAACCCAGTACCAGATTTTGATTCACGATGGAAGAATCAAATAACGAGGCTATGATACCAGCCTCGAATTATCGGACGAAAGACGAGAAGCTGCTCTCGTCCAATTGGCCGCCCAAAAGCAGCGAATCGAAAGATATTATAATCGAAGAACCAAGCTCCGCCATTTCAAGCCCGGGGACTTAGTGTTATGAAAAGTCACCATCAATACCCAAAAACTAGGACCAAATTGGGAAGGACCATATCAGGTTCTCGAGAACGTCGGAAAGGGATCGTACAGGCTCGGCATTATAAGCGGCAAACAGGTATCAAGAAGTTGGAATGTGTCACATCTAAAACGATACTACTGCTAAGGTACGACCATTCCATATTCATTTACATTTCAAAACTGACCCCTGCAGAAGTCCGAACAAGAGCTAAGATGGATCCTTCGCTTGAAAGCACGCATTGCACTCTTTTTCCCTTAGACCGATTTTATCTCAAATGGGTTTTTTCGGCAAGGTTTTTAATGAGGCAACCAATGATCGTGCTGCACTTACATCAGTATCCGAGGCCTCTGTACAATCGACCTCGAATACTGGGGGGGATATTAGCCCTCAAATATATCAAGTTCTGATGCAAGAAAGTTATTTCGCAACAACGGGGTTCCAGTAGAAAACGTTATAAGAGCCAAAATGGTCAAAACAAACCATGCTCATATAGTTGGGCCGAACCCAGACGCGAAACATGAACACATGTATAATGAATTGCAAAGAAAGTCCTCCTCTTTACCGATATCTTATATCCAAGAAACATTCCTCTATTTGGAGATTTATTATGCAATCAGAACTAAGATAAACTCGATCACTAAGCCTACGGGCTACTTTTATTACAATTTCGAGCAAGCACTCACTCGACCATTACGCCTACGGGCTACATTACTTCGAGTTCGAATCATTCACCAAACGACTAAGCCTATGGGCTACTATTATTATGAGTTTGAGCGAGCACTCACTCGACCATTATGCCTACGGGCTACATTACTTTGAGTTCGAATCAATCACTCGACAACTAAGCCTATGGGCTACCTTCATTTCGAGTTCGAGCAGGCACTCACTCGATCATTACACCTACGGGCTACATGACTTCGAGTTTGAATCATTCACTCGACGACTAAGCCTACGAGCTACTTTTATTACGAGTTCGAGCAAGCACTCACTCGACCATTACGCCTACGGGATATATTACTTCAAGTTCGAATCATTCACTCAACAACTAATAAGCCTATAGGCTACTTGCATTTCGAGTTCGAGCGAGCACTCACTCGACCATTACGCCTACGGGCTACATTACTTCGAGTTCGAATCAATCACTCGACAACTAAGCCTACGGGCTACCTTCATTTTGAGTTCGAATCATTCACTCGATGACTAAGCCTATGGGCTACTTTTATTACGAGTTTGAGCAAGCACTCACTCGATCATTACGCTTACGGTCTATATTACTTCGAGTTCGAATCATTCACTCAACGAATAATAAGCCTACGGGCTACTTTCATTTCAAATTCGAGCGAGCACTCATTCGACCATTACGCCTAAGGGCTATATTTCTTCGAGTTCGAATCATTGACTTAACTAGTAAGCCTAAGGGCTACGTCACTTCGAGTCTGAAAAAACAATCAATCATAGAGACTACGAAGTCCAAATTTGATTAAATTGTTAAGATCCTTGTGAAAACATTTGTAAGGCACGTATAAAGTCATCACGAAACGGAAGCAAGTCGGCCAAGTTGTCTATATACAAAATTGTCTACATGATTGATTACAAATGTAAAAAATTAAGAACTAAGCTTCCTGGTCATCCTCAGGGGCATTTGCTTCTCTGTCAGGCTCTTCCCCGTCCTCGGATCCGCTCTTGTTACCGTTATCATCATCATCATCTCTATTAGAAGCCAAGGCTTCAGCTTCAGCTTCGAGCTCTTTAGCCTTTTTTATCTCTTTAGTAAGGTCGAAACCTCAAGCGTGTATCTCCTCGAGGGTCTCCCTCTAAGACCTACATTTAGCAAGTTCGGCAACCTAATGTGCTCGAGTGTCGGCAGTATCCTCCGCCTCTCGTGCCTCCATCTGAGCAGCCTTGGCATCAGCCTGATACACGGCAATGGACTTATCCGCCATGACTTTCGATGACTCAACCTCTGCCATGGCCTCAGTAAGCCGTGCTTCAAGTTCCTCGATCCTCTTAGCTTGAGTCGAACCCTTTTGCTTAACTCTTCGAAGCTGAACATCGGCCGATAATAATTTGGTCAAATGGGTTTCTTTTTTCGCAGCTAGGCGAACGATAGTCTCCTTCCACCGATTATATTCAGCTTTGATTTGATCAACTTCTTCCCGAAGTAACCCGATCTTTTCAACCTTTTGCTGTAGCTGAGACAATGAAGGGTTAACTTCCACAGTTGAGTCAAACCCATACTTTAACAGAACGAGGCTCACCTGCTTATCGAGTTCGGCCTCTTCTTTACGAACCTTAGCCAAATCCGCTTGGAGGTCCTTTATATCCTTGTCCTTTTGGCTGCAAAGAAGCCGCAGGACGTCTCTCTCCCCCAAGACCTTATGAAGCTCGACCTCACACTGGCTAAGGTCGAATTGAAACCTACTATTGGCCTGCACAGCAGGGAAAGAACACAAGTCAAGTTTGGAAAAGAACAAAAAAACCAAGTATAGTAAAATCATTACCCGAGTAATGAAACGTTGGGCCTCTTCTAGTAGAAGTGAAGCGTCACCAATATCAGAAGCATCATCGACTCCAGTAAAGCAATCCCGAAAAGGGTCCCTTACACTAGAGCCTCCGCCCATATCGGGGGTCTTCAATTCTCGAGCTTCCTTTAATGCCTCCTCAGAAAAGGTTGGAAGGGAAGGCGAATGACCCACTGCCATAGCCCCAAGTGAATCACTCGGGGCTCTCCGATCAAGACTCAGGATTCCAGGACCGACCCCAACCGGTACAGCCGCCATCGGCTCAGGAGCTCTGGTGACCTCGATAGCTTTCGCAGATCGGATCACCAAAGCTGAGGCATCATCATCTTCTTCTTCTTCTTCTTCTTCTTCTTCTTCTTCTTCTCTCAGTCGTTGGACCGAGTCAATTGGAAAAGCAATTTCCTTCCTCCTCACCCTTCGAGTTTTGGGCTTAGTGTCCTCTGACCGAGAGGCAGCTTTTCGCTTCTTATCTTTCACCGGTTTCGGGACCGGAGACTTGGTTCCTTCTTCACCGCTCGAAGGCCTCAAAGCAGCATCCTTGGTTACATCTGCATGAAAGAAAATCGGTAATGAATGGAGCACAAAGAATACTTAGAAGGAAATGAGAAGTAAAACCTTACCATGATTCTTGGCCTACTATCTATCTTTTGCCAAATCACGCCAAGCGCGTTCGGCATAAGAGAAAGTCGAGGCTAACTTCCGAACCCAATCCTCGAGGTCGGGTACCGCTTGTGGCATCCAAGGGGAAGCTGTATATCGGAGAAAGACATCAAAAATAATTGGGAAAAGATACGAAAAACAACGTCTTATGAGAACCACTTACGGTTAAAATTTCATTCCTCGGGGAATGACATCTTCTTTTCCGGAATAAGATCACGGGTCCTCACCCGAATATAACGGCCCATCCTACCCCGATCCTTGTCTTCGTCGATGCTCGACATCAAAGCCTTCGATGCCCGACGATGAATTCTGATTAGTCCTTAAAAGATTTGAGGCCGATACAATCGTATGAGGTGATTCAGGGAAAAATCCAGCCCCCCGGCTTTGATGGAGAAGAAGCAAAGTAGGATTACTATACGCCATAGAGAGGGATGAATTTGACCGAGGGTGACCTGATATCTTTTGCAAAAATAAATGATCACCGGGTCGACGGGACCCAACGTGAAGGGATAAGTGTACACACTTAAAAGCCCCTCCACATGGGTGATGACGCTCTCTTCGGGGGATAGAATTTGCAACACAACCTCGGGATGACCCTCCGTTATAGAGCATATGTACATCGACACGTGCTCGCATCGACCCAGAATAGATGAAGGATTCTCAACCTTAAAATCGATCTTCAGAGTACACGGGTTGGGAACATAGTCATAGGTGGACGGCTCCACCGGCGCCTTGTCTCCGGACGGCCGTGAAGAAGAAGCCTTCTCCTTCTAAGGTATGGTTTTCGAACTTTTGGCCATTGATATGAGAGGAAAAAAGGCAAAGGAAAGTGAAAAATTGACGACACCAAAACGCTGGTGTAGATGGCTCTGCTAGCGACGAAATAGAGAGAAAGGATAAGAAACTTTGGAAGAGTGAAGGCGTAAAAGTGGTAAATGTTAGATGGAAGGGTTATTTATAGGCTCGCATCATGAAGATTCAATATCAGAGGTGGCCGACCGCCATCTGACAAGCATTAAATACCTTGAAAGGCTAAATCGATGGGACATTTATCACATACGTCATAATCGATCCCTGTTAAAATGTCAGCTTATAACCCGATCGAACCGTCGAAAATCATATCGATTCTCACTGCATCCTCCATGAGAAACGAGGGGACTATCTGTATACGGTCGAAATAGATTTCAACCTCTTTACGTTCGATCGAGTTCGAGTGGCAAGAAACCAGAGCGGGATTTTGGGAATGAACTCCGAAGACAGTACAAACGAGCCTCGAGTCCGAAGGCTGCTCGAGGAGTCGACTCGATAATCTTATCGAGCCCATGACCAAATCTATCCGCAAGGCATTGCTTCGAGGTCGGAAATATGCCACACCCATCCCGAAGGTTGAACTCAAGCCAAGACCGAAGGGCTCGACCCAGTAACGAGTTCGAGCCAGTATCGAGCTCACAGACAAGAGCTGTTACAACCGCACCAAGAGAGAGAATCTTGGCGGGAATCGAGGAAGAGACAAATCATCTTGGGTCCTCCACTATATGCTTTATTTTATTATTTTTTATTATAAATAAAGTAATGACCCTCTATTATAAAAGAGGGGATCCTTGTAAGCTATGGATATACTGAATACACTGGAACAAAAAAAAATTTCATATACAAAGATATCTCCTTGTGCTTGTTTTACTTCTTCTTACTCATTCTTTTTGTTCATTATTCCCATTCTCATAGTCAAAATACTTGTATTGCTATCTTTGTATCAAAGGGTATCACGTATCCTTAGAACCATACATAAATTTAATGTTATCTGATTTTTCGGGTAAACAAGACACACATTGTTAAATGAGTGTTTAAAATATCTTCCTGCTGCTTGATTTTGAAAAAGATTTTAAAAAATATTAAAATACTCGAGATGTTGCAATTGTCTGGGTTACTCTTCTGATGTTTGAGTATTTGATGCCCACAAAAAAAAAGATTGTGAGTATTAGATAGTATAAAACAAGACCAACCTCTCTCTAACTAGACACTAATCACCTAGCCATCCAGGTATGGCAACATCCCCACTCCCATCCAGGTATGGTCACATCCCCACCCATCGGAAAATAATCGGAACCCCCTGATATACCAATTTTAGATCCAAACTTTGTTATGGATGAAGACAACATGGATAAAAATATTTTCAAGGAAGCCTTACTCGATAAAAAATTGGCCTCCTCTACAAGTTATGATCCACTCCAATCATGTTTGCACACATATGCCTTTGAATTAAACCCGAGGAACATACCAATCCCACTGTCAGTTGAGGACAAAATCATGTTCTACAAACCTTGAAAATACTCCTTGATTATCAAACTATTTGGGGAAAAAATCCCACACGACTTACTCAAGGCCAAACTCTCCCATGCATGGAAACCAAATGAACCTCTCACCCTAATCAATCTAGGTTGGGATTTTTTTCATCGCTAAATTTAACAAGGAGGGGAGTATGAGAAAAGTCCTAAGTGAGGGGCCATGGTTTGTAGCTGGGCACTTTCTATCAATCCGTAGATGGGAATCAAATTTTGTTCCAGCAGAATCTAAATTAGCCATAATGACGGTTTAGATAAGACTCCCACGGTTGCCAACGGAATTCTACGACAAGGAAATTTTAGAACAAGTAGGCAACAAAGTAGGTAAGCTTCTAAAGATTGATACATGCACCCCATCTACCCTACGAGGAAGGTACTCCGGAATATGTGTTCAGTTTCCTTTGGATATTTCGGTAACAATGAATGTCACTATTGGCACCCATAACCAATCGCTCGTTTACGAAGGGGAAGTGATACTTTGTACGGGATGTGGTAGAATTGGCCACACCCTGAGAAGATGTGAGTTTCTTTCAACCCCCACCCAAGAAAACCGTCAAGCAACACCTTCCGGCGAAACCAACAACGAGGGTACCATGAGGGACCAAACCTCTCAATGACACATTGTTCCCTTTTTTCAAATATAGATGCCATTCAAACAAAGTCATTCAAGCGCCCACGTAAAGAGGTTTAATGCCTCCTCAGGTACGTTCCTTGACCTCTATCCAAAATCGGCCATGGATTCCGGCAAAGGTAGTCCAAAACCAAATGGGACTATAGATTCCATGGGGCCCAATGGGCAGCCCTCGAATCCAACCAAAAGTAGTAAAGAATAGGACCAAAAAATGGGCCTGGCACACTATGGCCCATCTCCTAGCAGCTCCACAGGCAAAACACATGCTAGCCCAAACCAAAGATACTCTGGGTTAAAAAGGCAATTAAACACCTTCGACCCATTGACAAAAGATCCCTAATTTGGGAATACAACTATATATCAAGGATGAGGGAAAAGGGTGGAGCCCACCCAAATTTTGGAAAATGCCCCCCTCCCAAATCAAATAATATCCCCGCGTCTGATACCCCCCGATTTGGATAATTATACTCTAATAAACACAAACTCAAATAAATTTGCTACAGTGGGCCACCTCTCTAACCCAGCAACCCAACCCAGCTCATTCCAAACCCACACTCAAACAATGCCCACACCCACTCCGATTGCACCTCTCTCAATAGAGGCAATCAATTGCCTAGCAAAAATCAAACACACCATCTCAGTCGTGAAATGTGTCAATCCTTCAAGATTGAGCAAAGATCTTAAATGTCCCAACACGAATTCCAACAGCCTTCAAACAGATTATATTCAGGCAACTGAAGAGATGTCTATGTTTTCAAGCATAACCGATGATCTCCCCAAAACTCATCTCTTAATGGCGAACCCGAACAACCACAACCCTCAACAGAAGAACAACCCCCTCACAATGTCCACCCTCCCGCTACCTCCAGATTTGATGTTAGAATCGTGGCTGGAGATGGCTCTGCAGGGCCACTCCCAGACCCTGCAAATGATGGTTGAGCCAGTCCCAATCTCCATCACTATCCAAGGCCCAGGCTACCTGGTATGTCTGGCGACCTACCTCCTCTACCAGGGTTTGTCCAACTTCGGCTACCAACTATGGTTGTCTACTCTTCTCCAAGCCCAATACATGGGCACACAACAACCCCTATCTATGGAAGAGCTCAACAATCTGATGGGGAAAATTTGTCAAACGATGCCTTTTTCCACAAATGGACCTGAACATTCCTTTTCCATCATCGGCCTTCACCATGTGGCCACAAGTGAACCCGCCTACTCCCCCACCATCGACTCAGTCCACGGCCATGGACCAGCTAATCAAGGAGAAGAACCAAACCCTAGTGTACCTCAAAGAGTCCAACACAGACCTAGAAAACACCCTGGAAATGTTAGGAGTCCCAAAAACAATAGTCCTCCTCATGCAAGAAGCCCGGGTGATCAAGTTCAAAAAGTCATTCGTAGAAATGCTTATTGCACTCTGCCCTAGAAAGCTAGTAAACTGCAAATTAAATCTCCAAGTTCACTCATTTCCAAGCTTAGGGAACTCGGCAGTATCAATAAGCCTTGTATTGGGAAGAGTCAAAGCGACCCCTGTGGGAAGGGGAAGGGTCTCAAGAGGAAAGCCCCATCTCAAAACCCTTTACCGATGACCTTCATAATATGGAATGCGAGAGGAGCCAACAGTGTTGAATTTCGCAGACACTGCGCCTCCATGGTCAAGCTGCACAACCATATTATTCTTGTTCTCCTTAAGACAAGAATGGCTGACCATATGCACTTTACTGCTGAGCTCCAGTTCATAACTCAATTCCAATCCCTTGCCAGTGGGAAATCTGGAGGAATAGTCATCATGTGGAAGGATAACCTAGTGAATCTTGAAGAGGTATGTACCACACCCCAGTGTGTGCATGTCATGGTGAAGGTAACTCCTGATGACTCGAAATGGCTTTTCTCAGCCATTTATGCTAGTAGTCACTTAAATGATAGAATTAGATAATGTCAGTCCCTAGAGGACATGGACTCTATTTATAAAGGTAGCTGGCTTGCAGGAGTTGACTTCAATGAAGTCATAAAAGCAGGGACGGATTTGGGGGCAACAATATTAACAATAGTAGAAATAATCGTTTTTGGAGTTGTTTGAATCAATATAGACTAGTTGACCTAGGTTTCAAAGGCTCAAAGTATACTTGGTCTAATAAAAGATACACTAACAGGCAAGACCTTATATTAGAAAGGCTGGATAGGTGCTTTGACTGGATTGAGTCATATCCAGAATCCACTGTTACCCATCTCCCTAGGACCCATTCTGACCACTGTCCTCTACTCCTAAACATTACTAGTCAATAGTACAGTGATCATAGTAGGACCTTTAGGCTAGAGTCTATGTGGTGCGGTTATCCTGACTTCCCCTCCATTGTTAAAAATAGCTTCAGCTCCATTGGGGGACACTAATATTTTTAAGGCCAATGTGACCACCTGGAGTAGGCTAGTCTTTAGCAATATCTTCCATAAGAAGAAACACATTCTAGCTAGTCTAAATGGTATCCAAAACTTTAATGCCTACCCTTTCAGCATCTACCTTCAAAACTTAGAATCAAATCTCCAAGCTGAGTTCTCAGCTATCCTTAAAAATGAAGAGGATTTTTTGAAGATGAAATCCAGAGTCAGCTGGTTATGAAGGAGATGTTAACACTAGGCTCTTCCACACAACCACCCTCAATAGAAGAAGGAGAAATAGGATTCTTAGTTTAATAGATGAGGTAGGTAATCAGATCAAAGACCCTAACCTCATCATGGAGACTACTAGGGGCTACTTTGAGAATCTCTTTACCACATCCCATACCTCATTCACCTACAAGAGATGTTACAGTGAGGGCAGCCCTCTAGTCCTTAGTGATAGCATGAGGGTTTACCTTGATCAACCCTTAAGTTCTCTGAAATCAAAAAAGGCATGGACTTTTTCAAGCCCTTTAAGGCATCTGGGCCTGATGGGCTGCATCCTTTCTTCTACCAAAAATACTGGATCATCCCATCTACCCATGTCAACTATTTTTATCATAAGGTATTCACCACCTCAACCATGCCCCTGAAGTTAATTGGACCCTCCTATGTTTGATTCCTAAATTCCAGAATGCCACTATGCTTAAGAGCTTTAGACCTATTGAGCTGTGCAACACTATGTACAATCTTGTCACTAAACTCATAGTGAATAGGATTAAGCCCTTCTTTCAGACCATTATTGAGCCATCACATGCCAGCTTCCTCTCTAACTGAAGGGCTGCTGATAATGCCATAATTGTTCAAGAAAATATCACTCATTTCCAAAAGATGAAAGGGAAAAATGCCAACATGATCCTCAAGATAGACTTAGAGAAAGCCTTTGATAGACTTGATTGGTCTTTCATCAGGGACTTCCTTATGTATTTCAAGTTCCCACCTATATTTATCAATTTGATCCTCTCATGTATCTCCGCTAGCTCCATATCCATCCTGGTCAATGGGAACCAAACTAAGCCTTTCAATCCTACCAGAGGTATCGGGCATGGAGATACCATCTCCTTTTACATATTTATTATTTGCATAGAGAGGCTCTCAAGGAATATTGACCAGGCAATCCTGAGAAATGACTGGTTTCCAATCACCATCAGTAGGAATGGCCCAAAATCTCTCACATTCTTTGCTGATGATCTCACACTATTTGGTAGAGCCAATAAAAAGAGTTGTGAAGCCTTCCTGGCTACCTTATAGGAGTTTAATAATGCATCAGGCCAAAAGGTCAACTTTCAAAAATTCAAGGTTATCTTTTCAACCGTCATGAGGATTGGGCCAATAGCTGCAACTCATTGCTAGGAATTAGGAAAAGAAGAGATTTTGGTAAATACTTAGATTTCCCCATCTTCCATAAAAGGCCTACCAATAGAGATTTCCAATTCATCATTGACAGTATAATACTAGGTTGGCTGGCTGGAAAATTAAAATGTTAAACATGGCTAGTTATACAACTTTGGCAAAATCTAGCATGGAGATCACTCCCAGCCATGTAATGAGCTATATAAAGTTACCCTCACACATCACCAACCAGATAGATAAAATCCAAAGGAAATTTATATGGGAAACAACTGCTGAAAAAAGAAAGTTGCACATGATTAAATGGGATACTATTACTAAGCCTAAGAACAAGGGGGTATGGGCCTTCAACAAGCACACATGAAAAATAAAGCTAGCCTGACCAGTCTAGCTTGGAGACTCTACAAGTACACTGACACCATGTGGGCTAGGGTGCTGATTAGGAAGCACTATAGTGGTAACCATCGTAGAGCTAAACCTAAAACTAGGACTTGGCAATGTATTCGGGAAGGATGGAAGGTCTATCTTAAGGCCTCTAGATGGGTTGTCCATAAAGTGGATAGAGTTAACTGGATACTGGATCCCTAATATGCAACCCCTCAACACAATCCTCCAAGGGCCTTGGCACATCTCTGACTTGACCATTACAATCAGCTCCATCCTCAGCAATGGGGAATGGAACTTTGATACTATCCACTACCCCATTCCCAGGGATATTAAGTGTGTTATTCAATGCACCTTCATCCATATTTCTACCAACTCTTAGGATAAGCTCATATGGAACCTCAATGGTAATGGGTTGTTCAGCTCCAAATCTTCCTACAACCTGATTAGCTCTGAGTTAAACTCTAACTCCAACCATGATGATACCTTCGGCTGGATTTGGAAGTTAAGGGTCTCTAATAAGATTAAATTTTTCACTTGGATGATGCAACATAACATACTTCCTACTGCCAAGCACTTAAGCATCATAGGCTTAAATGTAAGCCCAGTATGTCATTTCTGCTCCTTTAGAGTGGAAGACATCAATCAAATCTTCTTTGAATGCTCAAATGCGAGAGCATTCTGGCAGTCCATAAAACTAGAGTGTACTAACAAAACCTCCCATCCATACCTTGTGTTCTCAATGATCCACTGGGAGGATACATGGAATAAGGTCAAGAACATGTAGTTTAATAATGCTATCAACTGGAAATCCCTTTTACCTTTCTGTTGTTGGAGCCTATGGCTCACAAGAAACAAAAATCTTTTTGAAAAAAGAAAGAGCATTGCCCCTGTTAAACAAATCAGTGCCAGAGCCACTGAATACTACCATGTCGTTGTCCAACACATGGATAAAGGTGAAACAACTGTAATCCACATCATTTGGGAGCCACCTCCTTCTGGCTCCTACAAGTTTAACACTGATGGGGCTGCTTTCCCAAAATCAAGAGTAGGAGGAACTGGGGGTGTCATTAGGAATATCAGGGGTAACTAGGTACTAGGTTATATGAGAGGCTTACCACATACCTCCAGCCTAGGGGCAGAACTCCAAGCTCTATGGCAGGGTCATCCCTCGAACACAAACTCACACCTCTACAGATTCTGAACAGGCTGTAAGAATGCTAAATGAGGGAAACCTGCATTATAACTCTATTATCTTTGAATGCAGTTCATTGATAGAGCAGCTGGGGAACCCAACACTAGGACATAATTTCAGAGAAATAAATTAGGTGGCAGACCTCCTCGCAAAGGAAGGAGCAGAAAAAAAGTTTTTTGATAGGACATAAATTTTGACAGTTCCTCTAGTGTTTGTAAATAAGGCCCAGTGAGCAGACATCCTAGGAAATATTTTTGTACGTAAAACCAGGGGGAACCCCCTTGTAATGCAAGACAATATTATTGCAACAATTGGGAGCAGTAGCTCTCAAACAATGATGTAACCATTTTTACTATATTATATAATTATCTAGTTCACCAAAAAAAGAGGTATTTACATTTTAGAATTGTATAGACTTATTGACTTGTTTAGACTAAGATCAAAGGCGGATCCAAAATTTTAAGAAGATAAGTGCATTACTATGAAAATATATTCAGAATTTATATTTGATGAGTTTAATCTTTAGGATCTTACCATCAACCCATTACTATTTTAAAATTATTGGTCAAAAGTAAATTTTTCCTTGCAGGATTTTAATGTATTCGCTTTGGAGATGAATAAATCGAATAAAAAAGAGAAAAAATATACTTAACTAATACACAAGAGGGGAATACTAAACATGCTCATAAACACAAGATTTGAAACCCAGAGATCAATTAAAGAAAAAAAAAATAAGTGGATAGACGTGAGACCGCCAACTGCAATTGTAAGAGGTCGTTTGGTAAAGTGTATTAGAAAAAATAATGCATGCATTAACTTTGTGTATTAGTAATTATCACAACCCAAAATCCCAACCTGTCGTGATAGCGCATATATTGATACTAGGCAAGCCGATATTATCCATAATCCACAATTTCTTTCAAGTTTGAAAATATAATAATTAAATACAATACAAAATCCCACAAAAACTGATACAAACACTCCCCAAAACCTGGTGTCACTGAGTACATGAGCATCTAATATGAATACAAGTCTCAAAAATACGGTCTATAATAGTCTGAGACCGAATACAGTAAATAAGAAGATAAGGAATGAGAGGCAAGGTCTGCAAAATACGGCAGCTACCTCAGAATCTACAGAAAATCAGCTGTACAGAAGAATCAACACCCGCTATGTCCGGGAACCCCTGAATCTGCACACGAAGTGCAGGGTGTAGTATAAGTACAATCAACTCAGCAAGTAATAATAATAAATAAGAAACTGAAGATAGTGACGAGCTATATAATTATAATTCATTTAAAGTAATTCCATCAAAGAATAGATATGCTTTCAAATCCAACAGTTTAAGTCAAATCAATTTTTATACAATTCAAGTTCATATAATCCTGATATAGAATCTTTCAGAAATTTCACCATAATAACAGATAGCAATTAAGTGCATTAATCAATGGAAAACAAGTACAGCCTCTCAGGACAACAATCACTCATTGGGCTCCCAGCCCTCAACACTCACATTCAATGGGTACCCGTGCTCACTGGGGGTGTACAAACTCCGGAGGGGCTCCTACAGCTCAAGCGCTATAATCTGTACGGACAACTCACGTGCTGTACGAAAAACTCACGTGCCATAATATAAATATCTGGATCCGCATGGCCAACTCACGTGCTATAGTATAATATAAGGATCCGCACGGCCAACTCACGTGCTATAGTATAATATAAGGATCTGCACGGCCAACTCACGTACTGCA
Organism: Nicotiana tomentosiformis; assembly: GCF_000390325.3. NCBI lineage: Eukaryota > Viridiplantae > Streptophyta > Magnoliopsida > Solanales > Solanaceae > Nicotiana > Nicotiana tomentosiformis. The sequence goes on from NC_090818.1 coordinate 62,635,036, forward strand.
CGGCCAACTCACGTGCTATAGTATAATATAAGGATCTGCACGGCCAACTCACGTGCTATACTATAATATCTCACAATCAGGCCTTTGGCCTAACTCAGTCATAAAGCTCTCCAGTCTCTAGGGCTCTCAAAAATCATACAATCAGCCCAAACAACAATGATATAATTTATCAATAATAATAACAGAGACTGAGACAAAATGTACAAGTAAAAACTGATACTGAGTACATATAGCATTTAGCAGGCAATTCAACAAGTACGCGACCTCTGTGGATCTCATCAGTACTATCACATAGTCTAAGCATGATTTTTCAGTCAAAATTTATTAACACATGGAGAGCATATAGCTAACAACAAATTATTCAACTTTACAGTTTTCCGAGACAGACCAAGTCACAATTTCCTCGGTGCACGCCCACATGCCCGTCACCTAGCATGTGCGTCACCTCCAAAATAATCATATGATACAAAAATCTGGGGCTTCATACCCTCAGGACATGATTTAAAAATGTTACTTACCTCAAATCGTGTAATTCTTTATTCCACTATGCCCTTTCCACGAAAATTGGTCTCCGAAAGACTCGTATCTAGCCACAATTAATTCGATTCAGTCAATACCAATTATTGTAATTAATTCCATAAGGAGATACTAATTTTCCAATAAAATCCTAAATTAACTCAAAAATCGCCCATGAGACCCACGTCTCGAAACCTGACAAAAGTTATAAAATATGAACGCCCATCCAACCACGAGTCCAACCATATAAATTTCACCAAATTCCGATATCAACTCGACCCTCAAATCTTCAATTAAAGTCATTGAAGATTTTTAACATTTTCAACCCAATCTTTACCCATTTGAACTCAACACTCTTTCCATAAAACTTATTGATACGTATAAATAATACTCTTATACCCATGAATCATACTCTTAATCACCCATCATTACCCAAACTCGAAATTGAAGATTATGGGTTAGAACCTTACCTCTTTGATGAAGAACTTGAGGGATTTCTTGTTGGATTTCAAGGCTTGGACAAGAATTTGATGAACAAGACACTTTATCTACTTCCTCTCTCTAGAACACTCTCACTTATCTCTAAAATCATCATATAATTGCCCCAAAATATGCTCCAAAACCTATTTATCAAAATGGGGTCGTGTTATGAAAATAAAAAAATTACCCCTCCGAAAATAGGTATGCGATCACACAATGGACCGCACAATGGGTATGTGGGTCGCACAATGGACCGGAAAATCACTGCCGAAAACTAGGCTGCACTGGGCATATCGGCGACCATTTTGTGGTCGCACAATATGTCATTATGCGATCGCATAATGATTCTGCGGTCGCACATCTGACCGCAGAATCGCATATTTTTAGCCTTTGGTAATTTGGTCATAACTTCTTGTATGAATGTCCAAATGACGAACGGTTTAAAGCGTTGGAAACTATACACATAGACCTTTCGTTTGACAGGTAACACATCTTATAACTCTTCATATCAAGAGAGGTATTCTCAATTGAAGTTAGGTCTTGTGCGAACTCACTTAAAACTTTAGTCTTATGAAATTTCCAACTTCTACATTCGATGCCGAAACCTATCGAATTAAGTCCGATTGACCTCAAATTTTGCATTTCAAGCCTAATTCTACTACGGACCTCCAAAAAATTTTCGGACATGTTCCTAAGTCCATAATCACCATATAGAGCTATTGGAATCATCAAAACTCTATTCCGGGGTCGTTTACACATAAGTCAACATCCGGTCAACTATTTCAACTAAAATTTCTATCATGAAATTCATTCTTCCAAGCTAACTCCGAAATACCTTAAAACCAAAACCGGCAATTCACACAAGTCATAATAACTCGTAGGAAGTTATGCAAAACCTCAATTAGTTGAAAGGAACGTAAATGCTTAAAATGACCAGCTAGGTCGTTACAATCTCCCCCACTTAAAAATACGTTCATCCTCGAACGTGCCAAGAGTTGTTCCTAAGCCTTTAAATCACTGTTCCTCCTTACCATGCACATACATGGGGTGATCCCACGTCACCCTATTCTATATAGACCTGACAACATAACACAACTGAAAATCATTAATTTAAACTTAGCCCAAAACTTGGAGCCCACTTTCTAACACCCAGAATTCTTTCCAAGATCTAAATCTCACATCTACACCGTATAAGTCTGAACCAGCTGTATCAAGCCATAGCCATGACCCCAGATATAATCACATTACATACTACACAACTTACATGCTCGCAGCACCATTCCCGATCACAATCACAGTAATTACTCCAAACCAACCAAGTACAAGTATTAAACCTCATATTAAGCCAAACCTCATTCCAAAATCTTCGTACACTGCTGATAATAAAAGAAACATGCAGAAATCTCATTACCCCTTATCAGACAAGTCATGGAGCTCTCTCGCCCCAACCAGAACCATAATCACTTTCTAAGCCGACTTTCAATATTATCCTCCCAAATCTACCGTAATAAAACCTGATAGTACCCATTCTAGGTCCAATGACCTTATATTATTAAACACAACTATCCAACAGACACGCCACATCAATATAACCCAAGCCACAACTTCGCAATCTGTATACCCCAATATGGAGATGTCTCAAGGAAAAGAACTGTATTGCAAGTTCAACAAGCACCACTACAACTACAATGTTACAACCAACACCTCAAATTTCGTAAAGAGGATAACCGTAGGCGCATATGCACAATTGTAGAGGAAGAAAATTAATGAATCAGATAAATTATCATAGAAATAAAATTCCCACACATGGCACGGACAACTCACGTGCCAATAATATGAATCACCCGGCATCGTCACAGGCCTCTAGTCCCAGCATATCATACAAGAGCAATTAAACAATTACACTTGTATATGATAATGAAATAAGATTCTCATGCTCTTGGACTGGTATAAATAACACGCCATAGTGTAAGCATGTGTAAAGTCTGCTATCACACTTCAAATCGGCAATTTAACGCAAAAATAGTAACTACCTCATTTATTCAATGGAATTAGCCTCTTTGTAACCTTAAATGTAGCCCAAATAGTTTTCAACAAAGGTACGAACATGAGAAACGTTATAAATTTACGCTTAACAGTCAACTCTAGACATATCATAGCCTAAGCATTCTTTCGAGTATGAATACTTGCCCTGATGCTCGCATATTGTCTCAAACCTCACATATATGCACACTTATAGCGCGCAGCTATCACAAATAATTAATGCAACTAGTGTCTCCACTGAGTTAAAATAAAATACTTATCTCAAACAGGACGTAACCCGAAACAATATACTTCTGAGAACTCCCAGACTCCAAATTCATCAAACACATAAATCACCGTAACTTATCCAACCTCCAGCACTATAATGACTAACACATCTTCCATTCACGATATTCCCATGAGGAATACTTTCATAATTCTTCCGTTCCACATAGAAATAATTTGAATATCAGCAGTCTATCAACCAAGTGAGTACTACAAATACCAATAAACGTTCGTAAGTCGAAACACAATGCACCTTTTGAAATGCGCACCCTTCTCAGGGATGACCGAGCAACTATAACATTCACCTAAATATATAACACTGACCATTCCATTCAGAATCTGTGATCTTACTTTCAAGAATGAACTGCCACCTCGTACATATAAATCTAAATCTCGCACACCACACCACATCTATTATGCCATCACGTGACAAGAACAAGAATCCCATTATCAACTCTGAGTCGCCATCAAATTACACACCCGGTAAGTTAGAAACTTTCCTATTACCGAAATATAAAATCCATAATGATATACAAAAATGCCACACAAGTCTCGACACCATCTAACTCAAATCTCAGATTTTAGCCATAAACAAATCCGCCAGAAATTCTCAATTGTTACATATTAATCTCGAATCCATTAGAACTTTCCCGAGAGTCACCCCCTTTGTTCAAATCCACATTACACTGCCCAAATGGGCCAAAAGACATGTGCCCCATTAGCACAACAACACTCAAAGAAGTAACTCTACTTTAATACCACCTATCAAATTCATACTCCGTGCGCACTACATCATTCACAAATAACAACTCACTCATCCCACGATTTTCATAATACTCATAAAGCGTAATATAACTCGTATCCAAAAATTTTCTTACTCGAGTCATTCTCGAACTCCACCTCTACAAGTCATCATTGATTCCCAAGTATACTTCAGACCAAAACAAAGAATTTGACACATAACCATGAATTGAATTGTCAATAGCAGGCTCCCCCACTTGTCTCAAAGCCATAGATTAAAATACTTGATAACTCACAATACCCATACTTAATTACTACCTTAATACCGCAGTCAGTTCAATGAAAAATCTTCTCAAGCTCAAGACACACCAACCATAAAATACCTCAATTATTTGCTAATCTCGCATTCATTCTCTTAACACTTAAGTCAACATTTTCAACCAGATTCAAATTCAAGTCTCAACACATACACCCTGCTGGCAGAAAAGAAACTCTCTATTCACATTATAAAGAACACACTTACATAAATTACTCCGCAGGAGATAACCCACCTGCTTAGTCTCAAATTGGCATCTTGTTATACCCTTTCACAACCACAATTACTATGAAATCACTTAATCTTTCTGAGTCCAAACTCATTAACCATACATGAGAATTAAATTTCCCCAAAATTTAACAACGGGAAGAATCTTTCAAAACATTTACACTCGAGATTGTACGTCACATCAAACGAAAATAAAGCACCTAATGGCCTTCCTTTACATTTCAAGGAAACACTTCTCGTCACATTCAAATCGTCTTAACACATCCCGCATTCACATCATACTCATCACAAAGACATTCCACCGCTCATCGAGCCATAAATTTTACTCGTAAGGACATTACCAGACATATGAGTCCAAATGTACATGTTACAACTGAAGCTACCGAGTCTAAGTTGAGGTCTAAACCTGGCCTCAATTCTTCCAGACTGGCCCATCACCAATACACATAATACACATCTTGAACCTCGTTCATAGAATCACAAGCCGGCGATGCACAGCTGATACTGAGCGCTCATGTGCACATACGAATACGTGGAAGGAATTCAATGAGTTATGTTTCAAGCCGAATCAATTCCGCACGACAGAATACAAGAAAGTGAAATTTTTCTAAGGTTTTGGTAGCCTCTCAAAGATAAGTACAGACGTCTCCGTACCGATCCGCAAGACTCTATTAAACCTACTCATGACTCGTGAGACCTATATCACCTAAAGCTCTGATACCAACTTGTCACGACCCAAAATCCCACCCTGTCATGATGGCGTCTATATCGATACTAGGCAAGCCGATAATATCCATAATCCACAATTTCTTTCAAGTTTGAAAATATAATAATTAAATACAATACAAAATCCCACAAATACTGATACAAACACTCCCCAAAACCTAGTGTCACTGAGTACATGAGCATCTAATATGAATACAAGTCTGAAAAATACGGTCTATAATAGTCTAAGACTGAATATAGTAAATGAGGAGATAAGGAAAGAGAGGCAAGGTCTGCGAAACACGGCAGCTACCTCAGAATCTCCAGAAAATCAGCTGTATGGAAGAATCAACACCCGCTATGAGTACAACCAACTCAGCAAGTAACAATAATAAATAAGAAACTGAAGATAGCGACGAGCTATACAATTATAATTCATTTTCAGTAATTCCACTAAAGAATAGACACGCTTTCAAATCCAGCAGTTTAAGTCAAATTATTTTTTATACAATTCAAGTTCATATAATCCGGATATAGAATCTTTCACAAATTTCACCACAATAACAGATAGCAACTAAGTGCATCAACCAATGAAAAACAAGTACAGCCTCTCAGGACAACATTCACTCATTGAGCTCCCAGCCCTCAACACTCACACTCAATGGGTACCCGCACTCACTAGGGGTGTACAGACTCCGGAAGGGCTCCCACAACCCAAGCGCTATAATCTGTACGGACAACTCACGTTCCATAATATAAATATCTGGATCCGCACGGCCAACTCACGTGCTATAGTATAATATAAGGATCCGCACGGCCAACTCACAAGCTGCACGGCCAACTCACGTGCTATAGTATAATATAAGGATCCGCATGGCCAACTCACAAGCTGCACGACCAACTCACGTGCTATAGTATAATATAAGGATCTGCACGGCCAACTCACGTGTTGCACGACCAACTCACGTGCTATAGTATAATATAAGGATCTGCACGGCCAACTCACGTGCTATAGTATAATATAAGGATCTGCACGGCCAACTCACGTGCTATAGTATAATATCTCACAATCAGGCTTTCGGCCTCACTCAGTCATAAAGATCTCCAGTCTCTAGGGCTCTCAACAATCATACAATCAGCCCAAACAACAATGATATGATGTATCAATAATAATAACAGAGACTGAGACAAAATGTGTAAGTAAAAACTGAGACTGAGTACATATAGCATTTAGCAGGCAATTCAACAAGTACGCGACCTCTGCGGATCCCAATAGTACAATCATATAGCCTAAGCATGATTTTTCAGTCAAATTTTATCAACACATAGAGAGCATATAGCTAACAACAAATTATTCAACTTTACAGTTTTTCAGGACGGACCAAGTCACAATCCCCTCGGTACACGCCCACACACCCGTTACCTGGCATGTGCGTCACCTCCAAAATAATCACATGATACAAAAATTCGGGGTTTCATACCCTCAGGACCAGATTTAAAACTATTACTCTCCTCAAACCGTGCAGTTCTTTATTCCGCTATGCCCTTTCCACGTGAATTGATTTCCGAAAGTCTCGTATCTAGCCACAATTAATTTGATTCAGTCAATACCAATTATTATAATTAATTCCATAAGGAGATACTAATTTTCCAATAAAATCTCAAATTAACTCAAAAATTGCCCGTGGGACCCACGTCTCAGAACCCGACAAAAGTAACAAAATATGAACGCCCATCCAACCACGAGTTCAACCATATAAATTTTACTAAATTCCGACATCAACTCGACCCTCAAATCTTTAATTAAAGTCATTGAAGATTTTTACCATTTTTAACCCAATCGTTACCCATTTGAACTCAACACTCTTTTCATAAACCTTATTGATAAATATAAATAATACTCTTACACCCATGAATCATACTCTTAATCACCCATCATTACCCAAACTCGAAATTGAAGATTATAGGTTAGAACCTTACCTCTTTGATGAAGAACTTGAGGGAATTCTTGTTGGATTTCAAGGCTTGGACAAGAATTTGATGAACAAGACACTTTATCTACTTCCACTCTCTAGAACACTCTCATTTCTCTCTAAAATCATCAGATAATTGCCCCAAAATATGCTCCAAAACCTATTTATCAAAATGGGGTCGTGTTATGAAAATAGGAAAATTACCCCTTCGAAAATAGGTATGCGGTCGCACAATGGACCGTACAATGGGTATGCGGGTCGCACAATGGACCGCAAAATCGCTGCCGAAAACTAGGCTGCGCTGGGCATATCGGCGACCATTTTGCGGTCGCACAATGTATCATTATGCGATCGTATAATGATTCTGCGGTCGCACATCTGACCGCAAAATTATATTTTTCCAGCCTTTGGTAATTTGGTCATAATTTATTGTAGGATGTCCAAATGACGAATGGTTTGAAGCATTGGAAACTAGACATATAGACCTTTCTTTTGATAGGTAACACATCTTATAACTATTCATATCAAGAGAGGTATACTCGTTTGAAGTTAGGTCTTGTGCGAACTCACTTAAAACTTTAGGCTTATGAAATTTTCAACTTCTACATTCGATGCCGAAACCTATCGAATCAAGTCCGATTGACCTGAATTTTTGAACACAAGTAATAAATGACATAATGGAGTTATAAAAATTTTCGGAACAGAATTCCGACTCCGATATCAAAAAGTCAACCCCATGGTCAAACTTCCCAAAAATTCAACTTTCGGCATTTCAAGCCTAATTCTACTATGGACCTTCAAAAAATTTTCAGACACGCTCCTAAGTCCATAATCACCATACAGAACTATTGGAATCATCAAAACTCTATTTCAGGGTCGTTTACACATAAGTCAACATGCGGTCAACTATTTCAACTTAAGCTTTCATCATGAAATTCATTCTTCCAAGCTAACTCTGAAATACCTTAAAACCAAAACCGACAATTCATACAAGTCATAATATCTCGTAGGAAGTTATGCAAGACCTCAAATAGTTGAAAGGAACGTAAATGCTTAAAACGGTCGGCTGGGTCGTTACAGTAATATTTGTTTGATACACTTTTTCAACCTATGTTTAACTAATACAAACATTAGTTACACAACCTATTTGGTATTAACCTATGTATAGCTAATACATAGCAAACATGGTATTAACAATACCAAGGTTATCGATACATGCATAATCTTAGTTAAAGGCATAGTTGCCTCTCAAATCTCTCAAAACCTATTTCAAATACTTTTCGCCATATTTTGTATATATATTTATATATTTGTATATATATTTATATATTGATACTTTAATTTATTTTTTCCTTCAAGATTCTACAATAATCAAAATAATATCATATTTGATACTAATTTGATTTTGAATTCGTTCAAAGTATAAACTGAAGTTTTCTTTATTTGTTACAAATCTATCTATTTTCTTAATAATTGATATATTGTATTATATGCAATAGCAATTAGTTTTTTCTTCTCTTTTAACTTTAATATTTCAAATAGTTTTCTCTTTTAGTTTTACTCTCCTGTAAAAAAAGGTTGGCTTTAGAGAGAGTAAAGGATGGGTAATAAAACTGTTGCAATAAAAATAGTACACAAAATTAAAGAATGTGGAGGGTATTTTTGTTAACAACTATTTTTTTAGTAATTATGCAATGTTTTAATACACCAAATCAAATAGTGAATAAGAAATAATTTCATCATAACTAATGTTAGCATAACTAATTTCAACATTACTAATACACCATATTTACCATTATTCTTATACCTCCTGCCAAACGACTCCTAAGGTTTACCCAATAATCATTGCATTATAATTTACAGGACACTTAGAGCTTGGGTGGACACACACATATAAGTTTTTAAAAATAAAAAATGATTATACATAATATATTAAAAAAAACATAGGTTCACGTGCACTATGCTCCTCAACATGGATACCCCCTAACTAAGATAGGAGCCTTCATTTCATGTCAAGTGTTTGATATTTACCTTTGCTGCTAAATAGAGGTGTACATATATCGAGTTAGTTCGGATTTTTAATTATTAAACCAAACCAATTGTGTCAGGTTATTAAATCTAAAGACAAACCAAATCAATAAAAGTCAGATTTTTTAATCTCGATTTTTTTCGGGTTGTTCGGATTTTTGGGTTTTTTTTGGATTTTTTCATAAAGTTATCATAGTACAAAATATAGAATTGTGCTCTAAATATTTCTTTAATTCAAGTAAGACAAAACTATATAAGGTATTTTAAAAGAAAATAACATAAAATATGAGATGAGTGATGACGTTGTACTAATTATTCAATATTAAAGATAATAAAATCGCATAAAATATTATTAATAAGCCATAATAAAAATGAACATAATCTAAAATTACTAAGTTGCTAAAATAAGTGCTATTATAAGTACTATTATTTACATGACTAAACACTAAAAAAAAAGTTATGCATTTTATCTAAACCATAGAAAAAATAAAAAATAGATATCCAACAATATTTTCATTTCTAGTACAATTGAATTGAATGTCTTTTGTTAGCATTAATATTGATTTGATTTTGGTTTGAACTTTATTTGAGTTACTAACATTTACGGAGTATATAACTTATTGGAGAATTCAAAAATTATAAGTTCAAACTTGAAATAAAGTTAAAGAATGTGAAAGATATTTTTGTAAACAACCAATTTTTAAGAAATTATGTACTGCTTTAATACATCAAACAAAATAGTAAATAAAAAATTATCTCACTATAATTAATGCCAACATAACTTATACCAACTTTACTAATACATTATATTCAACATTATTTTTCTACCTCATGCCAGACGACCACTCAATATCTACATAAATCTACATTTTCCTTGATCTGACTTGTTGCTTGCTGGATGCAAAACAACTTGTCTGATGCATCGATACTTTTGATGGTCTATTTAATTTATGTAAGACTTATTTGTCAAATATTCTTCTTTCTTTGTTTAAATTTTTTGTTCAATCAAATTATGACTAATATATTTGAACCGACGGAATATAAACCTGGCTCTTGGACAGGGAAAAGGGGAAAAATTAATTGATAATTTGTGGGAGAAAAATTACCAGTATACACAAAGACAAATCAATGACAAAAAAGAAAAACATTGTGCACGTGAAGCTTTCGAGTAGGGTTCAGAAAACGAGTAGGATTTAATAAGGCACAAAAGTTCGCGTCGCCGACGCATATTGTATACTTGCCAGTTCCCACTCATATTGCTATTCCCATTATTTGTCGTGATTCTCCGGTATACGTTTCTTAACAAGTTCACTTTTACTTGGTATATTTTTATTTTATTTTTTACGTATTTTATAAAATAATAAATAAAATATATAATTTATCATGATATTCATATTAATTAATATATATTTTATTAAATTTAAAAAAATAATTTGAAATGAGTAATAAATACTGTAAATATAACAAGAATTTTTTTTTTTATCTTCTCTTGATATGCGTAAAGTGACAAGTAAAAATAAAAATCTATTTTTAGTATACATGCCAAGTAAAAATGAACGGAGAGAGTATGAGATTTTGACTACTTTATCCTTATTCATGTCTTAATATTTAATATTTCTTCGTCGGTATTTGAATAAAATTAGTGTTTGTAATCTTCAAAGATAATTATTACTAAGGGCAAAAAAGAAAAAACATAATTAATTTTATCTTGAATTTCTAAAATGACAAATAATTTGAGACAACTATTTTGAGTAACCACGACTGTTAATATGAGACGCAGGGAGTAGAATGATATTGAGGTGGATATTTAATAATCGTCAACAATAGCTGCAATCAATAATATTTTTTCCAGTTTAATTAAATTTCAATAGACTAACTAAATTATATAAAACAAATAAAAGCGTTCTTTGTCAAAAATATAATACTCCATGAGTTTTAAATTAGATGATGTACTTTCCTTTTTTGTTTATTCCAAAATAAATGACACATTACTAAATTTAAAAATAATTCAACTTTAAACTCTTTATTTTATCAATTTTACCGTTAATGAGAAACATTTATAATCATATAAATATCATGATCCCACAAAGCTTTTACCCCTTAAACTTTTAAAATCACAAGTTTCAAAAGTCTTTTTTTTCTTAAATTTCGTGTCGAGTCAAACTACCACATCTAAATTGAAACGGAGTGAGTAATATTTTGAACATTCGAAATCGATCACAGTTTCTGATTAAAATATAAAATCTTATCAATTCAACCACAATACAATACTCCTTCCGTTTTAATTTAGATGAGTTAGTTTGACTTGACACCAAGTTTAAGAAAAAAGAGGAAGACTTTTGAAATTTGTGGTCTTAAAAGTTTAAGGGGTAAAAATTTGTGGGGCCATGACATTTGTGTGATTATAAAAATTTCTCATTAAGAGTAAAATAAGTAAAATAAGAGTTTAAAGTTAAATTATTTCTAAATTTAATAATGTATCTTTTATTTTGAAACAGATTAAAAAAGAAAGTACCTCGTCTTATTTGAAAAGAATGGGTAATTATTATAGTATTCAATATACTTATAGAAATGAAATTCATAACAGGATGGATAGTAAAATATTGAAACGGCGGAAAGTTGAAGTGTCAGCCTAATTGGCTAATGCTGTCTGTTGGGGGAAGCAGACACACGTAGAGAGACGCCGCCGGTAAATAACAGACATGACAGCCTCTAGTACTTGTTGTTTAAGCCACCAACAAGAAAGCTTCTAGTAAAACATTTAGCCATATTTACTGTTTATATGAAACTAAAAGACATAAGGAATGCTGTTATATTAATATTTTACATTTAATTCTAGTTATATAAATAATTTTTGCTTAAGTTTGTAACTCGTAAAGTTAAATATTTAGATCACACTGTTTGCAACAAATATTTCGGGATATGAAAAATTAAACGGCAATCACAAAATAATAGAAAAATATTTTTATTAATCAATTGTGAGTACAATTGTAACGATTCGATCGGTCGTTTTGCTTTCTAGATGGTTCCCCTAAATAAGACTCCCCGTATGACTTGCGAAAATACTTAGTTCGGGATTTGGAAGGAGTCGGTTTGAAATCGAAATACTTGGTTCCTGTAACGACCCGGCCCGACCGGTCGTTTTGAGAATTTAAGTCCCGTTCGACGGCATAAGACCCTGAACAACTTCGTATTATGTGTATTGACTTGCGTGCATGGTTCAATTAAGTTACCGGATGATTCGGAGTGAAATGGGACACTTAGTCCCTAAAACAGAAGCTTAAGTCTTAGGATTTTGACCGTAGTTTGAACTGCATGAAGACGACTCCGTAATGGACTTCCGGCGGTTCCGTTAGCTCCGTTGGATAATTTTGGGCTTAGGAGCGTGTCCGGACGGTGAATTTGAGATCTGCAGCTGATTTAGGCTTGAAATGGCGAAAGTCGAATTTTTGGAGATTTTGACCGGAAGTGAACTTTTTGATATCGGGGGTCGGATTCTGATTCCGAAAGTTGGAGTAGGTCTGTAATGATGAATATGACTTGTGTGCAAAATTTGGGGCAATCGGACGTGGTTTGATAGGTTTCGGCATCGGTTGTAGAAATTTGAAGTTTTAAGTTCTTTAAGTTTATATTGGAGGATGATTCGTGATTTTAGCGTTGTTTGATGTGGTTGAGGGCTCGACTAAGTTCATATGGTGTTTTAGGATTGGTTGGTATGTTTGATTGAGGTCCCGGGGGCCTCGGGTGTGTTTCGTATGCTTAACGGAGGAAATATTGGACTTAGGAAAATCCTAAAGTTTGCTAGTTTCTGGTGTTTCGCACCTGCGGTGGGGGAACCTCAGGTGCGGGGCCGTACGTGTGGATGATTAAGCGCAGAAGTGGATTTAGAGGGAGTGGTCAGGGGCTGCAAGTGCGAGGTGAGTTCCGCATCTGCGATGCCCGCAGATGTGCTGGAGAGATCGCAGGAGCGATGGAGGACCGCAGAAGCGGACATAGGTGCGCAGGTGCAACCTTTTGATCGCAGAAGCGGGCGATGAGTTTTAAGTGTAAACCGCACCTGCGATAGAATTTCCGCAGATGCGGTTGAAAGTCCGCAAAAGTGGTTTGACTGGCAGAAAAAGGACTAAGTGCAAGGGTTTGATTTTATTCTTCATTTTTGGACTTGAGAGCTCGGAATTTGGCGATTTTTCGAGAGATTTTCAGATGAAGCTTTTGGGGTAATGATTCCTAACTCTTTTTCGGTTGTATTCCATTAATCTATAACTGTTTTCTCCATTTAATTTAGGATTTGGGGTTGAAAATTTGGGAAAAAGTTGAGAAAAGTTCTTAGGCCGAATTTTGGTATTTTGATCGAGATTTTGGTATCGTATTTGAGTAATTTTGGTATGAGTAAACTCGTGAGTGAATGGGTGTTCATATTTTGTGACTTTTACACGAATTCGAGACGTGGGCCCAGGGAGGCATTTTAGAGCGATTTTCCAATTTCTTGCTTTAGCTTTGATTTTATTAGCTAGATTAGTTCCTTGTAGTTATATTTATGTTATGTAATTGATTTTGGCTAGATTTGGGCCATTCAGAGTTGGATATTTGTGGAAAGAGCATTGTCACGGATTGATTGAGCTTGATTTGAGGTAAGTATCGTGCCTAACTTCGTGTGGGGGAACTACCCCTTAGGATTTGAGTCTTCTATGCTAATTGTAGTCCGTGTACGCGAGGTGACGAGTACATGCTCGGACTTATTTATGGAAAATTGGACTTTTAGGGTTCTTAGGTCCTTGTATTCACTGAGTATGCAGTTGTTCTCGTTATGATTACGTTTCTTAATTACTAGTTTCACTTCTACCTGTTTTAATTAGAATTAATTGCTTCATGATCCTCCCTTGTTGCTTATTTGAGTTATATGTGTCCTAACTGAAATTGTTATCTCTTCTATCGCCATGTTGTCTTTTCCCTAACTTCTTATATTCATTTGAAGTTATAATTATTTCTTCAGTAATTGTTCATCCTTAACTAAGGCTATGATTTTATTTATACTGCTTATCCTTAATTGAAGTTGTTGTGTCTCTTTCGTACTTGCCCAACCTTAAAAGAAGTTTAGATATCCTATATCTTAGTTGACTTATCCTTATTGGAATTTATGACTCGTGATATCTCCGTCGTTGTTGAACTTTACTTTGTGGGACCGTTGTTACATATTATTTTTTCCCTTGTTGAACTGTTCTTATTATGACTAGCATTCTCTATTATGGCTACTCCCTGTGAATTAGTTCCTCCGTTCCTTTGAGTTCTGGAATTTCTGAGTTGATTTATTTGTCGTACTCTTGTATTAGTGTTATTGTTGCTATTGTACTTGTTGTTCTTGCATATCTACTTTGGGACTACGAGGCGGGTACCTCGGGAGATCCTCCAGTCTTGCATATTTACTTTTGGGACTACGAGGCGGTACCTCGGGAGATCCCCTGTTGAGCATTTACTTTTGGGACTACGAGACGGTATCTCGGGAGTGCCCTTTGTTGATATCTCTTTGTTATGGGGCTGCACGAGGTTTCTGCCGTGCTATTGTTACTATTGATATTTGCACATGCTGCGTGACAAGGCGGGATATATATATATGGATTGCGCATGTGGCGAGACAAGGTGGGAACATTATTATGCACATGTAGCGATACAAGACGGGCATTTACTTTACTATAGCACACGTGGCGAGACAAGGTGGGCTATGTCAGGGATTGATTTGTGATAATTTGTGATGGCCTGGGGAAATTCTTGTTGTTGATATTTGTGTAGTGGTACACTTATCCGTGTGATCTTTATCTTGTGAAAGTTGTGAGAAAATATTCTACGTGTTGTCCGTTCTTTTCCTTATGCTCACTAGCTGGTATGAACTATGTTAGGACACTTGTACAAGCATACACGTAGTTAAGCACTCTTATCGGATGAGAGGTTTCCTTGATATTATTGAGTATAGGTGCACACCCTTGCTTACTTGCCTTCTATGTGAGAATGACTCTATTTGGCACGCGAGTCGTCAGTGCGGTTATGAGGTGTAATGAGGCACATGATGCCAAGTGTTAGGGTTCAGGTATTGAGACCCGTGAGTTGTGATTTGTCCGAGGTTTGTTACCTCGTGGAGTTTATTGACTAAAACCCGGTGTAAAAGCTGTCGTATTGTTGAGTTATTACTTGTCCTTTCTTTATCTGTGATTATCGGACTTAGGATGTGTTTCCGTTCATTCTTCTATGCCATTATTATGGTGTTCCTCTGATATTTGTTATTTTCCTTCCTTATTGCAATTACCGTATTAATTGCCACTTCGCGTAGTCTTTATGTAGATATCATACTCTGTTGTTTCTATACTTATATTTGTTCAGGTTATTAAATCCAATAGGTGTCTTGACTGTACCTCGTCACTACTCCACTGAGGTTAGTCTTGATACTTGCTGGGTACCGCTGTGGTGTACTCATACTATATTTCTATATATTTTTGTGCAGATCGAGGTATTTCGAAGTCAGTTGATCATTAACTACCTGTGGGGATTGTTGCTGTGGAGACTCAAGGTAAACCTGCTGCTGCGTTCGCAGGCTTCGGAGTCACCTTCCTATTTTTTATTCACACTATTTTACCTATTTTGAAACAGCTGTATTTAGAAATTTGAAGCAATCTCTGTAGAGCTTATGACTTGTACTACCGGTTTTGAGAATTTGTAAATTTTTATAAAGAATTCCATTTCAAGTTGTTAGATGTTATTTATTATAGTTGTTATTCAGTAAATGTTAGGCTTACCTAATCCCTAAGACTAGGAGCCATCACGCTACCTAACGGAAGGGAAATTGGGTCGTGACAAGTTGGTATCAAAGCTCTAGGTTCATTGGTGCTACGAGTCATAAGCGAGTTTAGTAGAGTCTTGCGAATCGGTACGGAGACGTCTGTACTTATCTTCGAGAGGCTACAAAACTATTAGGACAGTTTCACTTCCTTCATTCCTATCGTGCGAGTTCATTGGTCTCGAAGTTTGAACTTTTATCATTCCATTCTCTCACAGATGGTGAGGACATGAGGTGCAGTTGCTGATGACGTTACCCCCGAAGCAGATGTCGCTAGGGGCAGAGGCAGAGGCCGACGAGGAGCAGGTGCCGCAGCTAGGGCACCTATCGGAGTAGCAGTTGAGGAGCCGCCAGTAGTCCAGTTGGGGGGCAGGTACCGGAGGTGCCTGCTGTTGCCCCCGGACTTTAGGAGACCTTAACACAGTTCCTGAACAAATTTGGTACATTGGCTCAGGCGGGTTTGATTCCGGTTGCACCAGCTATTTCATAGACCGGGGGAGGAACCCAGACTCCCACCGCCCACACTCTAGAACAGCGAGTTCATATTGGTCAGGTTCTAGGTGTCATGGCAACACAGCCGGTGGTCCCAGTTCAGCCCGTGGTTAGGGCAGCAACATCTGAGGAAGAACAACTTAGACTTGAGAGGTACAAGAAGTACCACCCTCCTACCTTCAGTAGATTGGTGACAGACGATGCCCAGGGTTTGCTGGAGGAGTGTCACCGCATTCTCCATACTATGGGTATTGTGGAGACAAGCAGGGTTGCTTTTACTATGTTCCAGCTCAGGGGAGCGACTTATCAGTGGTGGCGGGCATACGAGTTAGGTAGCCGGATCGAGTCAGCCTCACTTACATGGGTTCAGTTTTCAGAAATATTCTTGAGAGAGTTTGTACCTCAGTCCCTTCGAGATGCATGGCACACGAAGTTTGAGCAGCTGCGCTACGGCACTATGTCGGTGTCAGAGTATGCCGTTAGATTCAGTGATTTGGCAAGACATGCACCTCATTTGGTCTCTACAGTTAGAGAGCGTGTCCGTAGATTCATTAAGGGGCTCAGGCATGATATTCAATTCAGCTTGGTTTGGGAGTTAGAGTCGGATGTTTCGTTTCAGCAGGTAGTAGGGATCGCTCGCTGAGTGGAGGCCATGTGGGATCAGGAGAGAGGAGACAAGCTGGGCCATGAGAGAGAGTACATACGAGGTCAGGAGAGAGAGGACAGGGGGCAGGAGGTCTCGTAGACCAGAGAGATCTACTAGTCCATATTTTGGAGGCAGGGTACGACATGGTAGAGGTTTTGTGGGTCAGCCAGTTCAGTTTTCACTTCAGGTTTCGCACAGTGCTTCAGGTGCTCATAGGTCTTAGAGTACCCGTACTGCACAGTTCCCACAGCCATGTCAGCAGAGAGGTTGCTTCGAGTGTGGAAATACCAGCCACATGGTGAGAGATTGTCCTAGACTCCGGACATGTGTGTCACAACAGAGTATTCAGGCGAGTAGAAGGTGCCCAAGAGGGGAAGGCCCAGCCCGTTATTGTGTTTCATATAGTAGGTTTGAGGCCACTGCACCAGATGATGTCATACAGGTATGCTTTTTATTTGTTATAGAGGGTCACCATTCATATTTTTGATTCGGTTCTGCTTATCGGGGCGAGTTCCCCTATTGTTGTCCCACCTATGGGTGAGTTCATGACCTGGTATTATGTTTATGTGTTTGCCCCTATTGGGAGATTCTATGAGTGATAGCCATGTCTATCATTATTTTAATTCATTATTGAAAGTTACAAGAGTATAAGTGAATTCATGTTGTCTATTATGACAGGTTTGATGTGATTCCTGAGTAATTTGGTTACGATTTGTGATTTGATACTCTACCAGGGTGAGAGTTAGTAAGTGTTGTGATTTTATTGGAAAAATTGAGTTAGTGGAAGATTTCCATTGGTATGATGTGTATTCGACTTGTGATTCAGAGCTGAGGGTGAGACCCTCGCGATTCCATGTGATTTGATATGTTTGAGCCGGGCTGCATGCCGCGGTGGAAGTTATATCAGGATGAGATCCTTGTGATTTGTTCATATACCTTGATTCTTCCCTTTTAAATTGATTCGTAGTATGGTACTGATAGAGAGTTTTGCATGTTGGGCTTGTTTGATATTTCTCTTATGTGTTTCTATTTACATATTCAGTCATTTTCGTTCTGTGCTTCTTGAGTTTTAGCTTGCGGGGTGTGTGCCCAGTGGTGTTAGTTGTGACTTGTTGATTCGGGTATATAGTTAAGAGGTCTTCATGTTTCTTGCATCGTTGTCAGTGTTGTGGAGGTTTGAAACAGGGTTCTAGCGGATATGAGGCTAATTGCCGGTGCTGATTTTGATTACGGGTAGCTATTATGATCAAATATGTTATTATGGGCCTATGTGTGGCATGTGAGGTTGACTGGTCGTACCTTGTGGATGTAGGCATGAGTTGTTATAGCTGGTTGAGACTGATACCGGGTATGGATTTAGAATCGGGTCTTTTGGAGAAGAATGACAGGTGAGAATTTTGACTCAAAGGTTTATCGGTGTTGGTAAAGAGGATAAATTACAGTTGAGATGGTGTCATCAGGCTTATATGGGTTGGGGTGACGTGGGGTCACCCATGGGTGTATGTTGGATATGTGCTTTCAGTAATTTGAAAACTTCGAGGCGATTCTTGGCACGTTCGAGGATGAACGTTTGTTTAAGAGGGAAAGGTGTAACGACCCGGCCGGTCGTTTTGAGAATTTAAGTCCCGTTCGGCGACATAAGGCCCTGAACAGCTTTGTATTATGTGTATTGACTTGTGTGCGTGGTTGAATTCAGTTACCGAATGATTCAGAGTGAAATGTGACACTTAGTCCCTAAAACGGAAGCTTAAGTCTTACAATTTTGATCGTAGTTGGAATTGTGTGAAGACGACTCCGGAATGTAGTTCCGGCGGTTTCGTTAGCTCTGTTGGGAGATTTTGGACTTAGGAGCGTGTTCGTACGGTGAATTTGAGGTCTGTAGCTGATTTAGGCTTGAAATGGCAAGAGTCGAATTTTCGGAGATTTTGACCGAAAGTGGACTTTTTGATATCGGGGTCGGATTCCAATTCCGCAAGTTGGAGTAGGTCTGTAATGTTGAATATGACTTGTGTGCAAAATATGGGGTCAATCGGACGTGGTTTGATAGGTTTCAGCATCGGTTGTAGAAATTTAAAGTTTCAAGTTCTTTAAGTTTGAATCGGAGGATGATTCGTGATTTTAGCGTTGTTTGATGTGGTTGAGGGCTCGACTAAGTTCATATGGTGTTTTAGGATTGGTTGGTATGTCTGGTTGAGGTCGCGGGGGCCTCGGGTGTGTTTCAGATGCTTAACGGAGGAAATATTGGACTTAGGAAGTTCCTGAAGTTTTGCTGGTTTCTGGTGTTTCGCACTTGCGGTGGGGGAATCACAGGTGCGGGGCCGCATGCGCGGATGATTAAGCACAGAAGTGGACTTCGAGGGAGTGGTCAGGGGCTGCAGGTGCAAGGTGAGTTCCGCATCTGCGATGCCCGCAGATGCGCTGGAGAGATCGCAGGAGCGATGGAGGACCACAGAAGCGGACATAGGTGCACAGGTGCGCACACGCAGGTGCGACCTTTTGATCATAGAAGCGGGCGATGAGTTTTAATTGAAAACTGCACCTGCGATGGAATTTCCGCAGGTGCGGAACCGCAGATGCGGTTGAAGTCCCACATAAGCGGTTTAACTGGCAGAAAAAGGGCTAAGTATGATGGTTTGATTTCATTCTTCATCTTTGGACTTGAGATCTCGGAATTTGGCAATTGTTTGAGGGAGTTTCAGAGGAAGCTTTGGGGTAATGATTCCTAACTCGTTTTTGGTTGTATTACATTATTCTATAGTTGTTTTCTCCATTTAATTTCGGATTTGGGGTTGAAAATGTGGGAAAAAGTTGAGAAAGGTTCTTAGGCCGAATTTTGGGATTTTGATCGTGATTTTGGTATCTAATTTGAGTAATTTTGGTATGAGTAAACTCGTGAGTGAATGGGTGTTCATATTTTGTGACTTTTACCCGATTCCGAGATGGGGGCCAGGGGTGGCTTTTTAGGGCGATTTTCCAATTTCTTGCTTTAGCTTTGATTTCATTAGCTAGATTAGTTCCTTATAGTTATATTTATGTTATGTAATTGATTTTGTCTAGATTTGGGCCATTTAGAGTTGGATATTCGTGGAAAGAGCATTGTTACAGATTGATTGAGCTTGATTCGAGGTAAGTATCATGCCTAACTTCATGTGGGGGAACTACCCCTTAGGATTTGAGTCTTCTATGCTAATTGTAGTCAGTGTACGCGAGGTGACGAGTACGTGCTCGGACTTATTTGTGGAAAATTGGACTTTTAGGGTTCTTTGGTCCTTGTATTCGCTGAGTATACAGTTGTTCTCGTTATGATTACGTTTCTTAATTACTAGTTTCACTTCTACCTGCTTTAATTATAATTAATTGCTTCATGATCCTCCCTTGTTGCTTATTTGAGTCATATGTGCCCTAACTGAAATTGTTATCTCTTCTATCGCCATGTTGTCTTTTCCCTAACTGCTTATATTCATTTGAAGTTATAATTATTTCTTCAGTAATTGTTCATCCTTAACTAAGGCTATGATTTTATTTATACTGCTTATCCTTAATTGAAGTTGTTGTGTCTCTTTCGTACTTGCCCAACTTTAAAAGAAGTTTAGATATCCTATATCTTAGTTGACTTATCCTTATTGGAATTTATGACTCGTGATATCTCCGTCGTTATTGAACTATATTTTGTGGGACCGTTGTTACATATTATTTTCTCCCTTGTTGAACTATTCTTATTATGACTAGCATTCTCTATTATGGCTACTCCTTGTGAATTAGTTCCTCCGTTTGTTTGAGTTCTGGAATTTCTGAGTTGATTTATTTGTCATACTCTTGTATTAGTGTTATTGTTGTTATTGTACTTGTTGTTCTTGCATATCTACTTTGGGACTACGAGGCGGCACCTCGAGAGATCCCCTTGTCTTGCATATTTACTTTTGGGACTACGAGGCGGTACCTCGGGAGATCCCCTGTTGAGCATTTACTTTTGAGACTACGAGACGGTATCTCGGGAGTGCCCTTTGTTGACATCTCTTTGTTATGGGGTACACGAGGTTTCTGCCGTGCTATTATTACTATTGATATTTGCACATGCTGCGTGACAAGGCGGGATGTATATATATGGATTGCGCATGTGTCGAGACAAGGTGGGAACATTATTATGCACATGTAGCGAGACAAGGCGGGCATTTACTTTACTATTGGACACTTGGCGAGACATGGTAGGCTATGTCATGGATTGATTTATGATGATTTGTGATGGCCTGGGGGTATTCTTGTTGGTGTTATTTGTGTAGTGGTACACTTATCCGTGTGAGATTTATCTTGTGAAAGTTGTGAGAAAATATTCTACGTGCGTTCCGTTCTTTTCCTTATGCTCACTAGCTGGTATGAACTATGTTAAGACACTTGCACAAGCGTACTTGTTCAGGTTATTTAGTCTAGTAGGTGTCTTGACTATACCTCGTAACAACTCCACTGAGGTTAGTCTTGATACTTGCTGGGTACCGCCGTGGTGTACTCATACTACACTTCTGCACATTTTTGTGCAGATCCAAGTATTTCCAAGTCAGTTGATCATTAACTAGCTGTGCGTATTGTTGCTGTGGAAACTCAAGCTAAACCTGTTGCTGCGTTCGTAGGCTTCAGAGTCACCTTCTTATTTTATATTCACACTGTTTTACCTATTTTCAAACAGTTGTATTTAGCAATTTGTAGCAATCTTTGTAGAGCTTATGACTTGTACTACCGGTTTTGGGAATTTGTAAATTTTATAAAGAATTCTATTTCAAGTTGTTAGATGTTATTTATTATGGTTGTTATTTAGTAAATGTTAGGCTTACCTAGTTCCTAAGACTAGGTGCCATCACGCTATCCAATGGAGGGGAAATTGGGTCGTGACAATTCCTTAGTTTGGCTTAAAAGGGCTAAGTGTGACTTTGGTCAATATTTTTGAGTAAACGACCTCGGAACCAGGATTTGACATTTTCACTAGGTTCGTATGACGATTTTGAACTTGGGCGTATGTTCGGATCGGATTTTGGATGCCCCGGGAGGGTTTCGACGCTTAATGTTGAAAGTTGGCTTATTGAAGGTTTAAAAGTTCTTTGAATTTGGTTTTGGAGTAGGTTTTGGTGTTATCGAGGTTAATTTGTGATTCTGAGCCTGGGAATAGTTCTGTATGGTGATTTAAGATTTTCACGCAAAAATTGGTGCCCTTCCGGGTAGTTTAACTCCGAATCGGCGCATTCGGAGTAAGTTGGAAGAATTTGAAGTTCATAAGTTGTTCCTATTAGTTTTGGGTTATGGCTCTTAGTTTTAATGTTGTTTTCCGTGCTTCGAAGGTGCAGGCGAGTCTGTTTTATATTTACAAACTTGTTGGTATGTTTGGAAGAGGCCTCGGGGGTCTCGGGTACAATCTGGACAATGCACGGATTAATTCGAGCTCAAAAGGGCTGTTGGTGCACCAGGTCCGGTGTGCCCGCACCTGTGAGATTTTGGTCTTGGCCGTAGAAGTGGATTTGGGGAATTGGCGAGTGGTCCGCAGAAGCGAAGAAGCACGCGCAGAAGTGGCCTCGCTTCTGCGATGAGTAGCCCACAGGTGCGAGGGGGCAGAGATGCGCTTCACCATCCACAGAAGCGGGATCCCATCGGCAGAACCGAAGCCAGCCAGCCTAGGAATTTCCAAAGAAGCGGACCTTGTTCCGCAGATGCGGCCTTGTGACCGTAGATGCGGAAGTCCTGGAGGCAAAAGGCTTCATTTATTACGGGACTTAAGCCATTTCAAACTTATTTCTCTCACCTTTTGGGCGATTTTGGAAATTCTTGAGAGGGGTTTTCACCTAGCTATTTAGAGGTAAGTAATTTCTATCCAATGTGAGTTAAATACATAGATTATGGGTAGATTTTAATATGTAAATTTATGTATATTATAGGTTTAGATGAAAAACCTAGGTTTTGATAAAAGTAAAATTTAACCACGAAAATGGTTATGGAATGGGAGGAAAATTATATATTTGAGTTCGTAAGGTTATGCGTAACGATTTTATTCAAATATTTCTGGAATCCGGGCATGTGGGCCCGAGGGCGAATTTTAAGAATCTTCCAATTTGGGTTGGGTAGTTACTCTAATAGCTAAATCATTAACTTTTGAGCGTATATTGATTAATTTATACAATATTTGACTAGTTTCAGATTGTTCGGCACCGAGTTGAGGCTTTAAAATGAATTTGAGGCCAGAAAACGAGCTTTGAGACAAGGTAAGTCTCTTGCCTAACCTTGTAAGAGGGAATTTGCTCCATAGGTGATTTAAATTGCTATTTTCTTTTAATTGTGGGTGCTACATACGCACGATGTGACGAGAGTCCATGCGTAGCTACTAACTGTGCTTATGTCCGGGTAGTTTAGGACCCGAATCATGAAATAGTTGTAATATTGCTCCCTACTTGTGTTGCATTGTACATTAGCCTTGTATTATCTCTTAAATCGGTTGTTTATAAAGTATCCTTTCTTCTTGTGGAGCGGGCCGAATGCCTCGGTAGTAGATAGATGCATCTATGGTTCGTGCCGCTCGACCTCGACAATGTACACATTATTTTGGATCGGGCCGTACGACCTCAGCATAATCGTGTGTGATAACACTTGAAGTGTAATTATATATTTGATATCTTTTCCTGGCTTGAGAGGCTAAAATTATATAAGACAGAAATTTATTTGGGACTTACCATGCTTGAAAGAATTATTTGCTTTCTGCTTGTTAATGAGTTATTATTATTATTTATATAACCCATGCTTATTTAGAATTTTGTATTTCTTTTCTGTTTGCCCATAGTAAGTGTTGATGTTGACCCCTCGTCACTAATTCTTCGAGGTTAGACTTGATACTTACTTGGTACATATTATTTATGTACTCACGCTACACTTCTGCACTAACCGTGTAGGATCTGAGGCAGGTGCATTTGACGATCACACCGGCGCACATCCCCGATACCTTGAGGCCTAGTGGTGAGCTGCTTCCTGAGCCGTTCTGCAGCACCTAGAGCCTTTCTTTTGCACTTATTTTTTTTCTATGTTATTTCATACAGTAGTTAGAGTTTTTTATATTCTACTTGTGCTCATACACTTGTGACACCAGGTCTTAGCACACATTTTAGTAGACTTCATGTTTTGTTTTGAGTGTTTATATATTGATGATTGCACTGAGTTGCTTTTGTTTTCTTCATTAAATTTTCTACTTCTTGAATTTCTTAATAAATGGAATTTTATTACTTGGAAACCTATTAAAAAGAGTAATCACGTAGTTAGTTCATCGTTGGCTTGCCTAGCGGCGTCGTTGGGTGCCATCACGGCCTATATGAGAAATTGAGCCGTGACAACAAAGTATCAGAGCACTAGGTTCACGTAGGTCGCACAAGTTATGAGCAGGCCTACTAGAGTCTTGCGAATCGGTGCGGAAACGTCCGTACTTATCTGTGAGAGATTATAGGGTGTTAGGAAACTACTCTTTTCTTCATCTCCTATTGTGCAGTTGATGTTGTGTTGAGTGTCATTCTCTTATTCTCTCACAGATGGTGAGAACGCGCATGATAGATGTACCCGATCATGGGGGAGTTGCTCTCTCTGTTGCTAGCAGCCGAGGAAGAGGCTGAGGGAGGGCTCCACCTCGTGGTAGAGGACGAGGGCGTCCCAGAGTTGTTCCAATCATGCCACCAGTCGGTCAAGTAGAGGATCCTATTATTGAAGAGCAGGACAAGGTGTCTGCAGCATAACCATCCCCTGTGGATTTCATGTTCGCACCGGGATTCTAGGAGGTCATGGGCCGTATCTTGTGGTTCATGGATTCTATGACTCAGGCTAGTTTATTTCTATCAGACCCAGCCACATCACAGGTGGGAGGAGGAGTACAGACCCCTACAGATCAGGCTCTAGGGCATGCAACTGTCGTATATCAGACCCTAGGATCACTACCCGTGGGTGAAGCTCAGCCAGCTGCAACAGCTATACCTGAGCCCAGACCAGTTGCGGTCGTCGATTCACAGAAGCTATTGGACAGATGGACCATACTTCATCCTCATGTCTTTGGAGGTGAGCAACATGAGGATCCCCAGGACTTTATTGATCGGTGCAGGGACATACTACACAATATGAGGATCCCCGAGACTTTATTGATCAGTGCAGGGACATACTACACAACGTGAGGATATTAGAGTCCCACAGGGTGGACTTTACCACCTTTCAGCTGGAGGGAAGGGCCCGTAGCCAGTGGCAGTCCTATCTTCCCGGCAAACCAGCAGGTTCTCCTCCCATGACTTGGGATCAGTTCACACGCCTCTTCTTGGACATATATATTCCACTCTCTTAGAGGGAAGAGTTGAGGTTTCAGTTCGAGCAGCTTCAGCAGGGCCAGATGTCGGTGACCGACTATGAGGCGAGATTCTCTGAGTTGTCTCGCCATGCACTTATGATACTTCCTACCGATGCAAAGAGAGTGCGGAGGTTTGTTGCCGGGTTGCACTCTGGTATCCAGGCCACCATGGCTCAAGAGGTGTAGATGGGGACTTATTACGGGCTAGTTGTGGAGATGAGGACTTCTTACGGCCGAGAGCAGGCGATGAGGGATAAGCAGTTTCAATATTCTGGAGAGTTGAGTGGTGCCCTGGCTGGGGGAAAGGGTCAGTTCGTTAGGGGTCAGTCTAGTAGGCCCATATATCTAGCACCACCGCCTCCTCAGGCAGCTCCAATGCAAGCTTCTTTCAATGCCATGCCAAAGAGTTCCTACCGCCCACTAGCTATTCAGGGATCCTCCAGTGGGTATTCATGCCATTAGGGTCAGAGTTAAGGTCAGCAGTCCACCGTACCGAGGGGTTGTTTCGAGTGCAGGGACCTTAGTCATATGCGGAGGTTCTGCCCCAGGCTTCAGGGCAAGGCAATGCAGCAGGTTCAGCAGCCTATGATTTCATCGCCAGTTGCCCCACTAGCCATCCGGCCGCCCAGAGGCAGAGGGCAGGTGGGTAAGGGTCATTCTAGAGGTAGAGGCCATCCAGGAGGAGCCCCGGCCAGAGTTTATGCCTTCCTAGCAAGACCATATGCAGTAGCCTAAAATGTCATGATCAAACGTACTATTTTTGTCTGCGCTAGGGATGCTTAGGTACTATTTGATCCAGGGTCTACATATTCATTTGTTTCATCTCTATTTACTAATTTCCTGGGAGTTCCTCATGAGTCCTTGGGTACTCTTGTTTATGTGTCCACACCAGTGGGCAATTCTATTGTCGTGGATCGGATCTATCGGTCCTGCATTTTTACTTTCTATGGTTTTGAGACCCGAGCGGATCTTCTATTTCTCGATGTGACCGACTTTGAGGTCAACCTGGGCATGGATTAGTTATCTCTATATCACACCATCATTGATTGCAATGCCAAGAATGTTACCTTGATGATGCCAGAGTTTCCTAGATTGGAGTAGAAGAGTTCGTCTGTCAGTACATCCAGTCGGGTTATCTCCTTTCTGAAGGCTCGACACATGGTCGAGAAGGGTTGTCTGGCTTAACTAGCTTATGTTCGGGATACTACTGTAGAGACTCCAATGATTGATTCAGTGTTTGTGGTCCAGGAGTACTCCGATGTGTTTTCTTATGATATTCCAGGCATGCTACCCGATCGTGATATCGATTTCTGTATTGATTTGGCTCCAGGTACCCATCCTATATCTATTCCACCGTACCGCATGGCTCCGAAAGGGTTGAATGAGTTGAAGGAACAACTTGAGGAGTTTTTAGGAAAGGGGTTCGTCTGACCGAGTGTATCGCCTTGGGGTGCACCAGTGTTATTTATGAAGAAGAAAGATGGGACTATGCGGATGTGCATTGATTACTGCTAGGTGAACAAAGTTACCGTTAAGAACAAGTACCCGTTGACGCATATTGATGATTTGTTTGACAAGTTAGAGGGTGTTAGGTTGTTCTCTAAAATCGACTTGAGATCGGGGTACCATCAACTGAAGATTTGGGATTCCGATGTTTCGAAGATGGCGTTCCGGACTAGATATAGCCATTATAAGTTTCTAGTGACGTCTTTCTGTTTGACTAACGCCCTGGCGACGTTTATGGATTTGATGAACTGGGTGTTCAGGCCATATATTGATTCGTTTGTCATTGTCTTCATTGATGACATTTTGATCTACTCGCGTAGCATGGAGGGGCTCGGGCAGCATTTGAGAGTGATGTTTCGGACCTTGCGGGAACAAAAACTATATGCTAAGTTCTCCAAGTGTGAGTTCTGGTTAGATTCTGTGACATTCTTGGGGCATGTTGTGTGAGGCGAGGGAATTAAGGTGGATCCTAAGAAGATCGAGGTAGTTTAGAGTTGGCCTTGTCCTACCACAGTGACTGAGATCAGGAGCTTCTTGGGGTTAGCAGGTTATTATCGTCGGTTTGTGGAGGGTTCTCATCAATTGTAATACCTTTGACTAGATTGACCCAGATGGGTGCTCTGTTCTGATGGTCTGATGATTGTGAGGCGAGCTTCCAAAAGCTCAAGATCGCATTGACTTCAACACCAGTGTTAGTGTTGCCTTCCGGTTCAGGGATATATACAGTGTATTGCGATGCTTCACGCGTTGGCTTGGGTTGTGTATTGATACAGGAGGGACGAGTTATTGCATATGCTTCACGTCAACTGAAGCCCCACGAGAAGAATTACCCTGTACATGATTTGGAGTTGGCCACAGTTGTTCATGCTCTCAAGATCTAGAGGCATTATCTTTATGGGGTATCCTGTGAGTTTTACACCGATCATCGCAGCTTGCAACATTTGTTCAAGTAGAGGGATCTCAATTTGAGGCAGCGCATATGGCTTGAGTAACTAAAAGATTATGATATTACCATCCTTTATCATTCAGGCAAGGCTAATGAAGTTGTGAATGCCTTGAGTAAAAAGGCGGAGAGTATGGGCAGTTTGGCGTTCATTTCAACAGAGGAGAGTCCACTAGCTTTGGACATTAAGAACTTGGCTAACAGACTTGTGAGGTTGGATATTTTAGAGCACAGCTGAGTTTTTGCATGCGTTGTTGCCCAGTCCTCACTATTCAAGAAGATCAAGGCTCGTCAGTTTGATGATCCGCACTTGTTGCTTATCAGAGAGATGGTACTGCAGGGTGGTGCCAAGGAGGTTACTATCGGTGAGGATGGTGTTCTGCGACTCCAGGGTGGCCTATGTGTTCCTAATGGCGATGGCTTGAGGGAGAATATCCTAGAGGAGGCACGTAGTTCTCGGTATTCTCTTCATCCAGGTGCTACAAAGATGTATCGCGACTTGAGGAAGCATGTTTGGTGGTGGAAGATGAAGAAGGACATAGTTGAGTATGTAGCGAGGTGCCTTAATTGCCAGCTAGTTATGTATGAGCATCAGAGGCCAGGTGGCCTACTTCAGTAGATGACTAAACCTAAGTGAAAATGGGAGTGCATTACTCTGGACTTCGTAGTTGGGTTGCCGCGGACCTTGCGGAAGTTTGATGCAGTTTGGGTTATTGTCGACAGGTTGACCAAGTCGGCACACTTCATTCCGGTTGTTACCACGTATTCTTCAGAGAGGTTAGCTCAAATTTACATTTAGGAGATTGTTCGGTTACACAGTGTGCATGTCTCCATTATATAAGATAGAGGCCCTCAGTTTATGTCACATTTCTCGAGAGCAGTACTGAGTGAGTTGGGAACCCGGGTAAAGCTCAGCACATCCTTTTATCCGCAGACCGACGGGCAGTCAGAGCTAACAGTTCAGATCTTGGAGGATATTCTCAGAGCATGTGTGATTGACTTCGGAGGGCAGTGGGATCGATTCTTTCCTTTGGCAGAGTTTGCTTACAACAACAGTTATCAGTCCAGCATCGAGATGGCTCCATTTGAGGCTTTATATGGTCTGCGATGTCGTTCGCCCATCGGATGGTCAGAGCCCGGCGAGGCTAAGTTATATGGTACTGATTTAGTGAAGGATGCCTTGGAAAAGGTAAAGTTTATTGAATAGCAGCTTCGCACAACACAATCCATACAGAAGACTTATGTGGATCAGAAGGCGCGTAATTTATCATTAATGGTGGGTGAGAAGGTTCTCTTGAAAGTCTCGCCGATGAAGGGAATCATGAGGTTCAGGAATAAGGGAAAGTTAAGCCCAAGGTTTATAGGTCCATTTGAGGTGTTGAGACGAGTTGGGGAGGTTGCTTATGAGCTTGCTTTGCCTCCCAGTCTATTGGGAGTTCATTCGGTTTTCCACGTGTCTATGCTCCGGAGGTATCATGCCGACATGTCGCATGTGTTAGACTTCAGCACGGTTCAGCTAGATGAGAGCCTGGGTTATGAGGAGGAGCCAGTTGCCATTGTTGATTGACAGGTTTGCCAGTTGAGGTCCAAGAAGATTTATGCGATAATAGTTCAGTGGAGGGGCCAACCAGTCGAGGAGGACATACGGAACAGATATCCATACCTATTCAGCACTCCAGGTATGATTCTAGAATCCCGAGGACGAACATTTATTTAAGAGGTGGAGAATGTAATGACTCGACCGGTCATTTTGCTTTCTAGATCCCCGTTCCCCTAAGTAAGATTCCCCGTATATGCTTTTACTGTTTTATGACTTGGAGGGATGGTTAGTTTGGGATTTGGAAGGGTTCGGGTTGAAATCGAAACACTTGGTCCTTAGTTTGGCTTTAAAGGGACAAGTTTAACTTTGGTCAATATTTTTGAGTAAACGACCTAGGAATCGGGATTTGACGGTTCCAATAGGTTCGTATAACGATTTTGGACTTGGGCGTATTTTCGGATCGGGTTTTGGACGACCCGGGAGGTTTCAACGCTTAATGTTGAAAGTTGGCTTATTGAAGGTTTAAAAGTTCTTTTAATTTTATTTGGTGTAGGTTTTGGTGTTATCGAGGTCCGTTTATGATTCCTAGCCGGAGAATAGTTTCGTATGGTGATTTAAGACTTGCACGCAAAATTTGATGCCCTTCCGAGTAGTTTAACTATGAATCGACGCATTGTTGTGATTCTTAGTTTTAATGTTGTTTTCAGAATTCCAAGGGTACGAGAGAGTCCATTTTATGTTTACAAACTTGTTGGTATGTTTGGACGAGGCCTCAGGGGCCTCAGGTGCAACCCGGACGATGCACAAATCGATTTAGAGCTCAAAAAGGTTATTGGTGCACCAGTTCTGGTGTGCCCGCACATGCGAGATTTTGGCCGCAGGTGCGAGCCGACAGATGCGATCTCTTGGCTGCAGAAGTGGCGTTGGGCAATTGGCCAGTGGTCCGCAGAAAAGGTGAAGCACGCGCAAAAACGGCCTCGCTTCTGCGATGAGTAGCCCGCAGGTGCGAGGGGGGCCGAAGATGCGCTTCACCATCCGCAGAAGCAGGATCCCGTCTGCAGAAGCGAAGCCAGCCAGCCTAGGCATTTCCGCAGAAGCGGACCTTGTTCCGCAGAAGCGGTATTGCAGATGCGTAAGTCTTGGAGGCAGAAGGCTTCATTTATTACGGGACTTAAGCCATTTCTAACCTATTTCTCTCAGATTTCGGGCGATTTTGGAGCTTCTTGAGAGGGGTTTTCACTTAGCAATTTGGAGGTAAGTAATTTCTATCCAATGTGAGATAAATACATAGATTATGGGTAGATTTTAACATGTAAATTTATAAAAATTATGGGTTTAGATGAAAAACCTAGGTTTTGATAAAAATGGAATTTAACCACGAAAATGGTTATGGAATGGGAGGAAAATTATATATTTGAGTTCGTAAGGTTATGGGTAACGATGTTTTTAAACAATTTCCGGAATTCGGGCACGGCCCGGGGGCAAAATTTAAGAATTTTCCAATTTGGATTGGGTAGTTAGTCTAATAGCTAAATCATTAACTTTTGAGCGTATATTGATTAATTTATACAATATTTGACTAGTTTCGGATTGTTCGGCACCAAGTTGAGGCTTTAGGGTAAATTTGAGGCCGGAAAGCGAGATTTGAGACAATGTAAGTCTCTTTCCTAACCTTGTAAGAGAGGATTTACCCCATAGGTGATATAAATTGCTATTTGCTTCTAATTGTGGGGGCTACGTACGCATGAGGTGACGAGAGTCCGTGTGTAGCTACTAACTATGCTTATGTCCGGGTAGTTTAGGACCCGAATCATGAAATACTTGTAACGTTGAACCCTACTTGTTAATTAAAGTGCCTAATTAATATTGGAACTTGATAGAGCAATTATAAAAGACCGAATTTTACTTACTTAAGTTTTGGCGGGTTACTTGACTGTTAATAAAAATTGTGTTTCGTTATACATTAGCCTTGTATTAGCTCTTAAACCGGTTGTTTATAAAGTATCCTCTCTTCTTGTGGAGCGGTCCGAATGCCTCAGCAGTAGATAGATACATCTATGGTTCGTGTTGCTCGATCTCGGCAGTGTACATATGATTCTGGATCGGGCCGTACGACCTCGGCATAATCGTGTGTGATAACACTCGAAGTGTAATTATATATTTGATATCTTTTCCTGGCTTGATATGCTAAAATTATATAAGACAGAAATTTATTTTGGACTTACCATGCGTGAAAGAATTATTTACTTTCTGATTGTTAATGAGTTATTATTATTATTTACATAACCCATGCTTATTTAGAATTATGTATTTCTTTACTTTTAGCCCATAGTAAGTGTCGATGTCGACCCCTCGTCACTACTTCTTCGAGGTTAGACTTGATTCTTACTGGGTATACACTTCTGTACTAACCGTGCAAGATCTGAGGCAGGTGCATCTGGCGGTCACACTGGCGCGCATCCCCGATACCCTGAGGCCTAGTGGTGATCTGCTTCCTGAGCCGTTCTGCAGCACCTAGAGCCTTTCTTTTGTATTTATTTTCTGACTATGTTATTTCAGACAATAGTTAGAATTTTGTATATTCTACTAGTGCTCATACACTTTTGACACCAGGTCTTGGCACACATTCTAGTAGACTTCATATTTTTTTTTTGAGTGTTTACATATCGATGATTGCACTCAGTTGCTTTCGTTTTGTTTATTAAACTTTCTACTTCTTGAATCTCTTAATAAATAGAATTTAATTACTTGAAAACCTATTAAAAAGAGTAATCACGTAGTTAGTTCATCGTTGGCTTAGCTAGCGGCGTCGTTGGGCGCCATCACGGCTTATAGGAGAAATTGGGTCGTGACAATACTTCTGTTTCTCCCTTGATTCTTCTATCCTGATTATCTCCTTTATTCGAGGGTTGGAGAAGCGTGTTTCTCGAACATAGGATGATGCCGATTTCCTTGGATTTATTTGATACCCATGAAAGTATGTTATTGATCTTCTTGAATTATTTTATTATCAAGAATTATTTGGCCATATCTTGATCTCCTTGACTGTATCCCCCAAGCTTATGGGATTTTCGAGATGATCTCCATTTTCGAGATTTTGTAAGGGAATGTGTAACTTTTTTTATAGGAGTGACCTAGGGTTAGAGATGAAAGGTAGAACTGATCCTGCTAGGCGTGCCAATTTGTTTGCAACAAATATTTCGGATATGGAAAATTAAACGAAAATCATAAAATAAGAGAAAAATATTTTTATTAATCAATTGTGAGTACAATTATGTTTCTCCCTTAATTCTTCTCTCCCGATTATCTCTTTGATTCAAGGGCTGGAGCAACGTGTTTCTCGAACGTAGGGTGATGCTGACTTCCGTGGATTTATTTGATATCCATGAAAGTATGTTATAAGATCTTAACTTGAAGTATTTGATATCAAGAATTAGTCGGCCATATCTTGATCTCTTTGCGAGTATCCCGTGAGTTTATGGAATTTTCGAGATGATCTTCATCTTCGAGATCCTTTTTTAAGCAAATATGTAAATATTTTTATTGGAGTGACCTAGGGTTAGGGTAGAGTAACCTCCAAGTTCGGATTTTTATGGAGTAGTCTCCAAGCAACCCTAATAGACTCCTAGAATTACAAGAGTCGTCTTGTAGTATCTTGAATTTAGGATTTAGCCCAAATTTCGTATGAGCTTGACCCATTAATATTTCAATGTCTATCCACACAACACAAGATATCAAGAAAGTTTAATTTTATATATGTTTTTTACGCTTTAAAATTTGATTAAAATAGACTATGAGGTGTCTATTATCAGTGCGCACTTCTGCTATGCATGTGATTTCCATCAGTTGGTACATTTTCTTTCAAGTAAATGCGAATTTAAATAGCTTCATACATATGTATAAGAATACAATAGAGAGCTCACGTAGTGTTCTATCAGTTTTGGAATAAGTACATGACTTTGTGAGTCATGTGTCTTAATTTTGCTCTCTTTCATTGTTATAGAGAATCAATATAGGTTACTGATATGAGTGATATATGTGTTTGACCAAAAAAAATATAATTTTCGGTTAAACTATTAAATTTATATGATGAAGGGCTAAATCTAGATAAGGATAATAACTCAAAAAATTAAGCACAAGAAAGCACGGTAGATGAGACAAGTTCTGTATATAGTTGATGACAATAAATGTAAAATACTCTTACAACAATAACATTAAGTGAGATATATTTAGCAATACATGTCGATAAATGGACTTTATGTAAAAACAAATGGAAGGATTCACCCGATAATGAATGGACATGACGAATATTCTGCCTGACAACGGTGTATGACGGATAGATCCAAGATTCGTATGAACAATCCTTGGATCTGATCGAAAAGAAGGGAATAATATGAACAAGAATCTTTGTAAAAAGGTAATCTTTGTATTTGTGCCACAGAGAGAGTTTTCTTCTCAAAAGTGTTCTTATCAGCAATAATATTACATGACCTTATCATTGTCTCTTCTTTCTATATATATGGGACCTTTTCTTAGAAAATCCTAATAGTACAAACATCAGGAATATTCACTAGAATATTTCCCTTTTAATACCCTATTCTGACAAATTAGCCGTTATAAGTCTTATCACTAGTAGTCGATTTCGATCTTGACCCTTGTTGACATCTTGATCGCGATTTCTATTGATGTATCGACCACGGCTCATGTCGACACCTCGATCATTAATCTCGCTATGTCTTGGGTGAGCTCGACCGATGACGTTCCTTAATACCATTTTATACTAAATATTCCAAGGGCAGATTTTTGGCCTATTTAGTTAGTCTCTCCGCTTATTAAGGCCGAGGTCAGACGGCCTTAGTAAGCGGACTCTGTTTGTCATTTCTTGAAGAAATTGGGCGAGCAAGTTGGGTAGCGGTACATTAGGCGAGGTGGCAGCATGACTTTTCGTAAGTTGCAAACTTTGGGGATGCGTCGTTTCAGAATGACGTCATGACATCATGCGTCATTATGATGCTTTTCCCGATACTTTGCGTTGTTTCTTGCTCATCTGCTATTTCGATATCTGCGTTGGGTAATGATGGTTTGATTTCTTGCTTCTGGCGCTCAAACTCTTATAAATAGGGATCTGAGGCCATTTGTGTTTGTTTTGCTTTCATCTAATATCAAATACCCTACGTTTCTCTCTTTCATTTTGCATACTGAATCCTAGTCTCCATTCTTCTTCATCATTGCGTGCCCACTCCCCTGATTCTAGTGACCATTGCTTTCAATTTCTGTGCTTAAGACATCCTCCTTCAAGACTATGGTTAACGCAACCTCCGGTTCCGGTATGTTGTCTAACCCTACCCCCTTGGCAATATGTATGCCTCCTCACAACGATGATGCTTCTGCTGCCCTCGAGGATGATAGATTTCCTACGGTGGAGGAAATAATTCCTCGTAGTGAAAAGCCTATGTCTGATTTTTCGAAGTTACCCTTAGGATGACCCTGAGGCCTCTGAATCGGTGATGAACGAGATCGTTCTTGCTAATTTTAGGGCAAAGTTCAAAATCTCAGCCCACATCGACTTGGTCCGGCGGGATGTGGTGCAACTAAATCGCCCCGAATACTGCGCATTCTATGTATATCCGTTCTATGTTGGCTACTCCTTTCCTCTTCTCCCGTTGGCGGAGGAATTTTTCCGCTACTACGGCGTCTGCCAGGCCCAACTTTCACCTTACATATACAAACTCATCCGCATGTTGACGAAATACGCAGAATTGGCTGGCCGCGGGATTTCTCTTCGCCACCTGATGCACCTTTTTGCAACTAATTTCTATAGGGGGACGATGTCGCAACTTCATCACCGAGGAAGTAAAAGTTTGGTAGTGAAGATGGATGATAAAGCAAATCGTCAATTCTAGCTTAGCTACTTCTTCGTCAAGAACGAGGAAGTGGTGGCCAACGCGAGTGGATTCCCCGAGGCTTGGAACTATCCACGTAAGTGTCTTTTGCCAAGCATTTATTTTTCCCGTTTTAATCGTAATCTAACATTCTATCTTTTCCTCGCTTAGCCGAGACTTTGCCCCCTCCTTTGGTTGCAGATATTCTTGACTGGGTTAGCCAGGTCTTGCCTCACACGGTGGGGATTCGCGAATGGCGTGCAAATATGTAATAATACGGTTGCGCCAGTCCTAAGTTAGGTTGATAGTTCTTGCCTCGATTTGGTCTATCGACAAGTTGAGGAGGTGGATCACACTTTGGTCTCTGGTTGTGATGTTTTTGGTAGCTGCCCTTAATTTGGCGAGGCTGTCCACCTCGATATTCTATGCTCGGGGAATCCAGTCGAGTTGACATTCGTCGAACTCGGGTAGTAGTTTGCAGATTTCGGTATGGTATTTTTGTAACCTCTGCTCCTTGATTTGGAAAGTCCCTGTGACTTGGTTGACCACGAGCTGAGAGTTGCAGCACAACCTTAGCTGCGTCGCCCCGTATTTGAGTACTAGTCTTAATCCTGCAATTACCGCCTCATTCTCGGCCTCGTTGTTCATCATGTCCGGGTATCTTATGGATTGGCGAATCACTTTGCCTGTTGGGAGTTCGAGTACGAGTCCCAGCCCGGACCCTGACGCGTTAGATACACCGTCAGTGTATAGGACCCAGAGGTCGTGTATTTGGGAAGGAGCATGGATCGCTTCCTTTTCGACTTCGGGAAATATGTGCGCACTAAAGTCGGTGAGGACCTAAGACTTTATTTCCATTCGCGGTGGATATATAATATTATGCTCGCTTAGTTCAATGGCCCATTTGTCCAATTTGGTCGAAAGTTCGGGTTTGTGCAAAATGCTTCTTAGGGGGAAAGTCTTGACGACCAAGATGGGATGGCATTGCAAATACGGTCTAAGCTTCCGTGAATCTATGACTAAGGCCAGGGCCAGTTTTCAAGATGGGGGTACCTCGTCTCGGCGTCGACCAGTGTCTTGCTAATGTAATAGATGGGAGATTGCGTAGCTTTATTTTGTTGGACTAAGACTGCGCTTACAGCTACCTCAGACACGGCGAGATAGATAAGAAGAGGCTATCCTGGTTCGGGTTTTGAGATCAACGACGGCGAGGATAGGTACACCTTTAACTCCTTCAGTGCTTGGACGCACTTAGGGGTCCATTGGAGGACGTCCTCTTTTTTGAGTACGTCGAAGAACTTGTGGCATCTATCGGAGGATCGCGAGATGAATCTTGACAGAGTGGCTATTCGGCCGATTAGCTTCTGGACATGCCTTTTGGTAGTAAAGTGCTCTAGTATACCCTCGATGGCCTTGATTTGGGCTGGATTGACCTCGATACCCCGCTACGACACTAGGAAACCGAAGAATTTCCTTGAGGCCACGCCAAATGCATATTTCTCGGGGTTCAGTTTCATGTTGTATTACCTGAGTATGTTGAATGCTTCTCTTAAGTGGTCGTTCTGATCTTCTCTTCTTTTGGACTTGACAAGCATGTCGTCGATGTATACCTCCATCGTCTTTCCGAGTTGTTCTTTGAACATCTTCGTCACCAACCTTTGGTAAGTTGCCTCCGTGTTTTTCAATCCGAAAGGCATAACTCTGTAGAAATACATCCCCTGGTGAGTGATGAAGGTGGTCTTTTCCTGATCCTCTTCCGCTTTAAGGATCTGGTCGTAGCCCGAGTAGGAATCCAAGAAACTTAGCAACTCATGCTCGTCTATCGCGCCCATGAGCTGGTCGATGTGGGGCAATGGGAACGAGTCCTTGGGGCAGGCATTGTTTAGGTCGGTGAAGTCTACACACATCCACCACTTACTATTCTTTTTTTTCACCATGACCACATTGGCGACCCATTGGAGGTACTTCGACTCCCTGATGGAACCAATTTCTCGTAGTTTTTCCACTTCTTTGTGCACCGCGTTATTGATTGCGGGGTTGAACTTACGTCGAATCTGCCTTACTGGGGGGTAGAGTGGGTCGACGTTCAATCTGTGAGTGGCGATATCCTTTGGGATACCTGGCATATCTGCATGGTTAAAAGCAAACAAGTCCGCGTTAGCAATTAGAAATTTGCTGAACTTACCCGATTCTTGGAGTTTGCAGCCGATGTAAGCTTTCTTGCTGTGGTCGTTGACGTCGAGCTGAACAGGGCCGAGGTCCTCTATGGTCGATCCTGCGGCTTCGGCCACATCGGGGTCTCTGATGACGTCCTCGATGTCATTGTCTATCGACCTCGACCTTGTTGATTGCTATGCTTCTTTCTCTTTTTCTCTCATTTGTTGAGCGACCGTGCTGTCAAGGGCGATGCGGTTGCACTCTTGGGATGTGCGTTGTTCGCCGCTTTTGCTGAATATGCCCTATGGAGTTGGGAATTTTATGACTTGGTACAAGCTGGAGGGTATGGCCCTCATGGTGTGTATCCACGGTCGCCCTATTATGGCGTTGTATGCCGTATCCTGGTCCATGATGTGGAATTTGGTCGCTAGAGTGACGTCACTCGCCATGACGGAGAGTGTGATCTCGCCGGATGTTTGTTCATCTGCATTGTTAAATCATGTTAGTGTGATGCAGCGTGGTGCTATCTTGTCCTCGAGTTTCATTTGTGTGAGTACTCAGGGATAGATAATACACGCGCCGCTCCCATTGTCTACCATAATCCATCTTACGTCGGTATCTAAAATTCATAAAGTAATAACAAGAGCGCCATAGTGAGGGAATACCAAACCGTTGGTATATGACTTATCGAAGATGATACTTTCTTCGAGTTTGGAATACCGTTCATTGGTGATAGATCGTTTGAGTTTGTGGGTCGTTGTGAACTTCACGCTATTGATGGAAGCGTTGTCTCCCCCGCCGATGATCATGTGGATGGTGCGGGTTGGCGAGGATGGCTTCGGTGGCCCTTGATGATGTTCGCATCCCTTAGCAAAGTTGGTTCTTCCCCGATCGCTCAGCAATTCTTTGAGGTGTCCCTATCGCAGCATGTTTACGACCTCCTGTCTTAGGGCGATGCAATCTTCGGTTTTGTGTCCTTGCTCTTGATGGAACTCGTAGAGGGTGTCTGATTTTCTGGTATTAGGTTCTGACCTCATTTTCTGCAGCCACTGTACCTTTGGTCCGAGCTTCTCTAAGGCGTAGACGATCTCTGCAGGTGACACAAAAATTGTGAGTGGATAATAAAGGGGGCATACCTCTTTCATTCCAGTGAGTCCCTGTCCTTAATCGGGGTTGGCCTTGTTCATTTCGAGGTGAGGATACATCGGTAGTTCTGACATATGGAAGATGTCATTCCCGGTTCGGCCGTGAGATCGCCGAATCTCTCCTTATATATTACTTCTCCGATCATTAATGTATTCTGCTTGTACTGAGGTCAGTCGATGAGTCGGCCCATTGAGGTCATCTTCGTCTGCTCGTACTTCAGCACAGTATGCATTATTTCATCCCAAGTTGTCGCGGGGGGAGAGGGGGGAGGGGGGAATTTCATGAGCCAACTTAATAATTTTCTTGTTGCTCTCGAACCATTTCTGTTCAGCCCGTTTTGAAAAGCGGCTACCTCCATTCCTTCTGATACATTGGGTAGAGTCATTCTCACTAAGTTGAAACGGGTGAGGAAATCCCTCAGTCCTTCTTCCGGGGACTGTTTGATAGCAAAGATATCATTCACTCTTGCCTCGGTCTTCTTGGCCCCGGCATGGGCCGTCACGAACTTGTCGGCCATTTCCTCAAAGGTTTCGATGGAACGTGCTAGCAGCTGCGAGTACCAGGTTAATGCACCTCCCGTCAGGGTTTCACCAAATTTCTTTAGCCGAATG
This sequence comes from Nicotiana tomentosiformis, assembly GCF_000390325.3. NCBI lineage: Eukaryota > Viridiplantae > Streptophyta > Magnoliopsida > Solanales > Solanaceae > Nicotiana > Nicotiana tomentosiformis. Next base: position 62,674,426 of record NC_090818.1, read on the forward strand.
GACGATACTTATCCTTTGGGGGGATCATTTCCTTTCATGGCGGTGACGTAATGGGTCACATGATCTTTGGGATCGGTTGTGCCATCGTATATTTTCAGATAAGGTGGCATTTTAAAGGTCTTTGGTATGGCATGTGGTGTAGCGCTGCCACTGTACGGTTGCTCGACTAACCGACCGGCGTCTCTCTTCGAAAATAACTTAGGAGCGCTTGGTATTTTATCGACCCTTGCTTGGTATTCTCTCATTTGATATCGAAGTGTCTTGTTCTCATTTTCTATTTTCTCCATACTTTTCAGAATGGCAGTGAGAGCGTTGTCGCCTGCATTGTTAACAACACTGTGAGCAATACCAATCGTTGTGGGTGGAGGTTAATCACGTTGCTCACCCACTGATGGTGCGGCGCATGATCTCGCCTTTACTGCGGCCGTGTCCTGAACGAGCTTATGGATGACGTTGGTCAATGTATTAGTCAACCAAGCCTCAAGGAGCTTCTTTATCGCTAGCTGTGTCTCCTCTCCCACGGATGTGGAGGCAGTCTTGCCATGGGATTTTATGATGCTGCAGTGGGGAAGGGGCGATCCACCTCGCCTAGGAGAGGCATTGGGCGTTGTGTCCTCATCTACTACTTCAGAGCTCTCGTGGATGATGTCCATGAGGTTTGTTGGGGGGTTGCTCATTATTCTCGTTCTTTTTTCTCTGTTAACTGGCCACGTTAGATTTGTGCATATAAAGAGAAGAAGGTTCTTCTTTTGGATTTTCTTTTTCAATAACCAGTGTCGGTTGTGGATCTAGAAGAAACTAAAAAACTTAGCTACAAAATTCCCACAGATAGCGCCAAATGGTTTGACCAAAAAATATAATTTTCGGTTAAACTATTAAATTTATATGATGAAAGGCTAAATATAGTTAAGGATAATAACTCAAGATAGTAAGCACAAGGAGGCAGGGTAGATGAGACAGGTTCCGTATATGGTTGATGACAATAAATGTAAAATACTCTTACAACAAGAACATTAAGTGAGATATATCTAGCAATAAATGTCGATAAATGGCCTTTATGTAAATAAAGGGAATGATTCACCCGATAATGAATGAAAATGACGAATATTCTGCCTGACAACGGTGTATGACGGATAGATCCAAGATTCGTATGAACAATCCCTGGATCTGATGGAAAAGTAGGGAATAATATGAACAAGAACCTTTGTAAAAAGGTAATCTTTGTGTTTGTGCGAGAGAGAGAGATTTCTTCTCAAAAGTATTTTTATCAACAATAATATTATATGCCCATATCATTGTCTCTTCTTTCTATATATATGAGGCCTTTTTATTAGGAAACCCTAATAGTACAAACATCAGGAATATTCACTAGAATATTCCTCTTTTAATACCTTATTATGACAAATTAGCCGTTACAAGTCTTATCACTAGTAGTCGATTTTGAACTCGACCCTTGTTGACATCTTGATCGCGATTTCTATTGATATATGTCTCGACCACGGCTCATGTCGACACCTCGCCTATTAATAACGCTATGTCTTGGGTGAGCTCGACCGATGACGTTCTTTAATGCCGGGCAAACTTTTGGCCTATTCAATATGTATAGCCAAATTTGTTGCTGACAACTTTGATTTTGAGCATGTAATTTGTTGCAACCCTTGCCTAAATCATATTATACTATGTACAGATATGGAGTCACTAGTATTGAAGTAAAATATTGTTCCTATTGGTTTTAGATATCTTCATAAACGATTCAAGGAGGTTTTAGTTTGGTGTCCTTCCTTTGGCTGTGAATATTAATTGTTCGTTCAATTAAATAGTCCACATAGTCACTATTGTTAGGTGGCTCTAGAAACAATAAATAAATAGGCAATCGGAAGATGGGATCTACTGAATTCTCTTCTTGTCCTTTGTAATCTACTTGTCAACGAAAATCTCAGTTTAAGTGGATCCAAAATCCATCTTATATTAGTTTTTTGTTTTAGGGAAATATTCAAGTTTTGAACTCAAATTAAATCTCAGGGCGAGTTTTCTTATTGATATCTCAATAGAAAAGGTAATATAGTATTGGTTTAGTTTTCTTCTTTTATTTCTACTGTATTTTCCTCTTTGCTTATCCTTTCCAGGACAAGTAAACCTCTCAATCACTCCACTCATTAGGTTCTCGTAACAGCAATATTTAAAAGACTATCTAATTTCAAATCCCTTTGAAAGTTATCAGTACTCACTTGATGCGAAGAAATCTTCTTTTGTTTCCAATCGTGCTTCAGATTCTCTTTGAATTGGGCAGGAATAAGCTCTTATTAAGATCATTTATCCTTCTCTGAAAGGACATAGGTGAAAAATTATTATCGGATTTGACTCAAGAAAACACATAATTTGTTTTATATATGCCTCTCAAATCGGCTTATTACTGTTGATTCAATGTCCTATAGAACGTGATCAGCGGAATTAATTATTGTCCGAACAATTAGATTAAGTGGTCAACGAAGTGGTATTCAACGTATAGAAAAGAAAACAAAACTACTCATTTGTAGACTAAGGATTACGAACAAAATCAATCAAATGTATTCCTTTAAATTGTTCTCTCTTATGCTACTTAGTGTCCCCCACTATAAGAAAGATCGAAACAACCTAAGTGAAATAAGTAAACATTCTGAATGCATATGGGGTTTCCTTTAAATAAACCAAGAAGAAACTAGATGTGCAGGTGGGATTATCATCATACATAAAAACCTTTTCCCCATTAAATGTGGGATTGATGAGATGCAAACTATTGGGAAAAAAAGCAATTAACACCATTTTAAATTGGAATAACTTGTACTCCATTAACTTATTGGTAACAATGTCTTCTGAACAATATTAAGAGTCTAAGGTCAACGGTCCGACCATTGCTTATACTCTAAATGTACCTTGATATTCGAAAGATACTCATGATCTATAGATATTGTGATCTTATCTGGTTCCCAGGGGATTTTGGAAGACTCTTAAAGTATCTGTAGAGATGCTTGAAATGATCAAACTTCTTAGTTGTGACTCGGAAAGCATGACATTTCTCTAATATATATATATATATATATATAGAGAGAGATCATGAGTAATCTTAGTTCTTATTGTAGTGACTAATCTTAATTCACATTCCACAACTCATGTTAGTGAGTAATCTTGATGAGCAATCTTAATTCTTATTGTATCTTTGGGAAATTTTATTTGGCTGACGCATGTTTGGATCCAATCCGGACTATATAGAATTCCTTTTGAAAACGGGAATATTATTTTTCTGTTGTTTTTTCAGCTAAAAGAAAAGGTTCTCTTGAAACATGATATTGCAAGAGGACAACCAGTACGCTCTCTCTATTGTGAAGTAGTTCACATTCTCAAATTATTGCCTAGCTTTGACTTGGCTAGTGAATAAAAAAGGAAAGATAATATTTTATTTGGTTTAAGGATTAAAACTAAGGATTGAAGCGTAGTATTAATTATTGTTAGTTAAGGATTAAAACACGTAAGACTCACAATGTCGCAAGCAAGCTCATGGCACGTATATGAATTTATGTTATGCCTTATAAAGTTCTTCACTTTTCTTTTCCTATTCTGATGTGTGATTCATCTAAGGTGTCATGTTCACCCGTTCTCCAAAAGTCTGCAAGCCTAGAAGTCTGTCAGTCCTTATGTTTAATCCGCTTTCATTGGTCTGCCCTCTGTCACAGGCGTCACACATAAGTCCTTGTTTTTTTTGTTTAAGCAAGTATTAGTGTGACATAGTTAATGTCACGACCCAAAATTCCAACCAATAGGGGTCGTGATGGAGCCTAACACTGCTTCCTAGGCAAGCCAACACACAATTAGTAAAATAGAAAAAACTGCATAAAAGATTGACAATAGAGTAATAACATAACGTAAAGACAATTTTGAAATAAACATAATAAGACTAAATCCAACATCTAGCGTAAACCATCCCAAGATGTAGAGTCACAAGCACACGAGCTTCTACACTTATATACATACACTATTCTAAAAGAAATACAACACTCACTCAAATAAAATAGAAACAGTACAATGAAAATAAGAGGATGACTCAAGGCCTACGAACTGGATGCAGCTCTACCTAGAATCACATGCCCGATATCTGCTAAGTACCCCTCGGGACTCCACTGATACCTATATCCGAATCTGCACAAGAAGTGCAGAGGTGTAGTATGAGTACAACCGACCCAATGCTCTCAGTAAGCGTCGATCGAACCTCGACGATATAGTGACAAGGCTAAAACAAGACACCTACGATAAACCTGTGCAACTATATATCAAAAGTAACAAAATAACAAGTAAAGTGTCTAAGTATAAAGACAGAATAATATAAGTATAAGTAACGGGCTAACAAGTACATAACTAAAGGTCTTAAAGAAACATAAAGTAAAGTGACAACAAGGACAAGAGTGGGTTGCTCTGGTGGTGAGCACCCTTCACTTCCAACCAAGAGGTTGTGAGTTCGAGTCACCCCAAGAATAAGGTGGGGAGTTCTTGGAGGGAGGGAGCCGAGGGTCTATCGAAAATAGCCTCTCTACCCAAGGGTAGGGGTAAGGTCTACGTACACACTACCCTCCCCAAACCCCACTAGTGAGATTATACTGGGTTGTTATTATTGTTGTTGTTGTTGTTGTAAAGTAAAGTGACAACAACTCCGAACAATCTTTCAAAAACAATTAGCGAAGTCATAAAGTCAAGACTACATTTCAATGTCAAAGTAAATAGCAATGAATCAACAAAATTATACGGCATCACCCTTCATGCTTTTATTCTTATCATCTTCTTATAAAATAAAAAGCAAGTGCACAACATCACTCTTCATACTTTTACTCTCATCCTTACATATAAAATAATATAAAGCCAAGTACATGGCATAACCATTCGTGATTTTACTCTCTTAATCCCATAATAATATAAAAGCAAGTGCATGGCATCATCCTTCGTACTTTTTTCTCTCATCCTCACATAATAATATAAAACAAGTGCACGTCATCACCTTTCATACTTTATCCTCACGTTCACTCAAGCAAGTATATATATATATATATCATCTTTGTCACGACTCGAAATTCTCACCTTCGGGACTGTGATGGTGCCTAACATTTCACTTGCTAGGCAAGCCAACGTTAGAATAATTTAAACCATTTTTAACAATTTATTTTAATTAAATAATAAAGAAACCAACAAACAGAATAATATCTGAATTTAATGTAAACAAACCAAAATGATAACGATGTCTAAATACCATCCCAGAACTGGAGTCACAAGTGCACGAGCTTCTAGAATAATACAAACAAGGGTCTGAATAAAAATAAAGCTGTCTGAAAGAAAGCACACATCTAAGATAAAGTAGAAGGAGACTTTAGAGCTGCGAATGCCGTGCAGCTATACCTCAAGTCTCCTCTGATAGTTGAATCCGAGTAAATCTACAGTACGCCGCTAGGACCAACTTCGGTATCTGCACAAGAAGTGCAGAGTATAGTATGAGTACAACCAATCCCATGTACTCTGTAAGTGCCGAGTCTAACCTCGACGAAGTAGTGACAAGGCTAAGGTAGGTCGCTTACATTAACATGTACGCAATAATAATAATAATAATAGGAATAGAAGTAAGACCGGTAAATCATATCTATAATTGAAGTCAATCCAGCAGTCATAAACCTTCAATTAATTTCCATTACGGCGTGCAACCAGCTCCAACAATATAAACTTAGAATAAAATCCGTTGCGGCGTGCAACCCGATCCAACAATATAAACATAGAATAAAATCCGTTGCGGCGTGCAACCCGATCCAACAATATAATCTTTCAATTAAATTCCGTTGCGGCGTGCAACCCGCTCCAACAATATAAACTTTCAATAAATCCGCTGCGGCGTGCAACCCGCTCTAACAATATAAACTTAAAATAAATCCGTTACGGCGTGCAACCCGATCCAACAATATAATTTAACAATACTTAAATGTAAAACCACTCCAATAAATATCACATTTTAATAAGAAGTTATTAGGCAACAAGGCATACAATAATTATGAATTATTTAGGAAACAAGTAATGACAAGTAGCAATTAATTATGGAAATCAGGAAGAAAATATGCAATTTAATATCTAATATACTAAATGTCAAGTAGCAATTAAGTCACATAAGTCAAATAAGCATGTAGCAATTATAACATGAATTCAAGACTTAATATTTGACGTGAAATATGAGAGAAATAATTAATATAAAAATTAACTCATGATAAAGAAAATAATTTATGATTTTCAGATAAATATGCAAACAATCAATTTGACGACGTATAGACACCCGTCACCTTGCCTATACATTATTACACATGAAATTCACGTGCCAAATAATTCAAGGGTTCTATTCCCTGAAGTCAAGGTTAACCACAATACTTACCTCGCTTCGCAACCAAATTCAAGATTCCAAAAAATCTTTGCCTCGCGAATTGGTATCCGAAAGCTTCAAATCTACTCACAAACAATCTAATATACTCAACACGAATCGTAGAAATTAATTCCATATGAAATTACTAATTTTTCGAATTAAAATTCGAAATTCATATTAAAAAACATCAACAAGTGGGCCCCACGTCTCGAATCTCGAGAAAGCTCATGAAATTCAAACACCCATTCCGATACGAGTTCAACCATACAAAAATTATCGAATTCCGACATTGGATTTCCCTTCGAATCCTAAATTTATAGTTTATGAAGTTCTATAATTTTCTCTAAATTTTCATCTCAAAATACTAATTGAATGATAAAAATAATAATATATTCATGTATATTAACCAAATCCGAGTTAGAATCACTTACCCCGATGAATTTCTTGAAAAACCCACGAAATATCGCCACAAACCGAGCTCTCTAGGTCCAAAAATAAAAAATGAGATGAAACTCTCGTTTATATGGTACCACATCTGATCTCCCAATGTGTTGACCGCACATTTTGTTTTGTGCGGTCCGCACATCCCACGTTCTGCGGCCGCAATCCAAATTGTGCGGCCGCACTTCAGCAGCTCTGTACTACCAGACTTCCGTAAATTGACCATAACTTTCTCTACAAATATCCAAATGATTAATAGTATACCTTTCTAGAAACTAGACTCAAATGCTACAACTTTCGTTTTTGAATCATCTTCATATTCTTGTAGACTAAAAGATATAAGCTTCCGAAGTCAGACTATCGAACCTGCAGAATCTCCTTTCTGAGGCCGCGAGAGAAATTCTGCGGACCGCACAATTTTAACTGCGGACCGTACAATTTTAACTGCGGACCGTATAATTTCAACTGCGGTCCGCACAATTACCACTACCTCCGTACTTTGGGAGTTTGCGCCCGCACATCCGCACTCCAAAATGTGCCCTCCGCACTTCAACTGTTCCAAAACATCATCAAAGTGATAAAATGCCCAAACTCATTCAAAACTCACCCCGAAACTCACCCAAGCCACTCGGGACATATGAGTTTATGAAATTTTCAATTCTATAACTCACGCCGAAACATGTCAATTCAATCTGGAATAATCTCAAATTTTGCAGGTAAGTCCCAAATGACATAACGGAGCTATTTCAACTCTCGAAATCTCAATCCGAGTCCGATATCGATAAAGTCAAATTCATGGTCAAACATTGGAAATCTTTAGCCTTTAGATTTCTAGTTTCCGTTAAATGGCGATAATTTGAGTTAGGGACCTCCGAATTCGATTCTAGGCATAACCCAAGTCCCAAATCATGATCTGGGTCCGTTTTCTCAAAACGTTGACCGAAGTCAACTCAATTGAGTTTTAAAGCTCTATTTCATATTTTAATCAATTTTTCACATAAAAACTGTTCGAAAAAATTTATGGACTACGCACGCAAGTTGAGGAATACTAAAAGGTGTTATTTGAGGTTTTAGAATACAAAAATAATTATTACATATAAAGATGACCTATCGGGTCATCACATTCTTCTTGAGCTGAAGGTCTCTCGGAAACAATCTCTCTATCCCTCCGGGGTACGGGTAAGACAAGTGGGATCTAGGGAGGGTAGAATGTATGCAAAGCGTTCCCCTACCCCGGAGGGATAGAGATATTATTTTCGAGAGACCTTCAGCTCTGGAAGACGATATATATATATATATATATATATATATATATATATATATATATATATATATATAAGGCACAAAAATACCATTCGAGCACAATCACTCCTCCTCACCAAGCAATCACAACAAAAAGTCAGTCCGGGCACACGTGATCGAAAACTAAAATTAAGACCAAATCCAGATTATCCATTCACCCTCGAGCTCGAATATGTAATTTATTTCAAAATTCGACCTTAATTCGTGGTCTAAATCTGAATTTTATAAAATTCCTAAATTTTACCCAAAATCTCCAATTTCTTCTTTAAAATGCATAGATTTGTTGATGAAATTCATGAAAAAGTGATTGAAAACAAGTTAAAGTTACTAACCTATGAATTTGGGAAGAATTTGCTCTTCAAAAATCGCCTCTATAGTCTAGGATTCAAAAATGGTGTAAAATAAGCTAAGCCAGGAAATTTTTATCCATTACCGAGCTGCACATGTCGCAATTGCGAACCATTGAGTTGTCGGAAATGCGACTCTTGCTTCGCATAAGTCCCTCCAGCTCGCAAATGCGGACCAAGCTTCACAAAAGCGAAGCAGTGCCTAGTCCACTAGTGTTGCAAATGCGACCCTTATGTCGCAAATGTGAAGCCCCATTTGGTCACAAATACAACATGTTCATCGCAAAAGCGAAACTCTAGCTCCTAGTCCCACTTCGCAATTGCGAGCCTAACATAGCAAATAAGACAGGTCATCGCAAATGCGAGGCTCACATTTGTCAACAAGTCATCCCAAATGCGAGATATGCAGACCATACACACTAGATTTTTCTCAGCAATGCCAAAACCATGCGCAACCCATCTGAAACTCACCCGAGCCCCTCGGGGTCCAATCCGAACATTCACACAAGTGTAATAATATCATACGAACTCACTCTTTATCTCAAATCATTAAAATAACATCAAATATCAAGAATCGATCATCAAAACTCAATATTTTTAACTACAAAGCTTATTTTTTCAACTTTTCACATAATGCGCCGAAACAGCCTCGGGTCACCCAGGACCCCAACCAAATATGCATACATGTCCAAAATCATAATACAAACCTACCTAAATCGTCAAAATAATGATCCGAGGTCGTTTATCAAAAACTTTGACCGTGGTCAACTCTAACTACATTTAAAGTCAAAAATTATATTTTCTTCAAAATTTCATATATAAACTTTTCCGAAAATGACATGGATCATGCATGCAAGTCATAAATAATCAAATAAAGCTATAAGAGATCTCAGAATAAAGAAAAAGAAGTTAGTACTCAAAATGACGTATCAGGCCGTTAGAGTTAAAATTAATTGGAAGATTCGTTAGAGTTAAAATTAATTGGAAGATTCTACCAACTGGGAGCCCCTGGTCTTCATATATATAATGAAAATTAGTACAAACGATATATGTGGTTTCCTAATACGAGTAGATTCTTTATACGTCTAGTTTTCCTTATAGAAGAAGATTTAGTAAGAGTATCCTCGACTAATTAGAATGAGACATAATTTTTGGTACTAAGTTTAAAAGTTGTTTTGGTGAAAAATTATATTGAATACCAAGTGAAATCATAATATGGAAAATAAAAATATGCTTAGATATGTTAAATTAAAGTCAAGGGGAACGACTACAATTTACTTGCAATAACTCAGGATAACCAACAAGAAAAAGAAGACAAGAAAATCGTAGGACTTCTATTTATCAGAAAAAATTTTGGTCGCAGCAGCTGACGCGCATTGCGGAAACATATGTCGACTAACTTCGTTATTAATAGATACGAAATGATATGAGAATCAAATTTATTGTTTCAAAGATTTCTCATTGATTAGAACTGTGGATAGAGTGTGTTTCTAAATGGGCCCCAAATATCTTCTAGGAGTATTTCTGGGAATTAAATGAATAAAGAAGATTAGGTCATAAGAAGCCAATTTCTTGAAATTCTTTCATCCACTTTTCAAACTTCGAAAGCTATAAAAAGTGAAATTGATTGTGACACTCATTGCCCAGATTCTTTGTAGTACTTCAACAATTTAATACTATCTGTCTTTTTTTTTTTTTTAAATGAAAACATATTGTAGATGATGCGTGGGTTTAAATATTGACAGTGTTAGAAGAACTTGTATAAATCATATTTCACCATATGGAAATAAACTGATTGAGTGACTACTTTAGCTAGTGAGATACTTTGAGCAGTTCTTGCGCTAAATTTGGCAATAGCTCTGGCATCCTTTTTTTTTTTCAAAAACTTTTATAAAGATAGACCCGTGAAGAGGGAAATGAAAAGAAGAAAGACATTTGGTAAGATTTGAACTTTGTATCTGAGTGACAATGCTTTGGTAGATTTTGAACCTTGTATCTTAGTGGTACGCGGTAATAACTCAAGCGTATCCTAAACATATGGAGATTATGAATAAAAGTGTCTATGCTAATTTAGTCAAGTAACATAATCAAGTTTTGGAAGAAGGCTCCGTTCTTAATAGTATGATTTTGAGGTATTAAAGTTTCTTATATAAGTTTTGTATGTTAACTGTGTAATTTTATATAGTCAAGTCACATAAAATATCGTTACAGTTGTATTTAATAAGTATTTATTAGTAACAAAAATAAATTATAAATAACCTATTATAACTAGTTAATTACATTGATAGTTTTAAATTACTATACAATGTCGGGCGCATATGCCTTTTCACTCTTTTTGACCTCCAAATCTTACAAAAATAAAAAATTGTAGCTTCTATGCTTGTGTATCCTATTTAAAATATCGCACATTTTCACTCTTTTTGACCTCTATTATTAACTTACAAAGCGTCAGTTCAATTAATGCCCATAATTGTGTCTCTGAAAAGGTCAAATAAGCAGTAGTGTGGTTGGTAAAAAAGTACTCATAAGCATATTTTACTGTTTAAAATTACAAATATGTCTTAGTCTGTTTGATATCATTTTTGGAGAATTCTCTAAAAGCTTTAGAAAAACTTATTTATGTTTAGTATAGGCATTGATTGAAACCTTAAACATACGACTCAAAAAGGTTTTAGGATAAGCTTTACAACTAAATCCATCAGAAACGTTTATTTGAAGAATGAATTCCAGAGATTTGCAATTCGTTCTATCTTTCATCTGAATAAAGCAGCAAAATGCTATTTCTTGTCATTGTGCAGAAGACATGAAGGCTATGATGAAGACTTGAAATAAGTTCGAATCAAATTCGTCCTTGAATAATTAATGCTATTAAGTCCTTCCAACAAGATAACGACATCGATCATTTTGAGCTTTAGCATTCTGTTCGGTTGCTTGAGACCTTGAGTAGCTTCATATGATGCACAAGAACGGATGCGGTGTAATAGTTATGGGTTGAATTGAACACATAACTTTTGACGTGGAGTAGAAATTTATGTGTAAAAATTTATTAAAATTGCAAAAATAATATATTTGAACTTATAATCTTAAATGTATAATAAGTTCAATGTTAAAAATCTTAAAAATTGAACCCATAGAGTTTAAATCCTGGATCCGCCTCTGATGATGCATGATGATTTGCGTGTATGGTTAGTTTTGATTTTCGAGTGGTTCAAGATTGATTTGGAAGAATAATTCTCAATCTGGAAGCTTTAAGTTAGAAGAGTTCAACAAGGTTTGACTTTTGAGTAAACGACCTCGTAATCGGGATTTGATAGTCTTAGTATGTTCATATGGTAATTTTGGACTTGTCATATGTTTGGATTTGGATTTGGATGTTCTTAGAATATTTTAGCTCTATTTGTCCAAAGTTGACAATTAGAAGAATCAGAGAGTTCATAGGTTCTACCGGGAGTTTACTTCTACCGAACCCCTGTTGTCGGTTTGAGACCTTGGATAGGTTCATTTAGTAGATTGGAACTCGTGCGCAAAGTTTAGTTGTGATCTAGAATGTCTAAGTATAATTCGGACGCGTTGGCGAAGTTGGAATGCTTGAAAGTTAAGAGAATGATTTTATCTTCAATTCTTAGTTTTGATCTTATTTGTGGTATTTCGAGCCTTTGCATAAATTTGAATTAGATATATATGGACTTTTTGGTATGATTAGATAGGGTCCCAGGGGTGGGGATTGGTGGTATTTCGAGATAGTTCCGGACCATTTTGGAGTGGTTGAGCTTTTCTGGTACTGGTGTATCGATACATACAAAATTTGGTGCGCAAGTGCGAAGCCGCACCTATGTTGGTGATGAGCGCATCTACGCTTGGGAGTGGCATTGTGGATGACCGCATCTGTGAGGTTCTTGCATAGATGTGGCGTCGCAGGAGCTGGATTTTAGTCGCATATGCGAGGGTGGACATGGCCAGTAGGGTGCGCATATGTGCAAAATAGGCCGCACCTGTGCTCTCGCAAATGCAGAGTTATTGTCGTAGATACGATGGAAGGCTGAGGTGAGGTAGCTCGTAGAAGCGAGATTTTGGATGCATATGCGGTTTCGCATAAGAGAAGATTTCTGTCGCAGGTGCAATATTGCCGAACATCATGTTATATTTCAAATGTTTATTCATTTCTCATTATTTTGAGTTTTGTAGCATGAAAAAAGACGATTTTGAAGGAGATTTTCACTACTATTTTGTTGGTAAGTAATTTCCACTTGGGTTTGATTATCAGTCTTGCTTTCCCATGGATTTACACACTTTAATCATGGAATTTTGAAGGGAGCTTTGGGAATTTTTGTCTACACTTTAAGAGAGTATATTTTGGAGATTTAAGGATTGATTTGGAACCGAATTTGAAAACTAATTATATATATGGACTAGGATGATTATGGCTTATCGAGAGTATATATGAAAGAAACATGAAGTAAAAAACTCAATCTGTAATTCTGAATAGCTCTGTGAATCATGAAAAAATTATAATGTCATGCATATGCGTATAAATACCATACCATGCATAGGTATATGCGTACATAAAATCATCAAGCCTCTGAGGGCATCCCGTCATGTCATCTCAGTCACTGTAGACGAAATCATCAACGTATACCAACTGATCAGGTGGTGATACATATATAAAGCTATAACCTTTTTTCATATATATATATATATATATATATATATATATATATATATATATATATATATATAATATACACATATATAACGTCATCTGGTCATGGGTCAATGTACATGTATAAATGAATGCATTGCATAGTGAAGTAAGTCAGTAAGATTTCTCGGAATGTCATAAGATCAATATACCTTCGAATAAATTTTAGCAACTTACATATTTTTCTGATACCAATGAACATAAGATATAATAATAGGACACATGGGGAATCAAGAACATATGCACCCTTAGTACTTCTATGAATAGAGTCATTTATGAAAGTTTCGTGTTTGCATGTTTAGTTTGTATCATGCCAAAAGGAAAGAATGGATAGCCTTAACATACCTTAACTCCATTGAGTCCTTAATACCTTCCAAGCAATTCTTCAAATAACTCAACTCAATCTACCATAGCATAAGGATATTCAAAATCAATGTTGAGTAAAGGTTAAGTCCGCAACTTAAACTAGTAGCTCGTTTATGTAAATTTGGGCAGCGTCTCCCCCTGTAACAAGAGCCTCCTCCAATACCATATACCAACAACAATGACCAGAGAAATCCAGCAATACATAATTATCAATAACAAGACACCATATAACAACAAGTCACAACTACTTCACGACGAGCTACAAGCTCAATTGGAATCTGTTTACCCCATATCACTCCTTATAGACTTCTTAATTTAACTTACTAGTATCATTAACAAGATAATGAAGTCATTCATCAATGATTCCAGACGTATACCATATATTTATAACAAAGAAAATAATCCACAACTCCAACTATCCTCAATTAGCAACTTTATTCACTAGTTTATGTCTAGTCCATCCATTTAACTTAATCAACATCAAGATAACCTTAAGCACATGAAAGAACACAATATAATTATCTCATACAGTGGATTCAAGTCGAGATCCATGTTATATATAGCTTACAATAGCCCAACACACCCCAATCACTTCATACCCAAAACGACAACTATAGTAGCGTGAAACACCCTGAAAATATTACAAAAAATGACTAATCCACCATTTCGCCGTTGTGTGGTGTTTCTCCATACCATTTCTTCTCCAAAAATCCATTAAACAGTAGCAAAATAGACAGCCCAAAATGTCACGACCCAATTTTTCTCTCCGTTTAAGTATCGTGATGGCACCTAGTCTTAGGGACTAGGTAAGCCTAGTATTTATTAAATAATAATAATAATTAAATAACATCTAACAGTATTTGAAATGGAAACCTCCAAATAAAATTTTCAATTCTCAAAACCGGTAGAACAAGTCATAAGCTCTACAGAGTGGTGGCTTGAAAACTTCTAAATACAGCTGTCCAGAATTAAGGATAAACAGTGCAAAACGAAAACTTGAAGGTGACTTTGAAGCTTGCGAACGCAGAAGCAGGTTTACCTTGAGTCTCCACAGCAACGACCCGTACAACGACTAATGAACAAATACCTGGATCTGCACAAAAACATGTGCAGAAGTGTAGAATGAGCACATTACAGCGGTGCCTAGTAAGTATCAAGACTAACCTCGGTGGAGTAGTGACGAGGAACAGTCAAGACACTCACTGGTCTAATAAACTGAATAAGTATAAGTATATGAACAACAAAAATATGATATCTACATAAAGATCATGCAATATGGCTCACAATACAGTAATGTCAATAAGAAAGGAAACAACAAGTATCAGAGGAATACCCTAAAAATGACTCAGAAAAGTGAATGGAACATAACCTAAATCCGAAATCACAAATACAATAAGGACAAGTAATAACTCAGCAACTACAACCGCTTTTACATCAGGTTTTAGTTATCAAACTCCACGAGGTACCGAGCCTCGAACAAATCACAACTCACAGGTCTCAATACCTAAACCCTAACACTTAGCATCATGTGCCCTCATTACACTTCATAACCGCACTGATGACTCATGTGCCAATAGAGCCATTCTCACATAGAAGGCAAGTAAACAAAGATGAGCATCTATGCTTAACAATACCAAGAACACCTCTTATCCGATAAGAGTGCTTAACTACGTGTATACTTGTGCAAGTTCCCTAACATAATCCATACCAGGAAATAAACATAAGGAAAAATAACGGACAACACGTAGAATATTTTCTCACAGCTTTCACAAGATAAAGCTCACACAGGTAAGTGTACCACTACACAAATATCAACAACAAGAATTCTCCCAGGCCATCACAAATCATCACAAATCAATCCCTGACACAACCGACCTTGTCTCGCCACGTGTGTAATAATAAAGTAGATGCCCGCCTTGTCTCGCCACATATGCATAACAATGTTCCCACCTTGTCTCGCCACATGCGCAACCCATATATATATAACCCACCTTGTCACGGCATATGTGCAAATATCAATAGTAATAATAGCACAGCAGAAACCTCGTGCATCACAATAACCACAACCGCACGACAGAAACCTCGTGCATTACCACAATAAGTACAACAACAAAAATGGTAATAATACAAAATACGACAAGTAAATC
Source organism: Nicotiana tomentosiformis (assembly GCF_000390325.3). NCBI lineage: Eukaryota > Viridiplantae > Streptophyta > Magnoliopsida > Solanales > Solanaceae > Nicotiana > Nicotiana tomentosiformis. The sequence goes on from NC_090818.1 coordinate 62,690,146, forward strand.
AACTCAAGAACTTTAAATAACAAGAAACGGTAGAACCAATTCACAAGGACTAATTGCAGTAAAGAATGTTAGGCGTAAAGAGAACAACTCAACAAGGGAAAACTAACATGTAGCAACGATCCCACAATATATATTTCAACTGCAGGGAAGCTAACACGAGTCAAATAATTTCAAAAAAATAAGTCGACTAAGATATAGAATGTCTAAACTTCTTTTAAGGTTAAGAAATTACGAAGGATATTCAACAATTCAATTAGGGATAAGCAGCGTAAAGATAATCATAACCTCAAATAAGACTGAGCAATTATAGGATGAGATAATAATAATTCCAAATAAAGATAAGCAGATATAAAAAGATAGCATGGAAATAGAAGAGGTAAAATCTTCAGTTAAGTCAAATAAGAGTGAATCCTAAAGCAATTAATTCTAATTAAAGCATGTAGAGGTAAAACTAGTAAATAGGAACTTAATCATATCAAGAAAAACTTCATACTCGGTGAATGTAAGGACCTAAGGATCCTAAAAGGCCAACTTTCCACAAATAAGTCCGAGCACGCACTCGTCACCTCGCGTACATGGACTACAATCAACATAGAAGACTCAAATCCTAAGGAGAAAATCCCCCACACAAGTTTAGGAAAGATACTTACCTCGAACCAAGCTCAATCAATAGGTCACAATGCCTTTCCCACGAATATCCGACTCTGAATGGACCAAATCTAGCCAAAACAATTACATATCATAAATACAACTATAATAGGCTAATCTAATTAATGAAATCAAGCTTTTAATAAAAATTCCGAAATCCATCCTAAAAGGTCGACTCGAGCCCACGTCTCGGAATCGGGTAGAAATCACAAAATACGAACACCCATTCACTCACGAGTTCACTCGTACCAAAATTATCCAAATCCGATCCCTAAATCCCAATCAAAATTCAGAAATTCGGCTGAAGAACTTTCCCCCCATTTTCATACCCCGAATCCGAAATTAAATGGAGAAAACAACTATAGATTAATGGAATACAACAAAAAAGAGTTAGGAATCATTACCCCAAAGTTTCCTCTGAATATCCCTCGAAAAATCTCCAATTCCCGAGCACCCAAGTCCAAAAATGAAGAAATGAATCAAACCCTTGATTTGGCCCCTTTTCTGCCAGTTAAACCGCATCTGCTGACCTGGGTTCGCACATGCGTCACCGCACCTGCGGAATTCCCATCGCAGGTGCGAATTCCACTTAAAACTCAGCATCCGCTTCTGCGATCCAAGGGTCGTACCTGCAGTGTGCATACTTGCGGACCCATGTCCGCTTCTGCGGTCCTTCACCGCTCCTACGATTGCTCCATCGCATCTGCGGGCATCGCAGATGCGGAATTTACTTCGGACCTGCGACCCCTGGCACTCCTCCACTTTTCTGCTTCTGCGCTTGCCTCTACGCACGTGCGATCCTGCACCTGCGGCCTCTCCATTGCAGGTGCGAAAATACAAGATGTCTGAAGACTTCAACAACAACACAAATACAACTTTTGATCTGTTAAGCACCCGAAACTCACCCGAGGCCCCCCGGGACCTCAACCAAATATACCAACCAATCCTAAAACACCATACGAACTTAGTCGAGCCCTCAAATCACATCAACTAATGCTAAAATTATGAATCACTCTCCAATTCAAACTTAAAGAATTTGAAACCTCAAATTCCTACAACCGATGCCGAAACCTATCAAACCACGTCCGAATAACCTCAAATTTTGCACATAAGTCATATTCAACAGTACGGACCTACTCTAACTTCCGGAATCAAATTCCGACCCCGATATCCACTATCGGTCAAAATCTCCAAAAATTCGACTTTCGTCATTTCAAGCCTAAATGAGCTATAGACCTCCAAAACACAATCCGGACATGCCCCTAAGTCAAAAAGCACCCAACGGAGCTAAAGGAACCGACGGAACTCCATTCCGGAATCATCTTCACATAGTTCCGACAACCGTCAAAATCCTAAGACTTAAGCTTCCGTTGTAGGGACCCAGTGTCCCAAATCACTTAGAATCATCCAGTAACTGAATTCAACCACACACGTAAGTCAATATACATAATACGAAGCTGCTTAGGGCCTTATGCCGCCAAACGGGACTTAAATTCTCAAAACGACCGGCCGGGTCGTTACATAAAAGCAACACAAAACAGCCCACAAACAAGTCTAGTACAAGTCAAATAACTCGAACTCACAGCTTCCGATCACCGTCCCGTGAGTTCTAACTATTAGGAAATGAATGTATCAACCTTTCTTGATATTTAAAAGCTTAAATATAGAAAGTAGAAATATTCACAACTATTAAATACATTTCAAAACTCAAACTACAAAGAAATGAGAGGCGATATAGCTATACTTACGTTTTAGGGATCGTTTTAATGTTATCGCTTCTTGATTTCGTGCCTGGGATGATGATCTTGTTTAAAGCCCTTGTAGAGAGCTTAAGGGTAAGGTTAGGGGTGTTATTTGGTCGTGCTCTCTGGAAAAATGGAGAAAGAGACGAGATAAGGGATGTGAATATCCCCTTTTTTTAAAAGTAAAAAAGGTGCTACTTAGCACCCTCGCATTGGCCCTTCTTCAAATCCTTATATCTTTTTATCCGGACGTCGTATGAACGAACGGTTAAGAGCGGTGGAAACTACATTCCAATAACTTTCACGAGGTATATAATATGTCCCAAAAGGACTCCATATAGCATACAAAGTGTATTACTCAAAAATCTCCATTACAAGGCAAATCCTTAGTCGGTTTATCCGCAACTTTAATCCGATTTTTCCCAAACTTTATATTTCATATCCAAACATCATATATAGTCATATGATGACTTTAAACGCATTTAAATCATGATTAACAAGTCTCATATTCATCTCAGCTTACTTAAGACTTCGGTAAACCTTTCTTATCCGTGTAGAAGGATTTCGTCCTTTTTGAGCTTACATTAGATAATCCTATGATGACAGTGACGTCTAAAGTACGGGGTGTAACAACATGTCCCCTTAGAAATATTTGTTCCCGAATGATAACTCTTAAAGGCTTGCGAAAATGGGACGTAACATCATTAAATCACTTTATATACTTTCAAAGAGGATCTCATTTTCAAGTTTACATCAATTGACTTACAACGTACTTTCACGTACAAAAACATGGGGTGTAACATCTTTCACCCTTTGGAACATTCATCCTTGAATGTTGACTGATGCACTTATTATTCTCATAACCTATGGCTCTTATGAATACTTTAATATTGTCCTTTACCATCTAGGCAACTGTTCTATGAATAAATCCAAAGGTCAGGGCATTCCCCCCTTTAGGCCTCTTTCTCTCGCCACGACTCTTGGTCAGAATTCTTCCAATATCGTAACTATTGCTACCTTCTATCATGCAGTCTGTACGACTTTTTCCTTGTATGTGCGCCTATGCAACCCTTCTCTCATTTTCCTCCAGCTTTTAGCCAATCTCTAGACCTCACTTTGTGAACATATACAGGACTACGACAAGCTGTCCCTTTGGGCATCTATAGCCAATCTCTAGACCTCACTCTGCAAATGCGAAGCCAACATTGCGTTTGCGACTTCCCCCTTAGGCAGTCAGTAGACACAATTGCGAAACTTGTTTCGCAATTGCGAGGGTTCCCAATTGCGAACCCAGTGTTGCAATTGCGACATCTGCAATTGAAAAAAAGGTTGGAAAGTCGGGATTTCATCTCATTTCTCCCATTTTAGTATCCTAGACTCAGCAATGTCACGACCCAAAACTCGCCATGTCATGATGGCGCCTATCATAAAACTAGGCAAGCTGACATTAACAATAAAACTAGGCATTTTGTATTAAAAATAAGATGATGCAAGTTCAACAGTAATAACTCCAGTAATAACTCTCATAAATAGTCGATATAAACAACTGCGACTCGAATGCAATTTTCCCAAAATCTGAGTGTCTCTGAGTTCATGAGCATCTATACAATAACATAGTCTGAAACACCGTCTAGAAAGGTAGAACAATATAAGTAAACCTAAGAGATAGAGGAGGAGAGTCAAGGCCTACGGACGCCAAATCAGCTACCTCGATGGTCTCCGAACAAGCAAAAAACTCCAAGATCAGCAATCACCGTGCCCGGAAACACCTGGATTTGCACACGAAGTGTAGGGTGTAGCGTGAGTACAATCAACTCAATAAGTAATAAATCTAACCTTTGGGTTAAAACCAGTGACGAGCCTAATCAATATAGTACTAATACAGAGTTTAAAAATACAAAAAATGTAGACATGCTTCCAGGTTTAACAGTTAAGTTCAACACAGATAAAATATGCCAAGTGTGATAGATATAAAGAATATGACATCTCTAATTCTATATGACAATATGAGTACTGTACGTGATGCAACACAATAACAATCTGATGTACTCACACTCCCAGAGCACTCAATCTAACTGTTCTAATTCTCGCTCGTCACACCTAGTCACTCAGCACTCTACGGTACCTACTACAACGTGCAACCCGATCCACATATAGCCATAAGGCCTATTGCAGTGCGCAACCCGATCCACATATAGCCGAAAGGCTTGTTGCGGCGTGAAACCCGATCCACATATAGCCTTAAGGCTCGTTGTAGCGTGCAACCCGATCCACATTTAGCCATATGGCTTGTTGCGGCGTGCAACCCGATCCTCATATAGCCATAAGGCTCGTTGCGGCGTGCAACGTGATCCACAAATCTCACTCACAGCACGACTCTCAGGCCCCAAATCAGTCATCATTCTCTTCAGTCTCTCGGGCTCATAAATCTCATGCCAATTAGTCCATACAATGATATATAACACAACAATAATAGTAACATCGACTGGGATATGATATGCAAATAATGGATGTGACTGAGTACAAAATTGCCATCTAAGCATATAATTCAACAGCAGAAATGACTACAATGGGCCTCAACAGGATAAATATATAGCCTAGCATGATTTCTAACTTGAATCGGTAACTCAATTACTCTAACATATAGAGATCACATGAATGGCTACAAAGTCTGATGACTACACACTACCACGAAATCAATCGGATCACAATTTCTACGGTGCACGCTCACACGCCCGTCACCCGCATGTGCGTCACCTCAACGCCAATCACAAAACATGTAATTCAGGGTTTCGTATCCTGAGAACCATATTTAGAAGTATTACTTACCTCAAACCGCGCATATCTCTACTCCAACAAATCGCGAATCGGCCTCCAAACACCTCGAATCTAGCAACAAAAAAATCGATATGATCAACACAAGCCGTAGAAATCAATTCCATATGAAAAGGCTAAGTTCTTAATCAAAAGTCAAAAGGTCAACTCAAAACGTCAACCCCGGGCCCACGTCTCGGAATCTGACAAAAGTTACAAAATCAGAACACCCATTCAACCACGAGTCCAACCATACCAAAATTACACAAATCCAACACCGAAACGCCACTCAAATCCCAAAAGTTCAGCATAAGAATTTCACCATTTTCCCCCAAATTTTCAACCCAAATCACTAATTAAATGATGAAATCAATGATATTTATCATGTAATTTACCCAAAACCGAGTTAGAATCACTTACCCCAATCATTTCCTTGAAAATCTCTCCAATAATCACCTCAATATGAGCTCCCAAAATCAAATTATGAAAAATGAATCAAACCGTCGTTTTTGATATTTATATAATCTGCCCAGATATCCTCCTTTGTGAACGCGGCACGTGCCTCACGTTCGCGAAACACAAACTCAGCTGCCCAAAAATTTACTCTACGCGAACTCGGAGCTTTCCTCGCGAATGCGATGCACAATCTCTCTAGACCTTCGCGAACGCGAAGAAAAAATCCTCACTTGGCCAAAATACTCTTCGCGAACGGGAGACATCACTCGCGAACGCGTATAAGAAAACCAACACCAGCAAAAATCAGCAGTCCTCAAGTTTCGAAATGCGCCGAACATGGTCTGAATCACACTCGAGGCCCCCGGGACCTCAACCAAATATACCAACAAGTCCTAAAACACGACACAGACTTAGTCAAGGCCTCAAATCTCATCAAACATCATCAAAAACACGAATCACACCCCAATTTAAGCCTAATGAACTTAATGAATTCCAACTTTTAAATTCGATGCTGAAACCTATCAAATCAAGTCCATTGACCTCAAATTTTGCACACAAGTCATAAATGACACAACGGACCTATTCCAACTTCCAAAACCAAAATCCGAGCCCGAAAACCATAAAGTCAACTCTCGGTCAACCTTTTCAACTCTCCAAACTTTCATTTTTCAACTTTTGCCATTTCATGTCAAAATCAACTACGGACCTCCAAATCACTATCCGAACACACTCCTAAGTCCAAAATCATCCTACAGAGATATCAGAACCGACAAAACTCTATTACAGAGCCATTTACACACCAGTCAATATCCGGTCAACTCTTTCAACTTAGGCTTCCGACCTTAGAACTATATGTCCTAACTCATTCTGAAACATGCCCGGAACCAAACCAACTACCCCGGAAAGTAACATAACAGCAATAGAGCAAATAATAAGTAGTAAATGGGGGAACGGGGCTACAACACGCAAAATGACTGGCCGGGTCGTTACAGGTAGGAGGCGACTTGGATAAGGGATTTTCATCTACAATCATTGGGTAAGTAGTTTTAATAAATTTCCAATTATATTTCATGATTTTATATGAGATTTAACATCAATCTATGAGAATCAAAGAGGAAGTTTTGGGATTGTGTCTATGTTTTGAAAAATAAAAATTTGGGTTTTGAGAGTTGATTTGGACTCGGATTTGAAAAATAAATATATATAGACTCGTGGGGTTATGGGTAGTTGGAATCTACCCTTGAACTCAAGTTTTGACCGGGCGGTCCCGGCATTGACTTTTGGGGACTTTTTTAAAGATCGTAGCTTTATCTATCGTAATTGGTTTCCCTTGCATTGTTTGATGATACTAATTCATTTTTGGTTAGATTTGAATTGTGTGGAGGCGAGTTTTAAGGGAAAAGCTATTTTTGAGGGTTTATTTGGCCTAGTCGAGGTAAGTATCTTGCCTAACTTTGTGGGGAGGGGGGGAGGGGGAGAATTACCCCCTTGGATTTGGGTTGATTGTGTTATTTGAATTATGTGAAAGACATGTACACAAGGTGACAAGTGTGTACATGTACTTATATGTGGTATTAAGACTGGTTTAGACTTTTAGACTTCTTCCATGTATTTAATTGAGTTTGTCATAACATGCTATATCTTTTATTGTTAAATTTACAATCACATGCACTATTTGATGTTGTTAGCACATGTTCTATCTTTTATTATTAAGATTGCTCTTATATGCCTTAGTTGAAGTTGTTACCTCTTTTATTGTCTTGTTACCTCTTTTATTATTGAATTACTCTTATTTGAAGTTGTAATTTTGTGGGAATACCTTCATTTTGAGTTATTGATTTTGAAGTTGTTAACTTTTAAGATATCTTCCTCGTTGAGTATTTCTCTTCATTTTGTTATTATTGAGATTCTTGTTTCCATTGTTGTTGAGCTGTGGGCTATATATTGTGGCTATTTTGTGGTATATGGACATGTGTGGTGCAAATTAATTATTATGTTGTGATATTGATACGCATGCAGTGGTATAAGGATAATGGTTTATATACGTGTGGTGAGATAAGGTTAGATTTATATGCGTGTTATTAATAAGGGAATTACTTGAAGCCACGCGGTGAGATAAGGGAGCTAAAACGCATGTAGTTATGTCAGAAAAATTCTTTTAAAATAAATGCAGGGCTCAGGAGGTGATATAAGGAGGATTGCAATTATGATTTGTGAAATGTGAACGAAAATAAGGTGTGGTACCTTGGTTGTGATTCTTGTTGTACATTCCATGTTGAAAGAGATTGCTGATGAAACAGTTATTGTCATTCCTTCATTTGTCTTACTTGTATTTGACTGTGTTCGATTTTTTGTTTTTCTTATCATGTGCTCTTACTTGTTGTCCTTATCATGTGTTTGATCATTTGTTGTTTGTATCGAGTGTTCACTCTTTGTTACCTTTATTGCCTTAAATTCTGTTGTTAGCCTACATTATTGTACTGCTTGTTGCCATGCATCTCCTCATTTTTTCCGTCATTAGATTATATTATACTCTGTTCAGTTTTTCTTGTCCTAGTAGGTTTCATGACCTGCCCTCGTCACTACTCTACCGAGGTTAGGCTTCATACTTACTAGGTACCGATGTGGTGTACTTATGCTTTGCTTCTGCACATTTTTGTGCAGATCAATGGAAATCTGCTCGTTCCGATCGCCAGTGATTGATCAACTATTTCTAGATATTTCAAGGTAGACCTGCCTGACGTTCGTAGGCCTCGAAGTCACCTTATGCTTTTAGTTGTATTATTGTTTATTCCTGTTTAAAAATAATATTGTATTTCGAGATTATTAGTGAACTCTCTGTAGGGCATATGACTTGGTTCTACCAGGTTTTGGGAGTATTGACAGCTGTACTGTTTGGTTTTATTATGATAATATTTCCAATTTAAATTGATAATTGGATTATTTTTTTGCTAAATCATGATGTATGTTACACTTACCTAGTCTTAGAGACTAGGTGGCATCACGACATCCTAAGGTGGGGATTTGGGGTCGTGACAAGTTTTTAACATCCTCCTTCGATTGTTTTCGTTGAACGACTGTTGAAACTCTTATTTTCTCACTCTTTTGCTCGTTTATCTTTGCAACTGGTTAGTGTTCTTGACTCTCACGATTGATTCTTATTTCTTACATGTTCGTATTAGCCGAGTACCACTACTGTCTGAACTTTTAGTAAAAGAGCATGACCTAGTTTCCTGTAATTTGTGAACCATAATATGCTATTGTACTATTTCACTGTTAAAAGTTCATATCTGCTTAAGCCTAATGCCTCTAAAGTGATATTTCTTATGCATATTTGTACTCACTATGTGTAATTGACCCATTGAATTCCTCTGGCCTCTTGGTAATTAGATGAATGCACCAATTGATCTGTTAGATTCATTGAATTATGTTCATAAAACTGTTTTGCCTTAGATTTTTATGCTGAAACCTTCCCTGTAAGGACTGCTATTTGTTATCTTCTTACTGCTAGTTCCTGACCATTTTTTGCCTTATATTTTTATGCATGAAATGTTATTTTCTATCTTTTCAGAATTGGTTCTTGACCATGCTTATCTTAGGTTTTTCATGTTAATGGCTATCCAATAGGAATTTCTATCTAGTTATCTTCTTAGAATTGAATCATGATCATGTTTGCCTTGAATTTTCATGCTAGCCTTTCCTGTAATAACTTCAGTTTAGTTACTTTCCTAGGATTAGTTCATGACCATGTTTGCCTCGAATTTTCATGCTAAGTCTTTCCTGTTAGGAACCCCTATTTGTTATGCCCTTTGTGATTATGTCCTGACTACTCTAGGATGTTTATCTTTGTGATGTTGTCATATTGAATTAATTCTATGAACCTGTAAGCCATCAAATGTGTGTTTGTTCTAACCAATGTGTTCTGTATACCCCTTCATATTGTATATGCCTGTAGGAACTCTTTCATGAGATTGTGTGAGGTTAATAGTCTCTCAAAACTTTTCTGGTCTTGTTCACGTGCTTTTTACCTCTTAGGCATCAGATCCCAGGATGTTATTTAAGATTCTTCTTCTTTGTTAGTTGTAAAAGTAAGAATCCGATGTGCATACGTGCTTGCCTAACTTGAAGTCGCCTAAATAACTGGTTTGCATAGGCTTTCACTTGTGTTCTTTGTATTCCTGTTGGTTGTTAATAATAATGAGTAAACAAGGTAGTTGCTTCTATTTTTTGGGCCTGGTCTGCTGGGCAGGTTTGATATTGGGGTCTGAAGTATACTGTCAGCATGACCTTTGCACCTGGAATTTTGGCTTGCCGTCCGCATGAAGTAATAAGCCTATTTGAAGGCCTAGATATGTTATTGGGTTATTTTGTATTTGTAATTGGGCCTGTAACTATTCTATTTTGTATGTAATAACTTGTAAAGACAGATAATGAGAAAATAGTTTAAAAAGGGGGTTGGGGTAGTTTAATTCTCGCATAAATGGGTAGAAAGCATGTCTAATGATCAACTGACCTTATGTGCTACTTGTTTATCATGCTTTACTTCTGCATATGATCTTTTAATATATACCATGCTTGTAAGGCATGCAAATTTGTCTGTCTCCAAACTCCCCACACTCGTAGCAACTCCAATCCATCAATGGTGGTGAAGACTGAATCGGACCCAGAGAACCAAAATAACTACTAGAAGAACCTGGTACAGACGAACCCTGAACTGATGAAGCACGAGATGATCTCTGGGCTAGGAGGACACTGAAAGATGACTGACCCGGACGAGCACTGTATGAACCATGGCTAGCTGATGCACCATGATGAACCGGATGAGCCATATGAGTGAGCCTATAAGGACGACCCCTGCTGTGGTAGGACTGCCTCCAAAAGAAACATCACTGAAACCACCCGAACCATGAGGCCACTTGGCCTCCCTCTCCTCATGCTCCTCACTACAGACCTACTATAGCTGCCTAGCAATATCAACCACCTTGTCAAACCTAGCACCTGATGCAATCTCGAGTCATGACAAAGCGTAGTCCATAGTTGAGGCCATCAGTGAGCCTCCTAATCCTCTCCCTCTTTGTGGGATCCAACCAGATCGCGTGACGAGCCAACTCTGAAAATCTCATCTCGTACTGGGTCACATACATACCCTCTTGGTGTAGCTGCTCAAACTGCTTATTCAAGTCCTCCCTGCGGGTTTGTGAAACAAACTTCTTCGAGAAGAGAACGGAGAACTCGTGCCACTAAGTGGTGCAGCACCGGCTCGCCAGCTCAACTCATAAGCCTCCCACCATCTGAAGGTTTCCCCCGACAGCTGAAAAGTAGTAAATGAGATCCCACTAGTCTCCAGAATACCCGCCGTTCGCAGAATCCACTGGCACCTGTCTAAGAAGTCCTGAGAATTCTCTGACTCAGCTACACTGAATGATGGAGGCCCGAGCCTCCTAATCTGCTCCATCCTCTTCTGCTCCTCATCACTAATTGGGGGACCCACCTGGGCCTGAGCAATTATAACCGGCCGGGCTAGTAGTACCCCTGGTGTTTGATGTCCCCGAACTACCAGCTCTGGAGTACGGGCGGCGGGAGTCTGAGCACCTCCCCCGGTGTGAGAAGTGGCTGGCGTAGCTGGAACTGAAACCGCCTGAGCAAGGCTAGTGCATACAGTCAATATTTGGGCCAGAGCCTCCTGAGGGCCTTGAATCACAATGGGCAGTTGGGGCCTGAGCTGGTCCCACCGGCTCAACCACATCTAGAATCTGCTCCTAAGCTGGAGCAACTGGTGGATCCACATGTGCTGCCCTAGCTGCTGCACGAGCTGCACCTCGGCCTCTTCTGTGGCCCCGGCCTCTAGTGGCCCTAGCTAGTGGTACGGGTGGCCATCCGCCCGATCTGATAGCTCGTGTCCTCACGATTTGTGAGAGAATTGATTAATAGAAGTTTAGTTTACGGAATCAACAAGTCCGCATGAAATAAATACTAGAAAGTGAAGTTTTCCTAATGATTCGTAGCCTCTTGAAGATAAGTACCTACATCTTCGTACCGATCAACAAGACTCTACTATATCTCCTCATGACTCGTAAGACCTATTTACTACTCTTTGATACCAACTTGTCACGACCCAAAATCTCACATGTCGTGATGGCCCCTATCACAATACTAGGCAAGTCAACAATCACCAATAACTATGTATTTTGAATTAAATACATAGTGAAACGATTTTAATAGTGAAAAAACTCATACATAACCGATAAGAAATACCGCGACTCAACACAAAATCCCCAAAATCCAGGTTTCACTGAGTGTATGAGCTACTAAATATCAACTATCTAGAAAGATAGAACAATGCTAAAAAAAGGAAAAGAAGGAGAGTCGAGGTCTGCGGACGCCAAAGCAGCTACCTCAAGAGTCTCCAAGTAAGAAATGCTCTAAGTCTAGCAACCACCGTGCCCTGATGGTAGGCTATAATTACGTATTTTAGTCGCTTATTGCACTCTAATTAACTGCACTTTACTTGTTTTGAGCTTTAATTGAGAGTGGTTTGCACTTATTGTGTGTTTTATACCTTGTAGAGTGATTCTGAGTGATGTAGATGTTGTGGAGCTAATTCGTGCTAGTTTGAGCATTGAAGTCTGAGTAAAATCCCAAAGGATTAAGATGGGATTGTGTTTGGGGGTCGAGGACCAAGTATGGACGTCAAAAATAGAAGTTTGGTCCATACTCTGAGAAATCTCCATTGCTGCGAGGCGTGGGGCGGTGCGTGGGCGACCGTGCTAGTGCAAATCTCTACTGTCTGTCAGAAATCAACTCTCTGGATTTCCCCACTAATGCCTTGCATGGCACGTCGCCCCATGCAATGCGCCTGTGCAATTTTTACAGAGTGACAATCCTATTTCAGCTAGGAGAAGGTGATTTCATCTAGGCCCGACCCTACTTAGTATAAATACATGGAAAAATATTATTTTCTGGACATTGGACATACTTTAGACCTAAGGAAGCTAAGGAGGAGTTGGTGGAGAAAAAGCACAAGGAATTCATCATTCATTCCTCACTCATGACCCGAGTTTGGATTGAATTCATGTTTTCCTATACTTTAATTTTATCTGTGATTAATTTCTCCATATCTATGGAGTAGTTCTCTTTAGGGTTTGATGGATTTGGTGTATTGATGATTGTTTGTGGATTATAACTCTAGTTTTATGTATTGCAGCGTTTTCTAATGATTTAACTGTTGTATCTATATTCACTTGTTCATGTAATCGAGAGAGGCATAACTTGTGATATCTTTGCATTATATTGTTGGTTGAGTTCATTAATTCTTCTTAGTAATTAAAAGAGGCTAGTTGAATCATTGATTAAACCTAGTTAGGAGGATATCGAAAGAGGTTTTCCTAACGACCATCCACTACACATTCTTGCATATCTTCACGTGCTTAAATTGGTTCATCTTATCAGGTTGAGACTTTATCGAGAGAGGAGTTTCTACTAAATGTTTGAATTAATAATCGAGTGAATGCAAGAGACTCACTGGAACATTAGAAGTGAATTATCTAGAATTAGATCCCAAACAATTATCTTGCACCTATCCTATCAACCCCTATTTTCTCCCACTGATAATTTCCTTGCTTATCTTTATTTCGATTGTCATTAGTCAATAGCTTAGGACTCATAGATAATTTTAGTTAAAAATCATATAAATCTCAATTGTTGATCATCTTGGATAGCATCCAAGCTAGAAACTATGAGAATACTATTTAAATCCAATCTATGTGGATACGATATTATACTATACTATATTTGATTAGCGAGAATAATTTAGGTGTGTGTTTTGCGCTCGTCAAATTTTGACGCCTTTGCCGGGGATTGGCAATCAATAGTGTTTGAAATAGTTTGTAGTGCTAATTCAGGAATTTTTCTTTTTATTTTTACTTTTTCCTTTTTACGGTTGGTGTTTTTTGACTTTGTGTAGGCTACAAGTTTAGATTGGTGCATGACTCGAGCTTCTTCTAAAGAAGTGCTACCATACGAGCCAAAAATTGAAAAATAACTGCGACAGCTGAGAAAGGAAAGAAATCTCACCGAGACATCAGAAAAGATTGGGCAATCCTCAACCAAAGAACTTATGGCTGGAAACGGTGAGGATAATGTAGATTTGACTGTGAGAGAGGCAGCCCAACAACGGGAAAAAGCTGCACGGGATGATGAGGAAGCAACTATTAGAAATGTACAGATTATCTATGAAGAAGAGAGGGGTCGGAGAATCACTCAAAATGAACCCTTGGCTGCAGACCAGTTCAGAAATATAACTCCCATGCATGGGAGATCACTGGGAGGCTATGCTAGACTGGTCTACAATCAAGGTTTATCAAGTGTTAGACCACCTCGAATTGCAGCAAACAATTTCGAGTTGAAGCAAGGGTTGATTCAAACCCTTCAGAATTCTTGTGTCTTCAGAGTTCCAAACGAAAAACCAAACACACATCTAATATATTTCGAGGAGATTATGAACACCTTTCAATACAATGGGGTGTCACAAGATGTAGTGTACTTAAGGGCATTCCCCTTTTTCACTTCAAGATGATGCTAAGGAGTGGCTTCGGAGTTTGCCCAGTGGAACGATCAGAACTTGGGAGGAGATAAATAAAAAATTCCTTGATAAATATTTCTCCTCGGCTAAGACGGGCAAGATTAGAAGAAAAATTCATAACTTCTGCCAGAAAGAGACCGAAACTGTTTTTGAAGTATGAGAGAGGTTTAAGGAGATAGTTAGAAAGTGTCAACATAGCGGAATTGAACTTTGGATGCAACTCCAGGACTTTTGGGAAATATTAACACCGGCCTCGTGTAGAACATTGAGCAATGCAGTTGGAGGTCCTTTCATGAAGAAGACTCCATAGGAGATAGTTACAATTCTTGATGAGTTGTCTGAAGATGCAAACCAGTGACCCTCTAAGAGTTCTGAAAGAAGAAGATCATATGGTATTCACCAAGTGGATGCTAATACATATGTGCAGGTACAACTTGATGCTATGGCTAGAGAAATAAGGAAGCTGACCTTAGCCTCGATACAGCTTGTGATATATGTGGAAGAGGACACCCTACTCATGAGTGTTAAGCTTCAATTGAGGAAGTAAATGCTGTGGGAAATTACAATTTCAATGCAATGGGTCAAAGGCACCCCGGTTTTTCATGGAGTTCACCTGGAGATACTGTGAATGCTTGGCAACAAAGTAACTCTAGAGCCCAGGGACAACGAGCTCCAACATTCCAAAATCAGCGGAGGCAGCAATATCAGCCTTAACAGCCTATTCAACTTGGTCTTGAGGATCTAATGAAGGCCTTTATTACAAAGACAGATGAGAGGTTGGACGCCCATGGAGCAAATATCAAAGAGTTGGACAAATATTTTCGAAATCTGGAGAGACAAGTGGGACAGATTACAACAATATTATCTGAGAGGGCTCCAGGAACTCTCCCCACTGACACTGAGAGAAATCCCAATGAAACAGTGAATGCTGTAACTCTGAGAAGTGAGCAAGTGTTGAAAGATCCCACCCCGATCCAAAATGATGTGAAACTTGAAAAAGAAAGTGGGGAGTAGCTGAAGAATGATGTTGATAAAAAGAAGAAGGGCCAGATAAAAGCTGAGAAAAAGAAGAAGGGAGAAACTTCGAGAAGCGGGGAACATGATGAGAGCGAGCATATGCCTGCTTTATCTTTCCCTAAAAATCTATATAGAGAAAAGTTGGACAAGCAGTTTGGGAGATTTCTGGATGTGCTGAAACAAGTTCATGTAAACTTACCATTCACATAAGTGCTCTCACAAATGTCTGCTTATGCCAAATTTTTGAAGGAAATCCTTACAAAAACGAGGAAGATAGAAGAGACCACATTGGTCAAGCTCACAGAGCATTGCAGTGCGATATTGCAAAAACAACTCCCACAAAAGTGTGGAGATCCAGGTAGTTTTACTATACCTTGCTCTATAGGAACTATTCATTTAAATAAACCATTATGTGATTCTGGTGTCTCAATTAATTTAATGCATCTATCTATTTACAGAAAATTTGAGATGTAGATTGGAAAGATAAGGTCTGCACCAATATCGTTATAGCTGGCAGACCAAACGACTTTAATACCCAAGGGGATAGTAGAAGATGTGTTAGTTCGGGTGGATAAGTTCGTATTTCCTGTAGATTTTATAGTGGTGAAAATGGAGGAAAATGAGGAGGTCTCCCTTACCCTAGGAAGACCATTCTTAGCAACTGGTAGAGCGATATTGGATATACATGAGAGAAAACTCATGCTTAGAGTGGGTGAGGAGACTGTGACTTTCAAGGTGGATGTAGAAAATGGGGCACAAAAGGAATAACCAGTTGCGAGTGTTGAGTGGAAAATGAAGGGCTCGAATGAGAAGGATGTGGTGAGCGAGAAAGATAAGTGTCGGGTGTACCCCAAAAAGGCTGAAAATAAGCTGTCTGCATGGATGTGCGCATTAGTTCGGGTGTGAGGAATAGAGCCCGACTTCGACTCAGACCCTGAGCAGATATTACGGGAAGTTTCCTCTACCTTATGATTTTTAATTGTGTGTCATGGGGACATGCCATAACTTAAGTATGGGTGGGGGATATTTGTATGTATTTATATTAGTTTTCTATTTGTTAGTTGTAGTAGTTAGAGATAGAGAAAGAAAAAAAATTGAAAAAAAACAAACATAAAAATTTTCGATTTTTCCCGACGATGCATATCATCGACAGGTTTCTTGAGGGAGTAAAGTCAAATGAAAAAGACAAAAGATTTTCTTTTGTTAGGTAGTGTAATAATTCCCCATCAGTTTTTCTTTGTGCCGTGTTTCTTTTCCAAGGGTTTTTGTTTGAACCGGGATTAGTTAGTTTTTATTTTTATTTAGAGTAGGAAACCTTGTGCTGTAATATGAATTGAAGGCAATGTCTCTTGACTTTATTATGCCTTGAGAATAGTGAGTGCGTTAGTGTGACGCTTATGCTCTGTTTCACTCTTGTATAAGTACCTTAAATTGTATGATCTTAACTTTGCTTAACTACTTTGACTAGAGTGTCTTGATAGTACGATCCTGACTGAGTTATGTGCTATGTGGGTGTGAGGTTTTGTGTTATTCTGTGCGATGCATTTGATGTCTAGAACATGCCCCGTGTGTCTGCAAATTGAAATAGTAGTTTTATTCAGTCTTGGAAGTGATTTAGGCATTTCTTTGTTGAGCCAGTTATATGCTTTTACCCACCTAATTGTTATGTATCGTAGTTAACCCCTTTTTAGCCTGTAATCTTATTTCTTTGTCAACCACATTACAAGCCTTACACAACTGTTTGAATGGACCATTAATTTGAACCCCGTACCTCTCGTGAGCACCTGAATTTGGTATGAACTTTGTAAAAGTTGAAGTGTGGGGTGGCTGGTTTGGCTTTTGAGTGAAACTATTGAACTAAGGACAAAGGTGCAATGTTTTGAAAAAGAAAGAGCCACTTGAATTGAAAAAGAAAGAAAAAATAAGTGTATGATTGTGAAAAAGGTTCCTTGATAGTGGTAACTTGATGTAATTATGCTTAAAGAAGTAGGGAGTTAATGTATATTGATGTAAAGGTGGAGTTATGGTTTGACATAATTGTGGGGTTTAAATTGTTAATGTATATGTATTAAAGTTCTTAGGGAGGTGTAGTCACTATATCCAAATGTATCATACCCATCCGGCAGCCTACATTACAACTAATGAAAGTCCTACTTGATCCTTGACTGAATGAGCTCAATTAGTTGAGTAGTACACTACGGGCAAGCCTATGGTACGTCTTTTGTGGCATATGAATGTTACTTTTGAGTGTAAGTGAATTCTTTCTATTGTGAGTTCCTAATTGTTCTTAGTTTCTATTGTGTGTGGAACTACTATCTATTGTTTTGTGAGGGCACTTGATTCATGAAGGAAAGGTAATGTCGTTGACCTCTATGTTAGAGTAAGGGAGCGGGTTATAAATAATGCGTTATGCTTTTGAGTCAAATCTTGAGGCAAAGATGTTACAGTATTGGGCTTAATCTGTTTTAAATATTCTTGGTGTGATGAGTTATGAGAGTTGTTGAAAAAGGTCGTGTTTATTTGAAGTGTAGTTTGATTGCTCGAGGACGAGCAATGGTTTAAGTGTGGGGTGTTGATGGTAGGCAATAATTACGTATTTTAGTCGTTTTTGCACTATAATTCACTGCATTTCACTTGTTTTGAGCTTTAATTGTAAGTGTTTTGCACTTATTGTGTGTTTTATGCATTATAGGAGTGATTTCGAGTGATGTAGATGTTGTGGAGTAATTTGAGCTATTTGGAGCTTTGAAGTCTGCTTAAAAGCCCAAAGTATTAAGCCGGGATCGTGTTCAAGGGACGAGGACCAAGTCTGGACGTCAAAAATCGAAGTTTGGTCCGTACTCTGAGAAATCTCCATTGCCGAGCGCGTGGGGCACCGCGCTAGTGCAAATATCTATTGTCTGTCAGAAATCAACTCTCTAGATTTTCCCACTAATGCCCCGCATGGCGCGTCACCCCATGCGGTGCGCCTGTGCAATTTTTAAAGAGTGATAATTCTATTTTGGCTAGGAGAAAATGATTTCATCTGGGCCCGACCCTACTTGGTATAAATACATGAAAAAATATTATTTTCTTGACATTGGACATACTTTAGACCTAAGGAAGCTAAGGAAGAGTTAGAGCAGCAAAAGCACAACGATTTCATCATTCCTTCATCACTCAAGACTCGAGTTTGGATTGAATTCATGTTTTCCTATACTTTAATTTTATCTGTGAAGAATTGCTCCTTATCTATGGAGTAGTTCTCTTTAGAGTTTGATGGATTTGGTGTATTGATGATTGTTTGTGGATTATAACTCTAGTTTTATGTATTGAAGCATTTTTGGATAATTTAACTGTTGCATCTATATTCACTTGTTCATGTAATCGAGAGATGCATAACTTGCGATATCTTTGCATTATATTGTTGGTTGAGTTCATTAATATTTCTTAGTAATCGAAAGAGGCTAGTTGAATCATTGATTAAACCTAGTTAGGAGGATAATCGAAAGAGGCTTTCCTAAAGACCAATCCACTACGCATTCTTGCATATCTTCACACGCTTAAATTGGTTCATCTTGTGAGCTTGAGACTTAAACGAGAGAGGAGTTTCTACTAAACGTTTGAACTAATAATCAAGTGAATTCGAGAGACTCACTTGAACATTAGAAGTGAATTATCTAGAGTTAGATCCCAAACAATTATCTTGCACCTATCCTAACAACCCCTATTTTCACCCACTGATAACTTCCTTGCTTATCTTTATTTCAATTATCATTCGTCAATAGCTTGATCATCTTGGATAGCAACCAAGGTAGAAACTACGAGAATACTGTTTAAATCTAATCCTTGTCGATACGAAAATTATACTATACTATATTTGATTAGCGAGCATAATTTAGGTGTGTGTTTTGCGCTCGTCATGCCCAGAAGTACCTGGATCTGCACACAAAGTGCGGAGTGTAGTATGAGTGAAACCGACCCAATGTACTCAATAAGTAACAGGACTAACCTTGGGATGAAAGCAATGACAAGCTCAGATATGTACAGTCTAAATCCAGATTCTAACAGTATAGATATGACAGAAAAATGACAGTAATAACTAAGGAAAATCTCATAATCAGTTTGTACATAGTACATAAATATAGACATGCTTTCAAGTTTAAAAGTTTATGCTCAACATGGATAATATATGCCAAGTGTGACTGATATGAGGAATGTTACATCTCTATAGCTACATGTCAAATGTGCATGTCACATGTAATGCATCACAATGATAACCTCATGTACTCACACTCTCAGAGTACTCTATCTGACTGTCTTAACTCTCACTCATCACGCTCAATCACTCAGCACTGTATGGTACCTGCGCTCATTGCTAGTATGTCAAACTCCGGAGGGGTGGATCATGCCTAATCACTAATATAAAGCCAATATGGTCTATTGCGGCGTGTAGTCCGATCCCATAATAATAGATAAAGCCTATAAGTCATGCTGCGGGGTGTAACCCGATACATAATAATAACATATATAAAACCAAGAAGCTCTATTGTGGCGTGCAGCCTGATCTGCAGCCTCACTCACCACACGACTCTCAAGCCCCAACTCAGTCATCAATCTCTCCAGTCTCTCAAGCTCACCAATATCATACTAAATAGCCCAAACAATGATACATGATGCAACAATAAATAGCAATTGAGACTAAGATATGATATGCAAATGATGGATGTGACTGAGTACATAATTACCATTTAAGCAAATAAATCAATAGCAGAGATGACCCAGTGGGTCCTAACAGAAGAATCACCTAGCCTTAACAAGATTTCTAACATGGATTGCAACTCAATTACTCTCACACAGGGATCACATGAATATCAACAATGTTTCATAACTACACAGTACCACGGAAATCGACCAGGTCATAATTACCACGGTGCACGCCCACATGCTTGTCACCTAGCATGTGCGTCACCTCAACACCAATCACATAACACGTATTTCAGGGATTCGTACCCTCAGAACCAAGTTTAGAAGTATTACTTACCTCAAACCGCATAAATCTCTATTCCAACAAGCCTTTGCCTCACAAATCGGCCTCAGAATGGCTCGAATCTAGCCAAAAACAACTTAATACAATCAACACAAGTAATAGGAATCAATTCCATATGATAAAGCTAGGTTCTTTAAAAAAAGTCAAAAAGCCAACCCTGGGCCCACGTCTTGGAATCTAATAAAATTCACTAAATTTGAATACCCATTCAATAACGAGTCCAACCATACTAAAATCACCCAATTTCGACCACAAATCGACACTCAAATCTCCAAATCTTACTCTCCAATCCCTAGTCCAAAATTTCCCAAATTCCACCTTAAAAACACATAATCTAGGTGGGAAATTCAATGGGTAATCAATATTAATGAAGAAAAATGATCAAAAGTGGCTTACTTGTTGAAATATAGTGAAACCCCTCTCACAAATCGGCACTCCCCGAGCTTGCAAAGTCCAAAAATGTAAAAATTTCGGAACCCTTTGAATATAATACACTGTCAGTGCTTTTGCGGAACCGCATCTGCGGTGAAAGGTCCGGACCTGCGGAACTCACTTAAGTTACCCCACTCCGCATTTGCGCCCCCAAGACCGCATCTGGGGAAGCACTTCTGTGCCCAAACGTCCGCTTCTGCAGAAACATCTGACCACCTCAACCTCACCAATTTTCGCTTGTGTGACCTCCCTTCCCTAGAAGCGACTCCGC
Source organism: Nicotiana tomentosiformis (assembly GCF_000390325.3). Lineage (NCBI taxonomy): Eukaryota > Viridiplantae > Streptophyta > Magnoliopsida > Solanales > Solanaceae > Nicotiana > Nicotiana tomentosiformis. The sequence goes on from NC_090818.1 coordinate 62,711,136, forward strand.
TTCTGCGGACCACCTCTCGCATCTGCAGCCCAGCAGCCCCCAACTCTCCTTTGCACCTGCGCATTGCCAGCCGCACCTGCGATTCCGCACCAGCAGTCTCTCCTTTTGCAGGTGCGATGACACCAGACATCAGCTGCTTCAACAATCTTCTAAGTCCAAGTTTTAATCCGTTTACTATCTGAAATCCACCCGAGGCCCCTGGGACCTCAAGCTAACATACCAAAGAGTCCTAAAACACAATACGAACTTAGTCGAGGCTTCAAACTATATCAACTAACATCAAAAGCACTAATCGCACTTCAATTCAAGCCTATTGAAACGAATGGATTTCTAACTTCCACAATCGATGCCGAAACCTATCAAACCAACTACGATTGATCTCAAATTTAGCACACAAGTCATAAATGACACAACAGACCTATTTTAACTTTCGAAACAAAATATTCGAGCTCGGAAACTACAAAGTCAACTCTCGGTCAAACCTCTCAATTCTCCAAACATCAACTTTTTCAACTTTCGCCAATTCAAGTCGAAATCATCTACGGACCTACAAATCAATATCTTGACACACTCCTAAGCCGAAAATCACCATGCGGAGTTATCGGAACCATCAAAACTACGTTCGGGAATCATTTACACATCAGTCAACATCCAGTCAACTCTTTCAACTTAGGCCTCCAACCATGGGACTAAGTATCTCAATTCATTCCGAATCATCCCCGGCCAAACCAATCACCCCGCAAGTCACATAGCAACAAATGAACATAGAATAAGCAATAAATGGGGGAACAGGGCTACAATACTCAAAACGACCGTCGTTATATTTGGCCCGTAGAACTCTAAACAATAGTGAAATATTGTGTTTCTGTGGATGAGGGTAATTAATTGCTTATAAGACCCAACGACTGTGTGCTTTATTCACTTCATGTATTTATGCACCTATTTAGCTTAATCACGTGCTATTTCTTCTTAGTTAAGGTGTTGTAACATTCCAACACCTCTACTTGCTTTTGTGCTAGTTGTTTAATGAGTAAAATTTAGGACTCTCTAGATGTATTAACTTCTCTGAGTATGCTTTGAAGCATATATTTTTAACCTATAGTAGTTATATGAATATGCCGCCTATTTTATACTTTAACCTACTTGAAATAATATTTTTATACAACCTATTTTCTTAACTCTTTGTTTTTGTCCCTTACATTCTTGTTTTAAAGTTTAGTCTATTACGTATTTTAAGCATTAGTTTCAAAATATTTAGAATATTTTAAGATATCATTATTAACTTAACTTAATTCAAAGGCATATTTGAGCTGGCTTTTATTTTATTATTAGCTACTTGTTTAAGTACTTGTATGCTCATCTTATTTGACATTTACATAAATCAGAAATAGAAACCTAAGTATTTTTCTTAAGTCTAGAGCCTACCTTTTAGAGTAGTGTCAAATGCCTCTTGGACTATGGGAAAGGACGGATAGTTATTTTAAGATGCGATTCAGAATCAAGTAGTGCGCTTTAGGTAATAACTTAAAGATAGATATGAGGGTAGCGGACATGATACACAAATTGTCCGAGTGGCCATTGGACTTTGACTATAAAAGTCTTAGCAGGCTTTGCACGAGAGATGATCCATTAGGCTTAAAAACTTGGGCCCCCTTAAATGTAATTAAGTAGTTTTTTATGCAATAATATTTGTTACAACACTTACGTATTTTAATTCTTTCCATGACTAGATTTAAGTAATTATTTGTTTTCAGTTGATTTGCATAGTTGACCCACTTAGGATTAATTGACAATTTAGAAACCTACAACCTAGTTTAACGCAATTATCCCCACATAGTTTAAAATTCAGCCGTGAACCATATTTGTGGACCTCGAATAGTTTCTAACACCTTCTCTTTGAGGTAACTTAAATCCTTACCCGATCTTTGGTGACGTTCACTAGTCGAATCAGAGTTATTTGCAAATAGATGCCCTAAAGCACCTTAAAAATCCTTGGGTGGAGAATCTTCTCTTTTAATACCCTCGTTTAAAAGAGTTGTCACATGCCGAAACCCGCTTTCGCGAGAAAACGGGACGCAACAACCACTGATCAGTTGGGTAGTCATGTTACGATATGGATAATAGTCCCAAAGAGAGGCATTAAATATATAAGTATACTTAGTATGTATATCATGGCCCTCAGTGGAACTTTAAAGGTTCAGGTTGATTCTTATATCTCTCTCATTGATGTTGTTTTATTGTTATGTTTCAGTTCTGTCTTACATACTCGGTACATTATTCCTACTGACGTCTTTTTTGTTGTGGATGTAACATTTATGCCTGCAGGTGTGGGTAATCAGTTTGACAAGCCCTCGTAGTAGACGAGGTTAGCATTTATCGAAGGATCTGTAATACTGCACTTCATTCGAAGTACAGATGAGTCTATAAGTCATGGTGTCAGAGATTTGCTACAAACTTATGGGCAGACTGGGCCCCTGTCCCGATCATGTTTTGATGTCAGATACTCTTAGAGGCTTTGTAGACATAGGTTCATTATGTACAGTAATTCAGTGGCCTGGTTGACCCTTGTTTGTGTTTCCTTGTGGCTTTGTAGACATAGATTTGCTAACACGACGCTTGCCCACTTATAATATATATATATATATATATATATATATATATATATATATATATATATATATATGTATGTATGTATATATATCACGAATTGTGGCCATGTTGGCCATTATAGTTTACAGAAAGAATGAGTTTAGCCAAATCGGCCTATGTATGTTCTAGTTTACGTCGAACGATCATTAGTTATAGAGTAATTTGCTCGTGCCAGTATGACACCGGGTGCTAGCCACGCCTCACCTAAGTTGGCGTGTGATAAAGTAGTATCAGAGCAGGCCGTGTCCTAGGGAGTCTACATAGCAGTGTCTAGTAGAGTGTCACTTATAGGTGTGTTGCGTGCCACACTTATAATTGAGAGGCTATAGGGCTTTAAGGAAATATTACCCTTCTTTCGTTTCCAGATCATGCCTTAGAGCTGAGTCATAAGAAGTCAATATAAAGCTTCCGCCAGATTGTGTATGCACTAGAGGTGTAAGTATTATAGTAGAGTTTTAAGGTGTAGATGTAAATTTCACCTATGTGCAAGGGAGGTTATGAAAGTGATAGAAGATACGATGCGATATTTAAAGGTAAGTAAGGTAAATGTGAAAAAGGTACGAGATACTCAAGTACAGAAGGTTATGAATAGTCCAGACTTCAGATAGAGGGCTAAAAGCGGTGTGATTCAGTATCCAGAAATAATAGTAGTGTTGTCAGTAGCATATCTTCCAGCCTATGATTTCTAGCTACCGAGCGGTCTAGTTACGAGAGTAAAAAAGAGTTAGAGGCAACATGATGTCTCTCTTGAGGTTCTAGAAAAACATAAGGAAATCTATGGTGCTACCAAGTTAAATGAAGGTTATGAGTAGTATGAATAGATACGTGAAGGTCGCAAGCAAAAGTATGGTAGAGTAACAAGGTTTTAGGTAGATCGGAGAAAGGATGAGTGAGGAGGTGAAGAGAATAGGTAAAGCCTTGCTATTAAGCCCATCAAAATAAGAGAGCTGATGGTTTCTGTAAGTTATAGAAAGCTTAGTATAACTTGAATGAACTCGAAGGAGTTTAAGACTAGGATCGTTTAGAAGAGATGGAATGCTGCCCTGGTAGTAGAATAAGAGTGTAAGTGTGACAAACGATAAGAGGATGAAGTTTAGGAATATAGCCTTCGATTGAAGTAATGATTCAATGAGAAGGGACTTTATGAATTGCACGGGATTAGAATACCTCCTATAAGATGAATCATGTTGAGATTCTATGAAATACAGTTATTGGTGTGTAGTATCGTCCCTAAGGTGAATCAGAAAAATAACTCAGATGTTCACCGACGAGACGTGAGCCCTAGTGACAATGTATTAAGTAAGAAATTTCAGTTATCACTGGTGGATTATAGATCAACATTAAGGTGAATCAACAATATATGGATAAAAGTTACGAGGCTATGAAACAGAATATAACTGTCACGACCCAATATCCACTATAGGCCGTGATGGCGCCCAACGTCGCCGTTAGGCTAGCCAACACTTAATTATTCACTTTTATTATTTTTTAAAATCATAAAACTTTTTTAAATAGAGAGGCCGGTTTAGTGAATTGTAGTTACTTGTAGTTTAATGAAAATATAAGGCAAAAGTTTGCCAATGTAAAACAATCCATATTCTAGAACAACCCCGGAAATTCGGTGTCACAAGTGCACGAGCAACTACTAGGAATATAATAAATTACAACATCTGTCTGGAATACCAGCTTGACAGGAGAATATAAATAAGTCTGATGGACCCTCTGTTTGCTGCGGATCGTAACATGGAATGCAGCTCACCATAACGCCCCTGCAACAGCTGCGCCTTGTGCCCAAAAGACCACTCTATATATATATATATATATATGTGTGTGTGTGTGTGTGTGTGTGTGTGAGAGAGAGAGAGTGCAAAATAAATGCAATAAGTATAGCATGAGTACGTAAATCAACACATACCCAGTAAGTATCTAGCCTAATCCCGGAGGAGTAGTGACGAGGGTTCGACATCGACACTTACAAGTGGTCTAATAAATCAAGTATAGTAAGAAGTAAACAAATATACGACAGGGTAATAAACAGTATAAACAAGTATAGGTACGTGGTACAATCCTCCTCTGAACAGTAAACTCAAGCTCTAAATTATCAGTTACCTCCTCAACCGCAGTCTATATGAAACTGACCTCACCAGATAGGTCGTCACAACTCAAATCAGGAAAACACAAGGATACGCTGGTTTCTTGTTAAATATTATGCACGACGCTACCGAGGCAAACGTCCCAATCCGATAAGAATATGATACTATCGAGGCGAACGACTCGATCCCATAATAATATCTACACCGCCGAGGGTCGAACGACACAAACCATAGATGTATCTATTATACTGCCAAGACGAATGACCCGCTCCCATAAGAGTGTGGTACATAATGCTGCCGAGGAGAATGACCCGAACCCATTATAAAAAGAAGCTTTATCGGGTCCTTGACCCACTCACGAATAAACGTGTGAGTTATGAACTTTAAGGAAAGCTTGCGATGAAAACGCACAATGTGGGAGGAATTCATAAGGGAAGCACGAATTATTCCGCGGGTTATCAAGAAGCTCATCACATTTCTACAATAGCGAGTCTATCACCCTATGCTAGTCTAGTCTCAAGTCGTAATGCAAAATAAAGGAATTAAACGAACAAAGATAACTCAAATAGTACAATTATAGTATGGCGTGAACCTAAGTCTACCCGGACATAATCAGGAATTGTAGCATACACACGGACACTCGTCAGCTCATACGTGCATAGCTCCCACAACATGTAGCACATAAGAATATAGCACCTACGGGGTAAATTTTCCCTCACAGGGTTAGACAGGAGACTTACCTCGCTCCGAAGTTCCATAACTGGCTCCAACACCTCTCCAACACTTCGAACCCGAAGCCCATCAATCCGAAACTAGTCAAACAATCGTAAAAACCAATAAAAATATTCTCCAGTAATTATAATTTAACAATTTATAATGATTAACAACTTCACTCGAAAAGTCAACAAAGTCAACCCTCAGGCTCACCTGCCCGGATTCCGAACGTTTTCTATGATAAGCTTTACCTATAACACCACGAACTCAAATATATAATTTATTCCAAATTCCACGTCCAATTTCGTGGTCAAAATCCAAAAATACCAAATTCTAGGTATTCTACTATAATCCCAAATTTCTACTAATTTCCATGTTTAAATTCATATATAAACCATGTAATTAACTCTCAATATGTAGGAATCTCATACCTCAAGATTGATGATGAAAATGGATCCTCCAAATCTCCCCAAAAATTGCACAAGCAAGAGAGGAATGGGTGAAATGGGCAAAAATCCCGATTTAAAACAAGTATGCACAGGTCCTTCTTCTTCGCGATCGCGGAAAATGCTTCGCAGTCACGAAGCACAAATTCAAGCTGCCAAAAATTAACCCATTGTGAACGCAAAAGGCCAAGCGCGAACGCGATGCACAGGGATTCAAATCTTCGCGATCGCACCTCTCCTCACATGATCGCGATGAACAAACGCGTAGCATCAGGCCACCGTTCCTTCCTTCTTCGCGAACGCGATACCACCCTCGCGTTCGTGTAGTACAACTAACCACAACACTGGGATTGCAGGCCTAATCTCGCAACGCATAGAACATATTCGATAGTCGCCCCAAACAACTCTTCGCGATCGCGGACTTCCACTTGCGATCGCGTACAAGGAAACTAGGAACAGTCATGACAACAACTTCAGCAAATCCCCAAGTCGAATTTCAATCCGTTAACCATCCGAAATCCACCCGAGGCCCCCGGGACCTCAACCAAATATACCAACAATTCCTAAAACATCATACGAACTCGCTCGAAGCCATAAATCACGTCAAATAACACTAAAACCACAAAGTGACGATTAAAACCTTTATTTAAACTTTCAATTATATAAACTTCGACGAACGCGTCCGATTCATACTTAAACATTCCGGAATGACGCCAAACTTTACATACAAGTTGTAAATCATGATACGAACCTATTCCAAGGCTCAGAATATCAAACGGACATCGATAACATCAAAATCCACTTCAAACCAAACTTTTGAAAATTCTAAAGCTTTCAAAATGCCAACTTTTCATAATAAGCATTGAAATGCTCATGTACCAGCCGATACTCAACCTAAACACACGCTCAAGTCCGAAATCATCATACGAACCTATTGGGACCTTCAAATCTCTATTACAAGGTCGTTTACTGAAAAGTCAAACTATAGTCAACTCTTCCAACTTATAGCATCCGAATTTAGAATTTTCCTTTCGAAACAACTCTGAACTTCTCGAAATTCAATTCCGACCACACGTACAAGTCATCACACATGAAGTGAAGCTACTCAAGGCCTTAACCCGCTGAACGACACGTTTGAGCTCAAAACGACCAGTCGGAACGTTACATTCTCCCACACTTAAACCAATATTCGTCCTCAAACGTGCCAAGAACTGTTCTGGAGTTGTTCAAAATCACTATTTAACACCTCGTGAACCTGCCTGTGCCACTACAACCTATGCGAGCATATTCGCTCGAGCCGTACTGAAGATCTTCCCTTTTGCATTAGCCAACAAGCCTTAAAACAAAACTCCAACATCCAGAATTCTCCACGAGACCCGATTCTAATATACAAATACCGTATCAATCACCACACACTGTACCAAATCATGATCATGAACCTATGCTAAAATCACACCATGCACCACATAAGTCGTTTGCCCACAATAACATCCTCCGACCATAATAGCTGAGATTTCACGAATCATATGCCACAATACACCTCATAACACATATAAGCCATGTTCCAACTCTCACAATACTGGCACGACGAAAGAGATGTGCAAAAATTCATAACCACCTACCAAATAAATAAATCATGGAGTCTCTCCACCTGACAAAAACCATTACCTCATTATGAACTAAATAACGATATTTTCTCTTTGTTATACCCTACATAAATTCGATCGCACTAATCTCTGGTCCAATAACCTCGTCTCCCTCAGTACAAGCTGCTCGGGCAATAAAACACCTCAAACACTATTTAAAATCTCCTATGACTCCATTATTGCGCCAACAAGCTACAACTCAAATATAACCCATAGGGAAGAACGAACTCTAGCAAAGAGCTATAAAGCCCGCGTAACAAATAAAACGGCCAACAACTACTATGAACCTGTCTTACAGATGAGAAACAAGACACATAAAATAAGTATAGGGAACCGTACTCAACATCTCACTATTGTGGCGTGCAACCCGATCCACACATGATACCGTTGCGGCGTGCAACCTAATCCAAAAAACATACCCGTGGAGGCGTGCCACCCGATCCACACATAATAATAAATAAGGAAATACTCATCAAACCAAAATGCAAATCTACTAAATGCCCGAATATCTGCCACAAGCACGTCAAGTATATAAATACTACTTTGGGGAGATGGATAGCGCCATATGCCACAAAACTCGAGCTCGACTAATGTGCAATAATGACAAGCTACACAAGACCACAACGCATGTGTGAATAATCAAGCCTTCTCACAACCCACATGGCATAATATAGTATTATATAGGATAGCTGACGACGGGAATAACATCCAACACCTGAAGACTCCTCCATAAACAGTGCTATGCTAAATGAATACATCTGACCTGACGTAGAGCATACATTCACATCAGACCCACCAACGGACCTCAAGCTAATTCTAATCATACCATATATTTCTAACATCCTTTCATGGATCCACAATGGCCCTATTCATGACACACATGAGCAGTCGTCCAATCCGGACCAAATCCCACAGTCCACAACCAAATGAATAGAGGGCCTTTCAGGCATAACTCTCACACTAGCGATAGTAGTAGAATCTCCATACTTGGTTCCACTCCTTAACAATCAAGTGAATAACATGTCACACTTATACAAATTTCCCCGTGGGATATGCTCCCCTGACCTTCCACACCAGGCACTGAAATTTGCACATCTATACCACCAACCATACTAATTTTGTACAACAAATCAAAAATCCGCAAATCAATACACAAAGCCTCTTACACTTGACACCGTTCTGATGTGGCACTAAAGAAAATGCCAGTTTACTCTGAACATCTGAATTCTTCCCTGCTCATCCGAGCTCGTGGCATTCTTGTCAATACCTAGCCGCTACCTTGATCCTCAACTTCCAATTCCCATGCTGCTTACTACATCTATCATGCCGCAACGCAAGAGTACAAGAATTCATTATAACCCCTGAACTAATAGTAGAATAAATACTTCATTGGCTAGAAATCTTTCACTTAACTCATTTCAGAAGAACCATTGCAATACGCAACTGAATTCCTATAACAGCAGAAAATGCAAACCTCAAGTTGTGGTCTAAACCACCATAACTCTTCCGGAATCCGCTTAGACATAACAAGTCCATATGAATCGAATACCTCCCAAATCTAGCATATTATGATGGTTGTCAAGCCCGTACATACGACTACAAACCCCTGCATAACGTGACATGCTGAAGGAACTGATCATTTCCACAATCACGCTGATTCAAACCATTTCGAACCAACCCAACTTCTTTGAATTTACTCTTGACTTGCCTTAGAACCATCTCATACCCTCCTTATACGCACAATAGCATCTCCAACTCAATCAGCACTCATACTGAGTGAACCGGATCACGAGACCACATCATCTTAGTGCCCATGAACCATCTCACACCCTCCTTATACGCACAACAACATTTCTAACTGGTACACCCATTCTGAAATATCCTCTACGAATACGAAGTTGTTTCCTCCTATTTCTTCAATACTGCACCATAGACCCGATTATAACATAGAACACTCCAAGTCCCTTTCATAACCCACTGGAAAAACTCAATCCTTAACCACACAACGAACCAAAAATTCTTACGCACTGCACTTAAATTCCTGAACCCACTAGAACCATTATTGAGAGTCACCCACTCTGACCTGGTCCCGAATATAATCAAACTCCAACGCTCTGTTATCATACGAACACTCCCAAAGAAGCAACCATATTAATTCTTTTTCCTCGTACATCACATGCGTAAGAAGCATAAACTCTGAGTCTTACCAAAAGCCTGCACATGAATCGATAAGACCAAATATAGCAAACATTCATCAAGTTCTTTGATCAAATTACCCCTGATGTTTTCTTTTCTTAGTCATAAATAATCCACCAATGTACCGATAACCAAAAACCGCACAACCAGACAACCACGCGATCCAATCGTAGACAGTGGGCTTCCCCACTTAGCTTTAAGCTACCATCACATAAATGAAGAACCCACAAAGATTCCTCCTTCTCAATTACCATGATCTCGCACTGAAAACCCGCCAAATTTCTCGTAGTCTCTTGTTAAACTTTTCATGAACATTCCAAATTATCAGCCACAATCGCGTATTCGACCTTGTGCTGGGTATTAAGTAGAACTCTTCGTAGAAAATTCATCAAAATTGCGCAACCACTAACATGCTCATAGGAGATAACCCACCTGTGGAATTCCATACCAACATCTTCCAATGATGCTGCACTGGTTACAACTACTACGAAATCAGTAAACCCTCCTGAGCCCATGCCCGTCCACCAACCGTACACGTCTGTTCATTTCCCATTGACATCAATTGAAAGTCGACAATACATTCCAAACTCAAAGTCACATCGTATCCCATAATGATAATCAAGCTCTTACACCCCTAAACACTCCAAGCAAACTTCTTTCCGTCATATTCAACCTTCCTCGACATAGTATCCACCATTCCAAATAAAATCTATAGACTTAGTCACTGCCCACCATGATTCCCAAATCGCCCTAAACTATCTCAAGGCACGTGGCTATCCTACCACAGAATCTATATGCAACTCTGCCACTCCCACTTTGGTTAACCTATCTCCTCAAGCAACTTTTCAACCTATGTTGTTCATACTTGACCTGCTAGCAATTTAATCACTGCAAGACACCTCCCACCATGTCCTTCCTTATCCTTCGCTGCCCAAATGCTGCCTCAAATCAAAACCCATCTCTATAGAACCTAAACAAATAAATTGCCACTAACTCAACCTCCTCGAAGATTATCTTTCTCGAGCCATCGGTATTAGAAGCAGCGATTCGATTCTAAAAATGCCACACACCGCCATCTCTGACAACCGCTTCACAGGCACCATTTTACAACACCCTGCCGCAAGGGCAAATCAAAGAGGACCATAACACCGGCGAACCTTAATGCGTTCAAACAAGGACGATGAAACTACATCACCAATGAGAATTTTACCATGCTAAAAAATAACAAGTCTCATTACCCCATCAACCAAAGCCGGAACATCCATTGTCCGATTTCCTTTCCTCCGCTGGAATTAAATGTCGAACCTCTAATCCATGCACTGAGAAATCCTCCTTTCGAGTCATTTACTGCCTCGACACATAAACAATCACCCTACCGTATTAGAATAAGAAGCTTTAACGAGTCCTTGACCCCACTCATGAATAAACGTGTGAGTTATGAACTTTAAGGAAAGGTTTTGATGAAAACGCACAATGCGGGAAGAATTCATAAGAGAAGCACAGATTATTCTGCGGGTTATAAAGTAGCTCATCACATTTCTACAATAGTGAGTCTATCACCCTATGCGATTCTAGTCTCAAGTCATAATGTGAAATATAGGAATTAAACGAGCAAATATAACTCAAATAGTACAATTATAGTGTGGCATGAACCTAAGTCTACCCGGACATAATCAGGAATTCTAGCATACACACGGACACTCGTCAGATCATACATGTGTAGCTCCCACAACATGTAGCACATATGGATATAGCACCTACGGGATAAATTTCCCCTCACAGGGTTAGACAAGAGACTTACCTCGCTCCGAAGTTCCATAACCGGCCCCAACGGCTCTCCAACACTTTGAACCCAAAGCCCATAGATCCAAAACTAGTCAAAACATCGTGAAAACAAATAAAAATATACTCCAATAATAATAATTTAACAATTGATAATGATTCCCAACTCCGCTCGAAAAGTAAAAAAAGTCAACCCCCGAGCCCACGTGCCCGTATTCTGAACGTCTTCTAAGATAAACTTTACTTATAACACCACGAAGTCAAATATATAATTTATTCCAAATTCCACGTCCAATTTCGTGGTCAAAAACCAAAAATAATAAATTCTAGGCTTTCTACCAAAATCCCAAAATTCGACTAATTTTCATGTTTAAATCCATATATAAACCACATATTTAACTCACAGTTTTTGGAATCTCTTACCTCAAGAATGATGATGAAAATGACTCCTCCAAATCGCCCCAAAAATCGCTCAAGCAAAAGAGGAATGAGTGAAATGAGCAAAAATCCTGATTTAAAGCAAGTCTGCCTAGGTCGTTCTTATTCGCGATTGTGGAGCACAAATTTAAGCTGCCAAAAATTAACCCATCGCGAACTCAAAAATCCAAGCACGAATGAGATGCACATGGATTTAACTCTTTGCTATCGCACCCCTCCTCAGGCGATAGCAATGAACATACGTGTAGCATCAGGCCACCCCTCCTTCCTTCTTCGCGAATGCGGTAGCACCCTCGCGTACGCGTAGTACAACTAACCACAGCATTTCGATCGCATAGAAAATTTTCACCAGTCACACCAAACAACTCTTTGCGATATCGGACTTCCACTCGCAATCGCGTACAGGGAAACTAGCAACAGTAATGACATCAACTTTGGCAAATCCCCCAAGTCGAATTTCAATCCGTTAACAATCCAAAATCAATTCGAGGCCCCCGGGACCTCAAGCAAACATACCAACAAGTCCTAAAACATCATATGAACTCGCTCGAAGCCTAAAATCACATCAACTAATAATAAAATCACGAATCGATGATTGAAATCTTTCTTTAAACTTTTAAACTTATAAACTTCAACGAACGCGTCCGATTCATACTTAAACATTACGGAATAACGCCAAACTTTACGTACAAGTTATAAATCATGATACGAACCAATTCCAAGGCTTGGAACCTCAAATAGATATCGATAACATCAAAATCCACATCAAATCAAACTTATGAAAATTCTAAAACTTTTAAAATGTCAACTTTCCATAATAAGAGCCGAAAGACTCCCAGACCACCCGATACTCAACCCGAACATACGCCCAAATTCGAAATCATCATAAGAACCTATTGGGACTTTCAAATCCCGATTCTGAGGTATTCAAACCTTAGTAAACTCTTCTAACTTATAGCTTCCAAATTTAGATTTTTCCTTCCAAAACAACTTTAAACTTCCCGAAAATCAATTCCGACAATGCGTACAAGTCATCACACATGAAGTGAAGCTACTCAAGGCCTCAACCTACCGAATGATGCGTTAGAGCTCAATACGACCATTTGGGTCTTTACAATAGCAATAGTCGTATGTTCGACAAAGTACCAAACGAAGAAATTCAGTACACCTATAGATGTCTAGAGGAACAACTTGTCATAGTTATGCATATGTTCACAAAGTGAGGTCTAGAGATTGGATAAAAGCTGGAGGAATAAGGAAAGAAGAGTCGCATAAGCGCGTGTACAAGGACAGAGTCGTATAGACTACATGACAGAAGATAGCAACAATTACGAGATTGAATTTCGACTACAGGTCATGGTCTAAGATTGAGGCCTAAAGGGAGGAATACCCTGACATTGGGATTTATTTGCAAAACAGTAACCTAGATGGCAAGGAAAGTAGTAAAGTATTTGTAACAACCGTTGGTTTTGAGACTTATAAGCACATCGGCCAACATTCGAGGACAAATGTTCCAAAAGGGGGAATGATGTCACACCCTATGTTTTCGTACGTAAAAGTACCTCGTAAGTCAATCGACATAAGCTCGGAAATGAGATCCTCTTTGAAAGTATATAAAGTATGTTAATTAAGTTACCTTGGAGTTTTCAAATATTTTTGATCATGATCAGCAAGTACCAAGAATGTTGGAAGGTTTAAAAGCTAAACGAATAAAAGAAAATAAGTTTCATCGAACGTCGGCAAGTTGGGAATATTATAACCCATACTTTTAGGGTAAGACTAGGGTGAATAACCTGATAAGAAGGTGATGGTATGATGTATTTTTGCAGTATGATAGTCGTTTATTAAGTTTTGAAGTCAAGTGAGTTATGGAATAAAAGTCTACGAAAGTCGTCACACGTTATATTCATAAATTTTATTGAAATTTAGGTGTAATATTAATGAGTTTTTTCCCAATATACTTGTTGTTACAAAGTGATTCACCCACCAAATTAAAGGTCTATGAGTCTAGTTTCCAATATATTAAAGCTCTCATTAATGCGACATCTGAGTCAAGAGATATTTATATTTTCGTAAAAATGCGTGGACTGGTAGGTGACAAGTAGGTGCGTCACCTACTTGCATAAATGAAGGGACAAAATAAATCCCCAAAAAGGAAAAGATTGAGTGCGGCCAAGGGGCCCTTTGTATGTGCTGATTCTCTCATATTTTCAACATAATATCCTGAGTAAAACATCAGAGAAAAACCCTTACAACTCCTCTCCCAAAAGTTCCATCAAACCCTAAGCGATTCCGAAAGTTACAAGTGATTCTAATGGCGAAGAAACTCGGACTGCTCCCTAGTTTCTCTTCCTATTTCTTGTAGCTGTGTTGGATGTTTTTCTCTCGTGAATAGGACCTATGTTTCAACTACATATGATCGGCCCAAGGTGAGTCTCTTTCCCTTGTTTAAGCTTCTACGAGTTGTAGCTCAGTTATAAGGACTATAACTTGTAAGTTTTGAAAGTATTAGCATGCTGTTGTTATTGCGTCTATGCTGGGGTGTTGTGAACTTATTTATAAGTTGAATTCATGGTTGGTTTACATGAGAAGTGACTTAATTATGTATTGTTGGTTGTGTTGCTTGAATTGAAAGAAGAAAATAAGTCGGAATCATATTTTAATAATCTACAAAATCCATATTGAGTTGCTGAACTTGTGAGACTGTTATGGGGTTGTTTTAAAGTGGTATTGTGGCTGAAAATCAATAGGGATAATTGAATACATTGTGGTTAATGTTTTTAATAAATTCTATAAGGAATAAGAGGTTTTAACTTTACTTGTTTAATCATAAACTGGGCTTGCCGCTTGTTTTACTATTATTTGATATTGTTGATGTTGTTGTTTGGTGCTGTTTTGAATTCGGGGAAGTAAGGAAATATAGGGGAAGTACTGGCCAATTTTTATAAGAGAGCTACTAGTTTAGAAATGTGTTTTGAGTTCTTTCGTGGTGTTAACCATAGATATAATACCTTGATGTAGGTTGAGGGTATGTTACGGCAAATCCTTCCTTCTTTTGGCATGATCTAAGTAATGAAATATAAATGTAATGTTATTCCAAAAATGGTTCTTCTCTTATTAGTTAAGGATGTCTACGTTATTCATTCATGTGAAGTGTAGTTCAAAGCATGTCTAAGTATGTTCCTAGGTCCTAATTGAGGCATACGATAAAGATGTTAATGTTCATAATGTAAATGGAGGGTGAACCACTATAGGTCATTCCAAAAGATATCCTAATTATACTAAAAGGTTCTTCATGCATTGTAGGTATATATATAAATGAGTAGTGACATTATATACGCATTTACCACCGAGCTACAGCCGGTCAGGCAGTCATGCATTTACCAATGAACTGTTGTCGGTTGGGCAGTTACACATTTACTACTGAGCTATGGCCAATCAGGCAGTCATGCATATACCACCGAGCTACGGCCGGTTGGGCAGTTACACATTTACAATGAGCTACGGCTAGTCGGGCAGTCATGCATTTACCACCGAGCTATGACCGGTTGAGAAGTTACGTATTCACCACCGAGCTATGGCCGGTCGGGCAGTCATGCATTTACCATCGAGCTACACCCAGTTAGGCAGTTATGCATTTACCACCGAGTTACGACCGGTTGGGAAGTTACGCATTTACCACCGATTTATGGCTCGTCGGGCAGTCATGAATTTAGCATCGAGCTATGGCCGGTTGGGAAGTTATGCATTTACCACCGAGCTACGGCATATCAAGTTAACATGCATATACCACCGAGCTAAGGTCATTTGGGAAGTTACAAATTTACTACCGAGCTACGACCGGTCGGGAAGTCATGCATTTACCACCGCGCTATGGTCAATCGGGTAGTTACCATTGACCAGTTGGGCAGTCATATTATGTTATGGATAATATTCCCAAAGAGAGGCATTAAATATATAAGTATAATTAGTATGTATATCATGGCCCTCAGTGGCCCTTGAGAGGTTCTGGTTGATTCTTCTATCTCTCATTGATGTTGTCTTATAGTTATGTTTCAGTTCTTCCTTACATACTTGGTATATTATTCGTATTGATATCTTTTTTGTTGTGGACGCTGCATTCATGCCTGCAGGGGTAGGTAGTCAGTTTGACGAGTCCTCATAGTAGACGAGGTTATCATTCAGCGAAGGATATGTAAGACTCTACTTCATTCGGAGTCCAACCGAGTGTTGACGACCAATTTTGACCATCCCTTTTAAAGTTAAATTTTTTATGCTTAATAATTTGCAATAAATGTGGTAAAATATTTTCTAATCAATAATAGCTAGTTTCATATAAATATTCATGTTAAAATAATAATTTTGTATTAAATATTTATGAATTATATTACCCCTATTATTTGGAATTATAAAATCACCTTTATATTTTAATAAGCAAGCATTGCAATAAGTTTAATGAATTAATCTATGATTTATAATTATATCGCTTATCATTTTAATGAATCCAAAATTAGTTTCATAAGTTAGTAAATAAAGTGTTTAAATTCATAACTAATTAATTACAGTAATTTATAATGTATTTGATGATAATATTTTATCACATTTATTTAGAATTAATTAAGTATAATTGAGTTAATCTTCAAAAGGGTTAAAAGTTCAAAAGGCTATAATTGTAATTATCTAATTAAATGCAATGTGGTCGCAATTTAAATCAAATACCAACTGATTTGGCCCAATACAGAAGCCCAATACACCTTTGGCCCGGTACGGACCCACCTCCTTATCCACTTTGGCAATCTACGCCAATCCCTGAGAGCCAATGGCGTTGAGCCACATAACCCACTTCTACACTCACAAGAGAAGCACAAATGAATCTGGAGCATTGATCCAATTAATCAACGGCCCATAATCGATCTCGATTTTCCCTTTTCTTTTTAAAACCCTTGCCAGACCCCATCGCAACGGTTGGATCACACTGATCCAACGGCCATCGTTTGATCATAATAGCCCATTTTATTAATTTCTATCTTCTAAAATATCAGGGGCGTTCATAAAAAGATCCAACGGCCCAAATTCCGCCCTTCACTTTTAACCTTAGAGACGGCCTAACCCTAATAATTTTACACCTTGAATGGCTGCAACGGCTGCCTTCCTTTCCTATTTCTCTCCTCCCTTTTCTTTGAACCCCTATAACCCCATCAATCCAAAACCTTACACAAATTAGTGTTGTAATAACCCGACTGGTCATTTTTCTTTTTAGGTCCTTGTTCCCCTAATTAAGACTCCCGTATATGACTTGCGGGAATGATTAGTTTAGGTTTGGAAGGGTTCAGGTTGAAATCGAAATACTTAGTTCCTTAATAGTGGCCTAGGATGGCCAAGTTTGACTTAAATCAATATTTTGAGTAAACAACCTCGAAACCAGGATTTGATGGTTCCAATAGGTTTGTACGATGATTTTGGACTTGGTTGTGTGTTTGTATCGACTTTTGGATAATCCAAGAGCGTTACGACGCTTAATGTTGAATGTTGGTATATTGAAGGTTTTCAAGCTTTTTAAATTTGGTTTGGAGTAGACTTTGGTGTTATCGAGGTTCATTTGGGATTTCAAACATGGGAATAGTTCCGTATGGTGATTTATATTTTGTACACAAAGTTCAGTGTCATTCCGAGTAGTCTAAGTATGTTTCGGCGCGTTTGGAGTTAGTTGAGAAGTTTGAAGTTCATAAGTTGATCCAATTTGGTTTTCGGATGCGATTCTTAGTTTCGTTGTTGTTTTACATGTTCAGGTCCTATTATATTTATGGACTTGTTGGTTCATTTGGACGGGGTCCCGGGTGGCTCGGGAGAGTTTCGGACCACCCGGAGTTGTGTTCAAAAATATGCTATCTGCTATTCTGGTTTCCTTCTTTGCAAACGCGGAGAAGGACTCGCGTTCGCGATGAAGGAAATTTTTTCTGAGGAAATTTGTTTTTCGCGTTCGCCCAAAGAAGATCGCAGTCGTGAAGCTTAGGACCACTAAGGGGTGGCACGCTATTAGATAAGGCAAGCCTTTGCATTCGCGAGGCTTGGGTCGCATTCGCAATGTGGAATGTTTCAGCCATTGGCCGCTTTGCCTTCACGATCGGGAGGCTATTGTCGTGATCGCGAAGAAGGAAAAATCTGGGTAGTGACTTTATTAAAACAGGACTTAGGCCATTTTCTCTAATTTTCATTTCCCTTGGCCAGTTTTGGAGCTTCTTGGAGAGGAGTTTTCACCTATTTATTGAAGGTAAGTAATTCCTACCCAATGTGAGTTTAATACATAGATTATGGGTAAATTTTAACATGTAAAATGTGGAAATTTTAGGAGTTTGTTGCAAAATCTAGGTTTTGACAAAAATGTGATTAGACCACGAATATATTTATGGAATTGAGTAGAAATCATATGTTTGGGTTCGTGAGGTTATGGGTAACTTTTATTCACAAGTATTTTAGGAATCCGGGCACGTGGGCGCATGGGTGAATTCTAGGAATCTTCCAATTTGGGTTGGGTAATTATGCTAATAGTTAAATTATAAACTTTTGAGAATATATTGATTAATTTATACAATATTTTGCTAGTTTCGAATTGCGTGGCACCAATTTGAGGATTTAATGTGAATTGTGGACCGAGAAGAGAACTTGAAAACAAGGTAAGTCTCTTGCCTAACCTTCTAAGATGGAATTTTCTCTGTAGGAGCTATAAATGATTATTTGCTAATAATTGTGAGTACTACGTGCGCACGATGTGACGAGAGTCTGCATGTAGCTAAAATCATGCTTATGTCCGGGTAGTTTAGGACTCTACCATGTATTACTTGTATTATTTGTACTCAACTTGGTAGTTTTATTACATAAATTATATTTGATATTGGATAAAGGATTTGTAAAGACCGAGCTTCATTACTTTTTATTTTGGCGGGTTACTTGCCCGTTAGTTAAAATTATGCCTCCATGTGTATTATTCTTGTAGTAGCCGTTAATCAGAGTTCGTAGAGTATTCTCTGTTCTTGAGGATCGGGCCGAATACCTCGACAATATAATAGATACATCTATGGTTCGCGCCGGTCGAACCTCGACAATGTACACACTATTCTGGATTGAGCAATACGACCATGGCATAAATCGTGCGTGATATTGCTCGGAGTCCGATTACTCAAAATTTCTTCCATGACTTGAGAATTTACAATTACTTGATGGCTCTTATTTATTGTTCATTAATTCGTTATTAGTGATGTATTCCATGACTATTTATAATTTTTTCACTTTATTTATTGACCCTTATTAAGTGTCGATGTTGACCCTTTGTCACTATTTCTTCGATGTTAGACTAGATGCTTTATGGGTACATGTTGTTTATGTACTCACGCTACACTTCTGCACTAATCGTTCAGGATATGAGGCAGGTGCATCTAGCGGCCGTTCATACCCCCGCTACCCGGAGACTTTGTAATGAGCTTCTCTCTATATACGTTCTGCAGTGCCCAGAGTCTCTTCTTGTTGTATTTATTTTTTCTGTTTATCTTACTCCTAAAAGTAGTATAGGGGGTTTTGTATATTCTACTAGTTTGCTCATGCACTTGTGACACCGGATTTTGGGAGATTCTAGTAGATATTCTATGGTTTTGATTATCAAATTCATTACTTCACTCTTTCATTTATTTCATGCTTTACATTACTAAAATCACCTATTAATCGTTCTCTTATTAAATAAAATTCAATGACTTTAAAAATATTAAAATGAACATTTACATGGATAGTTCACCGTTGGCTTGCCTAGCGGCGACATTGGGCGCCATCACGACCTATAGTGGGAATTGGGTCGTGACAGCTTGGTATCAGAGCACTAGGTTCACATATGTCTCACAAGTCATGAGCGGGACTAGTAGAGTCTTGCAGATCGGTGCGGAGACGTCCGTACTTATCTTCGAGAGGCTGCAAGGTTTTAGGAAACTTCTCTTTCTTCATCTTCCGCTATTTCAGCGGGTGTTCAGAGTTCTTCTAGTAGGTGTTCAGACCGTACCTATTTCAGCACCATTCCAGAGAGCTCCTACCGTCCACCGGCTATTCAGGGTTCTTCTAGTGGGTGTTCAGCTCCCCAGGGTGAGCCTCAAGGTCAGTCATCTTCTACAGCGAGAGGTTACTATGAGTGTGAGCAGCTTGGTTATGTGAGGAGATTATGCCCCAAGCTTCGGGGCAAGGCATTACAGCAAGGCCATCAGCCCATGATCACCGCAACAACTGTCGCACCAGCCGTCTGGGCGGCCTGAGGCGGAGGGTAGGTGGGTAGGGGTCTCCCAATATGTGGAGGCCAGCCAGGTGGTGCTCTATCTAGGTTCTATGCCTTTCCATCCAGACCAGATGTAGTAGCCTCATACGTCGTGATCACATGTATTATTTTTGTCTGCGGTAGGGATGCTGTGGTACTATTTGATCGAGGGTCTACGTATTCACATATTTCATCTCTGTTTGCTCATTTTTTGGGTGTTTCTCATGAGTCCTTGGGTGCTCCTGTATATGTGTCCACGTCAGCGAGCGATTCCATTGTTGTGGATCGGATTTACAGGTCTTGTATTGTGACTTTCTGTGGTTATGAGACCAGAGAGGATATTATGTTTCTTGACATTACCGACTTTGAGGTCATCCTGGGCATAGACTGTTTGTCTCTGTACCATGCTATTCTTGATTGCCATACCAAGACTGTTACCTTGGCGATGCTAGAGTTGCCTAGATTGGAGTGGAGGGGTTCATCTATCAGTACATCCCGCTGGGTTATTTCTTTCTTGAAGGCTCGACATATGGTCTAGAAGGGTTGTTTGGCTTATCTGTCTTACATTTGGGATACTGCTGCAGAGACTCCCATGATTGATTTAGAGCCCGTGGTGCGGGAGTTATCCGATGTGTTTCCTTCTGATCTACCAGGCATTCCAGCAGACCGTGGTATCGATATTTGTATTGATTTGGTGCCAGGTACACAGCAAATCTCTATTCCACTCTACCGCATGGCTTAGAAAGATTTTAAGGAGTTGAAAGAACTGCTTAAGAAGTTCCTAGCGAAGGGGTTCGTCAGGCCGAGTGTGTCTCCTTAGGGTGCACCGGTGTTGTTTGTGAAAAAGAAGGATGGGGCTATGCGGATATGCATTGATTACCGCTAGTAGAATAAAGTTACCATTAAGAACAAGTACCTGTTGCTGCGTATTGATGATTTGTTTGGCCAGTTGCTGGGTGCCAGAGTGTTCTTTAAGATTGACTTGAGATTTAGATAACATCATCTAAAGATTCGTGCTTTGGATGTTTCGAAGATGCCTTTTCGGACAAGATATGGCCACTATGAGTTTCTAATGATGTCCTTCGGCTTGACCAACGCCCCGACAGTGTTTATGGATTTGTTGAACAAGGTGTCCAGACGATATATAGACTCATTTTTCATTGTCTTCATTGATGACATATTGATCTACTTACGTAGTATGTAGGAGCACGAGCAACATTTGAGAGTTATGCTTCAGACGTTACGGGAAAAGAAGCTATATGCCAATTTCTCCAAGTGCGAGTTCTGGTTAGATTCTCTGTCATTCTTGGGGCATGTCGTATCCGGTGAGGGTATTAAGGTGGATCCCAGGAAAATCGAGGCAGTCTAGAGTTGGCCTCGTCCTACCACAACGACCGTGATCAAGAGCTTCTTGGGGTTAGCAGGTTATTATCATCGGTTCATGGAGGGCTTCTCATCTATTGCGGCACCTTTGACTAGACTGACCCAAAAGGGTGATTCGTTCCGATGGTCCGATGATTGCGAGGCGAGCTTTCAGAAGCTCAACACCGCATTGACTACATCACTAGTGTTAGTGTTGCCTTCCGGTTCAAGGATGTATATTGTGAATTGCGACGCTTTACGCATTGTCCTAGGTTGTGTATTGATGCAGTAGGGGTGAGTTATTACATATGCTTCACGTCAGCTGAAGCCCCATGAGATGAATTACCTCGTACATGATTTGAAGTTGGCTTTGATAGTTCATGTTTTCTAGATCTCGAGGCATTATCTTTATGGGGTGTCCTGTGAGGTTTACACCGATCATCGTAGCTTGCAACATTTGTTTCAAGCAGAGGGATCTCAATTTGAGGCAGCACGGGTGGCTTGAGTTACTGAAAGACTATGATATTACTATCCTTTATCATCCGGGCAAGGCGAATGTGGTTGCGAATGCCTTGAGTAGAAAGGCCGAGAGTATGGGTAGTTAGGCATTCATTTCGGTAGAGGAGAGACTATTGGCTTTGGACAGTCCTTGGCTAACAGACTGGTAAGGTTGGACAATTCCGAGCCCAGTCGAGTTATTGCCTGTGTTGTGGCTCAGTCTTCATTATTTGAGCGGATCAAGGCTCGTCAGTACGATAATATGCACTTGCTAGTTCTTAGGAAGACGGTACTACACGGTGGTGACAAGGAGATTACTATCGGTGAGGATGTTATTCTGCGGCTCCAGGTTTTCCTATGTGTTCCAACTGTTGATGGATTGAGGGAGAAGATTTTAAAGGAGGCACACAGTTCTCGGTATGTTATTCATCCAAGTGCTACGAAGATGTATCGTGACCTGAGGCATCATTATTGGTGGCGGCGGATGAAAAAAGACATAGTTGAGTATTTAGCGAGATGCCTAAATTGCCAGTAGGTTAAGTATGAGCACCAGAGGTCAGGTGGCCTACTTCAGTAGATGGTTATACCTGAGTGGAAATGGGAGCGTATCACTATGGATTTCGTAGTTGGGTTGTCGCGGACGTTGAGGAAGTTTGATTCCGTTTGGGTCATCATTGACAGGCTGACCAAATCGGCGCACTTTATTCCAGTGATGACTACGTACTCTTATGAGAGGTTGGCCTAGATTTACATTCGGGAGATTGTCCGGTTGCATGGTGTGCCTATTTTCATCATTTCCTATAAAGGCCCTCAGTTCACTTCGCATTTTTTGGAGAGCAGTATAGAGTGAGTTGGGTACCTAGGTAGAGCTCAGCAAAGCCTTTCATCCGCAGAACGACGGGCAGTCGGAGCAGACACTTCAAATCTTGGAGGATATATGCAGAGCAAGTGTGATTGACTTTGGATGGCAGTGTGATCGATTCTTTCCTTTGGCCGAGTTTGCTTATAACAACAGTTATCAGTCCAGCATTGAGATGGCTCAATTTGATGCTTTATATGGTCGGCGATGTCGTTCTCCCATCGGATGGTTTGATTCCGACGATGCTAGATTATATGGCACCGATTTAGTGAAGGATGCCTTATAGAAGGTAAAGTTGATTCAGGTGCGACTTCCCACAGCACAGTCCAGACAAAAGAGTTAGACAGATCAAAAGACGCATGATTTATCATTTATGGTGGGCAAGAAGGTTCTCTTGAAAGTCTCGCCAATGAAGGGACTCATCAGGTTCAAGAGTAATGGCAAGCTGATTCCAATGTTTATTGGCCCATTTGAGGTGTTGAGGTGAGTTGGGGAGGTTGCTTATGAGTTTGCTTTGCCTCCCAGTTTATTGGAAGTTCATCCGATCTTCCATGTGTCTATGCTCCGGAGGTACCATGTCGACAGGTCGCATGTGTTAGATTACAGCACGATTCAGCTAGATGAGAGTTTGGGTTATGAGGAGACTTAGCGGTGAGCTGCTCTCTATGACCGTTCTGCAGCGCCGGAGTCTCTTCTCTTTGTATTTATTTTTCTGTCTATCTTTCTCTAGACAGTAGTATATGAGGTTTTGTATATTCTACTAGTTTGCTCGTACACTTGTGACATCAGGTTTTGGGAGACTTTAGTAGATCAATGGTTTTGATTATTAAATTAACTACTTCAATCTTTCGTTTATTTCATACTTTACATAACTATAATTACCTATTAATTGTTATCTTATTAAATAAAAATCAATGACTTTAAAAATATTAAAATGAACAATTACATGGATAGTTCACCGTTGGCTTTCTTAGCGTCGACGTTGGGCGCCGTCACAACCTATAGTAAGAATTGGACAGTGACAAGTGCAAGGTCACCTCAATCGAGCTTAACTCATCTCCTCTGTTCCTGTTAGCCATGAATCCCGCCTGAATCTTTTCCCTTTCGTCGTTCAATTCAAAACTCCAAATCAAAACCATATGCATAAAAAAATGACTCGGGATTTCATCTGTTTTGTCCCTGCAAATTCAAATTGGAGCATGCATGAAGGTTATCTCTTGCTTCATCATCATTTTTTGATGTCCAGAGGTCAAACACAGTGACCTCTGGACATTAGGGCTTTGACCGACGGTTCTTCATGCTTTAACGGTCAATTCCTCACCTCCTCATGCCTCAGGTAAATCCCATATTGGTTTTCCCCTTTGTAGTTCTTTGATTTCACCTCTATGCTATCATCATCATCCTCCCTTCCTCACTTTTCACTATCAATTTTGAATCTGAACGGAACTCTAAGGCTTGAATGCCAATAAAGGGGCATTTAATGTCCTCATCTAACATCGATCTATACGATCTGAAACACAAAAAGAGAGAAAGAAAAAGTTAAAGTTTAAGGTTTTCTTCATTAAGTATTCTCTGAATTTTTTTTTTCTTTTCTCTTATCCGGTTCTAAGTTTGATTGCTGTATTGGACATGTGTTGGGATCCCTAAACGGCTGTTGAACAATCCTTACATGGTTTGCTGCCGTGCATAAGGTTAGTCCATCTTGACTTCTCTTTCTCTCAACTGTGAACTAGTCGTACGATTCTATGTCCATAATGATTTATTAACTGATTTTCTATCACGTATGTTAGCTATTAATGATATAAAATTGTGCATGTTATTTTCATTGTTAACTTAAGACTTTCCGACTTAAATATGTTACATTGGTGCTGTTATTAATCCATGTAATTAAACTTCAGCTTCCATGATTCAATTTGCAAATGACTCTGAGTTAAGTAACATTATGTGATTGACCTTGTTTGTGCTTCTGTGATTAAATTAGTATTAATTCTTGCACATAATAAGCCTCAACTAATTGAACAATGATACTAGGTTGACTGAAATCATGTTCATGTGTTTCTATACCTCTTGGTTAGTCAGTCCTCCCCCCCCCCCCCCCCCAAAAAAAAAACTAGTGACATTATGTTGATCTTATAGATGGATCATCTGTACTTCATGCCATGCATTTAGCCTATCTACTATAAATACTTGACTGATATGTTTGCAGTTAAATAGTTGTCCATTCTGCATATTTAGTGATCTATATGTAGCTATTACTCTTATACCATGTTAAAACCTTATTGATCTTGATCCTATGTTATTGATATTGTTTGCAATCTTTTCTAATAACCAAATAGTTAAAATCAGGATTCTAAAATCTTTCTTGAAACACCGTTAGCACCTACTTCATTGTGCCATCTTAATATCTCTGGTGTTCTGCTGTTGTTCCTACCCTCAGGTCAACTGATTTATCTTAGGTTAATAGTCTGTCTACACTATTATGACAAAGTGATTACTGTCTTCTTGAAATGGTTGAAAACTAAAGATCCCAAGTAATGTGTCATGTTAAAGTGTTAGGAAGCTTGTTCTCACAACTGAATGTACTTGTTAGGACTGATCTCTATAGTAAACTTAACACTTGCCCTCTAATGACCATTTGAGTTCTGTGAGGTTCCTACTATTGATAACCTATATACAAGTCATATGTTAAATTTGTTGACATACCATGCTAGTAAACCTACCAACATGTTCAAATGACTTGTTTGCCTTATCAAAGTAAAATGGATGTTATTTACCTATTGTCTAAGGCCTGTTTATATCACTATTTATATAGGACTTAACCTGGGATTTCTTGAGTCTGATAGATGGGAGGCTTAATAACCTATGCATTTCTATAACTAGATGTCATGTCATTCAGATTAAACAAATATTAATTCTTATTAATGCCACTGATAACCTAACTAGTTGGCATGCACCTTTGGATGTACTGAATGAAATAGTTAGTCCAAGTATTAAAACTAAAAGATGTGTTCCTGCTTCTTAACTGTGTTGAGGCTTTTAGGAGTGCATGTGAATTGTTTTATGATCTGAACCTACTTAGAAGGATACTGAAACATTAGATTCACAATGAAGCTAATAAAACAAATATCTATGCTCATTTCTGTATGATGTTAGTCTGTTAGCACTTCTTAGTCTAAAACATGTGAGTAATGAGACATGCCTATTACCTACACTTTGTTTCTCTTATTTGACTATGTCTCAATAGTGATTGCGTGCCTACCTTTGTATCATATTCTCTTATTTGAATCTACGTAGTCAATGTTGTGCCCTAAACTATTTCTGTATTCTGGTGATGCATTACGACACCCTGTATGCTTAAATATTTTAAATTCTTGAGTGCCTAAACCTTTGGAGGGATTACCCTGATCTTTCACATCTACAGTTTATATTTTAGCAATATGAAACTAGTGAATAGGCCCCTTCATTTGTGTCTAAAACTTTGGGGAAGATTGAGTGTGGGTGGTTAAGGGTATTGGGTGTGGAATGTGATTCGTGGTTAAGATGCCCTTTTCTGACACAAGCACTTCTCGGGGTCTATGATACCCTTGTGAACTCTAATGTGCCAGGGTCAAAAAGGGGATTTTGTCCATGAATAAGGTTTTACTCTATGCCTTTGATCATTGACTCCTACCAATCCTCATAGGATTAACACCAATGAGATTGGATTCACTGCATTATTTAACTTTAATCTTATTTGTTATTTTATTCTTGTTATGCTTTATATTTATTTTCACTAATTATCATCTTATTTTTTTTTGTGCATGTTCGAACTGGCCTGCTGAGTTCCTTGGAATTCATCCCCAAGTTCCAATCTGTGATGCCTTTTCGCTCGATGGAGTCTGTCGTTTGTGTTAATATCTGTTGGGCCTGGTTCATTGGCCCAACATCAGATTCCTACTCTTTCTACCTCTCATTTTAGATGATAAATCTTTTTGTTTATTCTGTGTATATGTTTGACACTAACATTACTATTGAATACTTTTTGATATTTTGATTGTTTTAGAAATATAAGCAAATCAAGACTCGTAGGTAAAAGATAAATAGGAAGTTTTACTTTACTTACACTAACAGTTAATCATTGATAATTATTAACCTAATCATTTTCAACAAAACAAACAGTTTACTTATGTTCATCGCTAACAATTTTCAGTGATTTTAAGTTATTTAGCAGGTTCGAAAAACAAAAACCAACTCTATTTGCAAAAACATCGAACGGGCATTGTAAAGTTCAAGCACTATTTTTAAAGGAGAATAAAAGCAATCACACCTAGTCGTTCTTGCAAGAAACAAAAAATGAGTTTGAAATATAGGTATTTCAACAAAGTAAGGTAAAATCATTTTCAACCAAGGTGTATTTTAGTAATCCCTTATTAAATATTTATAAAAAACTTGCGACTAAATGATAATCTTTTATATAGGAAACACACCACCTTTTTAGAAAATGAGTTTTTTTCGAACAAATTTAGATGTTTATATAAATCGTACTTAATAACTTTAGCCACTAATTAACTATAATATAGACATTCGTTTCCCCGAACCTAGCCTAACTTTAAGGATTTACCTCACGTAGATTTCAAGGGATGTCTAACACCTTCCCTTAGAATAACTAGAACCCTTACCCAAATCTCACCGGTTAGTGGACCATTAGGATAATAATCATATAAACACATAAGTACCATAATATACCTTAAATATTAGGCGGCATCTCTCTTTTGTCAACATCATAAGAATCACTAGTTGAATCTTATTTTGATATGTGCAAAATAGGGTGCAACAACATTGCGACGTTGCTGGGGACTCTACACTTAGGTTCTGACCTTAACAGACTTAGACTAGACCTAAAATTTTGGGATGTTTGTTTATATTCTAATTGTGCTTAATTTTCTTGCTTGTTTATATTTCTATAACCTGTCAAACATGTACTTATTTGCCTACTTTTAATATTGTTGCTATTACAATTATCTGTTTCTGCTTTATACACTGTTATCACATTTTTTCTATCGAGTCTTGGCCATACACAATCACACACAAATGAAATGTGAGGGTTGTCTTTTACACCCGTTCGAACCCTCTTTCAAAATTCTCTAGTTTCAAAGAACGTCTTTGTCAGGTCAACTGACATAGCGTCTCGCAGTTATTCAGTCCAACTCTAAAACTAGAATATACTCTACTCTAGCAAATATAAGTCATACTGCATAAATGATAGGTGGTTCGGTCCTCGGTATTGATTCATGATTAGGAAATCCACCTTAATGTCAACGGGTCATGCACCCAATGACATGCCCTTCATGGAAAGACGAACCAATCCAGATAAAACGGTAAAGATCCAGAGCAAACACTTACCAAACTTTTTCACCTCTTCAAATGGAAATCAACTGCAATGTCCCCGAGATTAACATAGTCATAGGTACACCACAGAAGCTGAAGTAGTGATGGAGAAACATTCGCCGGGAGCATATGGACGAGATCATAACACACCAGGGATCATTGACCGCCTTGCTGAACATCAGAGCTAACAAAGTCCTTACTAGGCTGTTAATAGAGTTTTGGAACCCAGCTAAGGTGGTCTTCAATTATGTCGATTGTGAATTGGCACCAACACTGGAAGAAATCACTAGCTTCATGGAGTTACCATTTGCCGGACGAAAATCAATACTACCAGTTATCATGCCTGACCATAGGTTCCTTCATGCATTGGGTCGGATAAACAACAGAAATTTGAGAAACATTAAAGATGGGTAGGTGAGGTTAGACCACTTTTGATAGATTCAGACACTGGGAAAGTTATAGGTGGCACCTTGAAGAATTTCAGTGCAATCAAGGATCATTGGAGAGTCTCCGCCCCCTAACCTTTTCTCTAATAGTGTTGGGATTATTAGTTTTTCCATAAAGAAAGGGACGAATCAACATCAACTTGCTCCCCCTAGTCTTGGCAACTTTTCGAGGGAATTTGCATGTCACCCTTGTCCTCATGATATTGGTAGTGACATTTCGGCCAATGTCAGCATGTTCCAGATGATATGATTTTTTCAAGGGTTGCCACTTACTACTCCAAATATGGGCCATCGAACATTCCTTTCAGAGGGAGTCGACCGTTGATTATTTCATGGTATCAGTAACTTGATCAAAAGCTATAATGAAAGGGTGAGACACTGGGTTACACTGCATGGGCAAGAGGAGTGGCGAGACATGTTGAGCCATCTAAGTGAAGAATTTGTGAACTAGAAACTTTCATGGTTAAGTGGCAGGGCAATCTTGAGGAGTTCGAGAAAGTACTTCATTGATTTAGTAGGACTGGAAGGAATTCAATCGTACGCACCTCAGAGGGTTCTAAGGCAGTTTGGTTTGATTCAAGACGTGCCCCTTTGATCAAGGACAACTTTGCATGAAGATTGTTACAATGGACAAATACCATTCTCGGGGGTGAGAAGGCTACAAGAGGAATGGAACGACTTGATCATGATGCAAATGGGGCAAAATTCATTGTACACGCCTGAGTACTTCGTATGAATCAATGAGGATGATGAGTTGTCCAGACTTAGCAGAGAAGGACTGAACGGACTGGAGGATGCAACAACATCTCTATAGATATATCACAAGATTTTGCCCCACTATCTCGTCACGCCTGACATACATCGGCAAGTGGTTCCAGGGTCGGTTGACCATATGTTTCCACCACCGGAAGATGATGAACAGATAATTGAGTACATACAGATAGAGTTAGAAACAGAGTCAAAGGAGGATCCCGAGGAAAAACCAGAATACAATAATGACAAGGAGGAAGAGGAAGTTAAAGAGGACCCTTAGAAGGAACCTGAAGATGAAAGCTTGGGGGTGACTCCGAGGACGATTATTAAATGGCTAGTTGATTTCCTTTTATCTTGTATCCCCTTTTCATTTCCCGAAGGGCGAGCCTATGAGCCTATGTAATATTTTTGAACTTTGAAAATAATGTTGTAACCACCACTCCCATCTTATTGTTATCCAAAGCCTATCAATGGAATCTAAAGTTTTCTCTGGATCAAAATGTGTCAAAATTTGATTGTTCGTCAAACATTCGTGATATAGGCCTACCTCCAGGAAAGAGAATTCCTTCGTATCTTAGGAGATGCGCTTATCTGAATACGTGAATTAATTGCTCTACGTGCTCATATTTTTAGAATCTCTGAAACTAACTTATACTTTTCCTTATTTTCTCGCTTTATTACTTTATTTTATCCTCTAAAAAAGAGGTTGGTGTGTGTTGATACGTAAAACTAGCTGAGCCACCGTACAATACGAGATCCAGGGGAAAGATGTCAATAACCGATGACCCGGTCGGAAATACTCTAGTATTACCCGATAACCCAGGGCAATCAGGGGGAAAGCACGATTCCCGAAATGATGAACATGTTGCCAGAATGGCACAGGAAATGGATTTACTGAAAGAAGAAGTACTGCAGATACGGGAGCTGGCACATTTTGCCGTGATGACGCTTCTGCAACCACCCCACTTAACTGCCTTAGATTCAATCCCTGATCATTTCCCTTTAGCAACCTAACAAACAATCAGTACCCCAATCGTCGTTACTATGAATCCCACAACCCATGTTATACCACTAGTAACCCCTCGAAATCGACCAAATCCCCCTATATATACACCTCATGTCCCAAATTATGTCCAAAATCCACCAGCCACCACCAATTTAGTTCACAACCCACCTCGCGACAATGTCACTTTTGCCACACATGAGCGGTATGTTCCACCTATATATTCCACCTTTGAGCCCACCTTTATCGCACACGTCATGGTCAGAGTGACTTGCAAGATCGACTAATGTGTTGAGTTTGAGAAAGAAGCAAAGTACAAGGAAGAGGAGTCAGTGTCAGAATAATTACGAGTGTTGAGAAAACAGATTAAGAATCTTCAGGTTGCTCGAGGGAGCTAGGGCCTGAATTATGAGGACTTGTGTATATATACCGATGTTGACATGCCCGTAGGGTATAAGCCTCTAAAGTTAGACATTTTTGATGGAACAGATGATCTCTACGCTCATTTGAAGGCCTACTGTGACAAGTTGTTTGGAGTGGGAAGAAATGAAAAGTTGAGAATGAAGTTATTTATAGGGAGTCTAACAGGAAAATCAGTTACTTGGTATACCCGACAATACCCCAGGATTTGGAGAGAGTGGTGGGAAATGGCAGAGGATTTTATGAATCGCTTCAGAATTAATACCGAGATCACTCCAGATAGATTCGCTTTGGTGAATTTGTAGAAAAAACTATTAGAGTCATTTCAAGAGTACGCTCGCCACTGGAGGTCAGAAGATGCCAGCACCCAACCCCCATTGGATGATAATGAGATAACCAAGTATTTTATCCGGGCCCAAGTGGGGATTTATTTTGAAACAATGATGGGTATGATGGAACAAAAATTTCCCAAGCTGGTTAAGATGGGAGACTTCATGGAAGAAGGTTTCAAGTAAGAAAAAATACAGTCAATGACCGCACTGCAAGCTGCCAGCAAGGCTATACAATCTGGATCCATATGTAGTGGTAAGAAGAAGAAAGAGGAAGTAAGGATAATCATACCCTATTATCAGTCAAGTCCCCCTCGCCGAACCAACTCTTACCCCATAAACATGCATCTCTCACATCAACCTACCTACGCCCCAATATATAATACTCAACCATACTACAACGCTCAACCACACTATAACCCACCCCAAGATAATATGCATCCAAACCCACTACGACCATATTCTCAGTCCAAACCACCACTCACAAGAATACACCTGCCTATGCACCCAGGCCATGCCCAAACTTTGAAGAAAGAAATCCTAGAAAATTCACTCCAATCGTTGAACCCTTAGCCTAGTTGTTTGAAAGGTTAAGGAGAGACGTATTGATATACCTGGTGGAAGGGAGAATTCCCGACCAACCCTCCAAATATTTTGACGCAACCAAATGTTGTGCCTACCATTCGGGTGTTCCTGAGGATTTATATAGGCTGAAGAATGAGATCGAGTTGCTAATCATGAGCGGAGCCATCCAATGTACCCCAGCTCCACCAAATGTAAACTGTAAGCCATTTACAAACCATCAAAACCAAGGAGCCAACATGATTGCATTGAACGAGAATTATGACTTGAAGGGGACCATCGTCTCTATTGGGAATGCTGAAGCTACAAGAGTGCCATCTCAACTGACTCTATTGATTACTATACAGTTTAAACCTCCTGTGATGGTTCAAACATACCAACAACAGGCCGTCACTACCATCAGAAATGAGAGGAGCCTAGAATACAAAATAGTTCTATGGACTTACCAGTCAAAGTGAAAGGGCAAAATGACAGATATCGTAGCTTCTCACGGGATGACTAGGTCAGGAAGGTGTTACGCTCTAGAAAAGGTGAACTGAGGGAACCAGAGCAGAGAATAGAACAAAAAAAGAAACATAACAGATGTTGAGGCGGCGAAATTTTGGAGGAAGATTCTAGTTAAACCGTATTCCATGGAAGAGCAATTGAGAAAGACCCTGGCTCACATGTAGATCATGGATTTGTTGATGAACTCCGATAGTCGTAGGGATACTTTGGTGAAGGTGCTAAGAGGAGTAAGTGTGCTGAGCAATACTATCAGAGAGGCGTTAGCATCAACCATTGGAAATATAGTTAAGGAAACGACTTGATCATGATTAAAATGGGGTAAAATTCAGTGTGCATGCCTGAGTACTTCGTATGAATCAACGAGGATGATGAGTTGGCCAGACTTAGCAGAGAAGGAGTGAACGGACTGGAAGATGCAACAACTGCTCTGTAGATATATCACAAGATTTTGCCCGACTATCTCGTCACGCCTGCCATGCATCGACAAGTGGTTCCAGGGTTGGTTGACCACATGTTGCCACCACCAGAAGACGATGAATAGGTGATTGAGTACATACAGATAGAGTTAGAAATAGAGTCAAAGGAGGATCCCGAGGAAAAACCAGAATACAATAATGACGAGAAGGAAGAGGAAGTTGAAGAGGACCCAAGGAACCTGAAGATGAAAGCTTGGGGGTGACCCCGAGGAGGATTATTAAATGGCTGGTTGATTTCCTTTTATCTTGTAGCCCCTTTTCATTTCCCGAAGGGTGAGTCTATGACCCTATGTAATATTTTTGAACTTTGAAAATAATGTTGTAACCACCGCTCTCATCTTATTGTTATCCAAAGCCTATCAATGGAATCTAAAGTTTTCTCTGGATCAAAATATGTCAAAGTATGATAGTTCGTCAAACATTCGTGACATAGGCCTACCTCAAGCAAAGAGAGGTCCTTCGTATCATAGGAGATGCGCTTATCTGAATACGTGAATTAATTGCTCTATGTGCTCATATTTTTACAATCTCTGAAACTAACCTCTACTTTTCCTTATTTTCTCGCTTTATTACTTTATTTTATCCTCTAAAAAAGAGGTTGGTGTTTGTTGATACGTAAAACTAGCCGAGCCACCGTACAATACGAGATCCAGGGGAAAGATGTCAATAACCGATGACCCGGTCGGAAATACTCTAGTATTACCCGATAACCCAGGGCAATCGGGGGGAAAGTACGATGCCCGAAATGATGAACATGTTGCCAGAATGGCAGAGGAAATGGAGTCACTGAGAGAAGAAGTGCAGCAGATATGGGAGCTGGCACATTTTGCCGTGATGACGCTTCTGCAACCACCCCACTTCCCTGCCTTAGATTCAATCTCTGATCATTTCCCTTCAGCAACCTAACAAACAATCAGTACCGCAATCGTCATTACTATGAATCCCACAACCCATGTTATACCACTAGTAACCCCTCGAAATCCACCAAATACCGCTATACATATACCTCATGTCCCGAATTATGTCCAAAATCCACCAGCCACCACCAATTTAGTTCACAACCCTCCTCGCGACAACGTCACTTTTGCCACACATGAGCGGTATGTTCCACCTATATACGCCACATTTGAGCCCACCTTTATCGCACACGTCATGGTCAGAGTGACTTACAAGATCGACCAATGTGTTGAGTTTGAGAAAGAAGCAAAGTACAAGGAAGAGGAGTCAGTGTAAAAATAATTACAAGTGTTGAGAAAAATGATTAAGAATCATCAGGTTGCTCGAGGGAGCTAGATCCTGAATTATGAGGACTTGTGCATACATACCGATGTTGACATGCCCGTAGGGTATAAGCCTCCAAAGTTAGACATTTTTGATGGAACAGATGATCTCTACGCTCATTTGAAGGCCTACTTTGACAAGTTGTTTGGAGTGGAATGAAATGAAAAATTGAGAATGAAGTTATTTGTAGGGAGTCTGACAGGAAATGCGCTTTCTTGGTATACCCGACAATACCCCAGGATTTGGAGAGAGTGATGGGAAATGGCGGAGGATTTTATAAATCGCTTCAGAATTAATACCGAGATCACTCCAGATAGATTCGCTTTGGTGAATTTGTATAAAAATCCATCAGAGTCATTTCAAGAGTACGCTCTCCACTGGAGGTCAGAAGATGCCAGCACCCAACCCTCATTGGATGATAATGAGATAACCAAGTATTTTATCCGGGCCCAAGTACGGAATTATTTTGAAACAATGATGGGTATGATGGAACAAAAATTTCCCAAGATGGTTAAGATGGGAGACTTCATGGAAGAAGGTATCAAAACAGAAAAAATACAGTCAATGACCGCGCTGCAAGCTTCCAGCAAGGCTATACAATCTGGTTCCATATGTAGTGGTAAGAAGAAGAAAGAGGAAGTAAGGACAATCATACCCTATTATTAGTCAAGTCCCCCTCGCCGAACCAACTCTTACCCCATAAACATGCATCTCTCACATCAACCTACCTACGCCCTAATATGTAATACCCAACCATACTACAACGCTCAACCACACTACAACCCACCCCAAGATAATATGCATCCAAACCCACCACGACCATATTCCCAGTCCAAACCACTACCCACCAGAATACACCTGCATATGCACCCAGGTCATGCCCAAACTTTGAAGAAAGAAATCCTTGAAACTTCACTCCAATCGTTGAACCCTTAGCCTAGTTGTTTGAAAGGTTAAAGGAGAGTCGTATTGATATACCCGGTGGAAGGGAGAATTCTCGACCAACCCTCCAAATATTTTGATGCAACCAAGTGTTGAGCCTACCATTTGGGTGTTCCTAGGAATGATACTGAGGATTTATATAGGTTGAAGAATGAGATCGAGCTGCTAATCAATAGTGGAGCCATCCAATGTACCCCAGCTCCACCAAATGTAAACTGTAAGCCATTTCCAAACCATCATAACCAAGGAGCCAACATGATTGCATTTGACAAGAATTATGACTTGAAGGGGACCATCGTCTCTATTGGGAATGTTGAAGCTACAAGAGTGCCACCTCAAGTGACTCCATTGATTACTATATAGTTGAAACCTCTTGTGATGGTTCAAACATACCAACAACGGGCTGCCACTACCATCTGAAATGAGAGGAGTCGAGAATACAAAATAGTTCTATGGACTTACCAGTCAAAGTGAAAGGGCAAAATGACAGACATCGTAGCATCTCACGGGATGACTAGGTCAGGAAGGCGTTACGCTCTAGAAAAGGTGAACTGAGGGAACCAGAGCAGAGAATAGAACAAACGAAGTGACATAACAGATGCTGAGGCGGCAAAATTTTGGAGGAAGATGCCAGTTTAACCGTATTCCAGGGAAGAACAATTGAGAAAGACCCCGACTCACATGTAGATCATGGATTTGTTGATGAACTTCGATAGTCGTAGGGATGCTTTGGTGAAGGTGCTAAGAGGAGTAAGTGTGCTGAGCAATACTATCAGAGAGGCGTTAGCATCAACCATTGGAAATATAGTTAAGGAAACTACTTGACCATGATGCAAATGGGGCAAAATTCATTGTGCACGCCTGAGTACTTCGTATGAATCAACGAGGATGATGAGTTGGCCAGACTTAGCAGAGAAGGAGTGAACGGACTGGAGGATGCAACAACTGCTCTGTAGATATATCACAAGATTTTGCCCCACTATCTCATCACGCCTGCCATGCATCGGCAAGTGGTTCCAGGGTCGGTTAACCATATGTTGCCACCACCAGAAGATGATAAACAGGTGATTGAGTACATACAGATAGAGTTAGAAACAAAATCAAAGGAGGATCCCGAGGAAAAACCAGAATACAATAATGATGAGAAGGAAGAGGAAGTTGAAGAGGACCATGAGAAGGAACCTGAAGATGAAAGCTCGGGGGTGACTCCGAGGACGATTATTAAATGGCTAGTTGATTTCGTTTTATCTTGTAGCCCCTTTTCATTTCCCGAAGGGTGAGCCTATGAGCCTATGTAATATTTTTGAACTTTGTAAATAATGTTGTAACCACCGCTCCCATCTTATTGTTATCCAAAGCCTATCAATGGAATCTAAAGTTTTCTCTGGATCAAAATGTGCACAAATCAGATTGTTCATCAAACATTCGTGACATAGGCCTACCTCCAGCAAAGAGAGGTCCTTCGTATCTTTGGAGATGCGCTTATATGAATACGTGAATTAATTCCTCTATGTGCTCATATTTTTATAATCTCTAAAACGAACTTCTACTTTTCCATTTTTTCTCGCTTTATTACTTTATTTTATCCTCTAAAAAAGAGGTTGGTTTATGTTGATAAAACTAGCTGAGCCACCGTACAATATGAGATCCAGGGAAAAGATGTCAATAACCGATGACCCGGTCGGAAATACTCTAGTAATACCCGATAACCCAGGGCAACCGGGGGGAAAGCACGATTCCCGAAATAATGAACATGTTGCCAGAATGGTGCAGGAAATGGAGTCACTGAGAGAAGAAGTGCAGCAGATACGGGAGATGGCACATTTTGCCGTGATGATGCTTCTGCAACCACCCCACTTCCCTGCCTTTGATGCAATCCCCGATCATTTCCCTTCAGCATCCTAACAAACAATCAGTACCCCTATCGTCGTCACTATGAATCCCACAACCAATGTTATACCACTAGTAACCCCCATAAATCCACCAAATACCCCTATACATACATCTCATGTCCTGAATTATGCCCAAAATCCACCAGCCACCACTAATTTAGTTCACAACCCTTCAAGCGACAACGTCACTTTTTCCACACATGAGCGGTATGTTCCACCTATATATGCCACCTTTGAACCCACCTTTATCACACACGTCATGGTTAGAGTGACCTACAAGATCGACCAATGTGTTGAGTTTGAGAAAGAAGCAAAGTACAAGGAATAGGAGTTAGTGTCTGAATAATTGCGAGTGTTGAGAAAAAAGATTAAGAATCTTCAGGTTGCTCGAGGGAGCTAGAGCCTGAATTATGAGGACATATGCATACATACCGATGTTGACATGCCCGTAGGGTATAAGCCTCCAAAGTTAGACATTTTTGATGGAACGGATGATCTCTACACTCATTTGAAGGCCTACTGTGACAAGTTGTTCGGAGTGGGAAGAAATGAAAGGCTGAGAATGAAGTTATTTGTATGGAGTCTGACAGGAAAAACACTTTCTTGGTATACCCGACAATACCCCAGGATTTGGAGAGAGTGGCGGGAAATGGCGGAGGATTTTATGAATCGCTTCAGAATTAATACCGAGATCACTCCAGATAGATTCGCTCTGGTGAATTTGTAGAAAAAACCATCAGAGTCATTTCAAGAGTACGCTCGCCACTGGAGGTCAGAAGATGCCAGCACCCAACCCCCATTGCATTATAATGAGATAACCAAGTATTTTATCCATGCCCAAGTGGGGATTTATTTTGAAACAATGATGGGTATGATGGCACAAAAATTTCCCAAGCTGGTTAAGATGGGAGAGTTCATGGAAAAAGGTATCAAATCAGAAAAAATACAGTCAATAACCACACTGCAAGCTGCCAGCAAGGCTATACAATCTGGTTCCATATGTAGTGGTAAGAAGAAGAAAGAGGAAGTAACGACAATCGTACCCTATTATCAGTCAAGTCCCCCTCGCTAAACCAACTCTTACCCCATAAACATGCATCTCTCACATAAACCTACCCACGCCCCTGTATATAATACCCAACCATACTACAACGCTCAACCACACTACAACCTACCCCAAGATAATATGCATCCAAACCCACCACGACCATATTCCCAGTCCAAACCACCATCCACCAGAATACACCTGCCTATGCACCCAGACTATGCCCAAACTTTGAAGAAAGTAATCCTAGAAACTTCACTCCAATCATTGAACCCTTAGCCTAGTTGTTTGAAAGGTTAAGGAGAGTCGTATTGATATACCCGGTGGAAGGGAGAATTCCTGACCAACCCTCCAAATATTTTGACGAAACCAAGTGTTGTGCCTACCATTCGGGTGTTCCTGGGCATGATACTGAGGATTTATATAGGCTAAAGAATGAGATCGAGCTGCTAATCAAGAGTGGAGCCATCCAATGTACCCCAGCTCCACCAAATGTAAACTGTAAGCCATTTCCAAACCACTAAAACCAAGGAGCCAATATGATTGCATTTGACGAGAATTATGACTTGAAGGGGACCATCGTCTCTATTGGGAATGCTGAAGCTACAAGAGTATCACCTCAAGTGATTCCATTGATTACTATACAGTTGAAACCTACTGTGGTGGTTCAAACATACCAACAACGGGCCGCCACTACCATCTGAAATGAGAGGAGTCGAGAATACAAAATAGTTCTATAGACTTACCAGTCAAAGTGAAAGGGAAAATTGACAGACATCACAGCTTCTCACGGGATGACTAGGTCAGGAAGGTGTTACGCTCTAGAAAATGTGAACTGAGGGAACCACATCAGAGAATAGAACAAAAGAATAAACATAACAGACGCTGAGGTGGCGAAATTTTGGAGGAAGATACCAGTTAAAGAGTATTCCATGGAAGAACAACTGAGAAAGACCTCTTCTCACATATCAATCATGGATTTGTTGATGAGCTCCGATAGTCGTAGGGATGCTTTGGTGAAGGTGCTAAGAGGAGTAAGTGTGCTGAGCAATACTATCAGAGAGGTATTAGCATCAACCATTGGAAATATGGTTAAGGAAAAAATGATTTCCTTTCGAAGGAATGAACTTCCTCTGGAGGGTATAGATCATAACAAACCTCTGCACATCATAGTCAAGTTTGGGGATAAAGTCATGTCTCGAGTGCTTGTCGACGAAGGATCAGGATTAATCATTTGCCCATTCTCTACTCTGCGAGAATTGGGTATTCATTTTAGGGAAGTGAAAGAAAGACATGTAAGAGTGAGGGCTTTCGATGGGTCATAGAAGGATGTAATCAGAGAGATCTACTTATTCTTACAGATTTGACCGGTTGAGTTTTCGATATTGTTTCAAGTGATGGACATTTTGTTTTAGTACAACCTTTTACTAGGATGGCCGTGGCTATATATTGTAACGACCCGACCAATTGTTCCATGTATGGTAGCCTCATTCCCCTGTTTATTGCTTCTTCTATGTTCATTTATGGGTTTGTGACTTACCAGGGTGGTTTGTTTGGCTTCGGGGGATGTTTCGGAGAGAATTGGGACACTTAGTCCCAAGGTTGGAGGTTTATGATGAAAGAGTTGACCGGAGTTTGACTTTTGTGCAGACTTCTATGGAATGTATTTTTGATGGTTCCGAAAGCTTCTTATGGTAATTTTGGACTTACGCACATGTCCGAATGTTTATTTGGACGTCCGTAGGTTGGTTTGAGACTTTTGGGCAAAAATTGGATAATTAAAGGTTTGGAAGGTTGAGAGGTTTGACCGAGAGTTGACTTTGTTGATATTCGGTTCATATTTTGGTTTCAAGAGTTGGAATAGGTCTGTTGTGTCATTTGGGACTAGTGTGCAAAATTTGAGATCATTTCGAATTGATTTTATATGATTCGGCACTAGCTTTAGAAGTTAGAAGTTTATTAGTTCATTAGGCTTGGATCGATGTGCGATTCGTGGTTTTGGTGCTTCTTTATGTGATTTGAGGTTTTGACGAAGTTCGTATGGTATTTTAAGACTTGTTGGTATGTTTGGACGGGGTCGCGGGGGGGGGGGGGGGTATCGGGGTGTTTCGGATGGTTAACGGATCATTTCGGACTTGGGGATGATGGCTGATGATTCCTGTTCTGGTGCAATCACACCTGCGAGGTATTTGTCGTAGGTGCAATGCCGCATAAGCAGCCTTGGGATCACATATACTGACATATTTGGGGCTGGAGAAGCATCACAGGTGCGAAGGGATTACCGCATCTACGAGCCCGCAGATGCGGACGAAGGATCGCAGAAGCGGATAGAGGATCTATTACGAAAGTTCGCAGAGGCGAACAGTTTGGCACAAGTGCGTGAGCACACGTGCGCAAGGAGTCCGCAGGTGCAGAGCCGCAGAAGCGGCTAGGAGCCCTAAAAGCGGATGGTCGGGAATTTAGTGATTTGCCATATCTGCGACGGATTTTTTAGAGATGCGGCATCGCAGGTGCGCTGTAATTGACCGCATGTGCGGTTTAGCTAGCAGCCTACATATGTTGAAGGGTTTGAGATTTTTCTTTTTTTTTTTGGAGTTGTGGAGTTCGGTAAGGGCGATTTTCGGAGCACGTTTCACCATAATTAAGGAGGTAAGTGAAGATTAATTACTTTTGCTAATAAATATTAATTACCCATTGATTATTACGCTTATTTTTCATGAATCTAGGATAGAATTTGGGGATTTTTGGACTATGTTATTGGAGAATGAAATTTGAGGATTTGAGGGTCGATTTGTGGTTGGAATTGGATGATTTTGGTATGGTTGGACTTGTAATTGAATGAATATTCAAAATATTTGAATTTTGTCATGCTCCTGGGTGGGGCCCCGGGTTGACTTTTTGACTTGAGTTAAATATCTTAGCTTTGTCTTTTGGAATCAGCTCCTATGGCTTTTATTGATGGTATTGCATTATTTTGGCTAGATTCGATCCGTCCGGAGATCGATACGCACGGGAAATGCTTGTTAGATGAGTGATTTGGCTTGGTTGAGGTACGTTTCTTGCCTAAACTTTGTTGAGGCACTAGTTACCTGAATTATTTGTGATAGCTACGCTCTATGGGTGCGCTTATGTGTGGGGTTTGAGCCCATGTGCAAGCAATGGGGTTCTTATCCATGTTCAAAGTTGCGCTTAGGCTATGATATGCCTAGAATTGACTGCTAAGCTTTAAGCTATGATGTTTCTCATATTTGTAACATTGTTGTGAACTATTTGATCCATATTTGAGGTTACATAGAGTCTTATTCCCTGAATGAACTTGATAATTCCTATTTCCGTGATGAAATTGCCAATTTGAGTGATGATATCACACTTTGCACATGCCTACACTTTAGCATGTCATTTATACAAGCCCAGGAGCATGAGATATGTTATTCATTCATCATATAAATATATTCTTGTAAATTTGCTTCTGTGTGATATGATTTGGACTAGATGCCTATGACCACGCCGGACGGATTGTATTGTTATGCTTGTGACCACGCCAGGCGTATTGTGTTGTTATACATATGACCACGCGGGACGGATTGTACTGTTATGCCCGTGACCACGCTAGGCGGATTATTATATTAAGCCTCTGACCACACTGGGCTGGTAGCCCATTGAATTGGTCGTGCTTGCGTGTGGATATCGATCTGTCACCCTCTCATATTTCTCTCTTGATGATGTACACATGGATATTGAGGAAAAATGATTAGTGCTTTGGTACAGAAAAGGAAATGTTGAGAAAATTCTGGCCAGTGTTTGTTTGGATTTGCATTTCACCTTTTCTTGCAACTTTTGTGGTTATTTACATGATTTATTTGCATATCACCCTTATATGTTATATTATTTACTAAGTAGAGTACTTGAGAAATTGTACAGACACACGGATAGTTCATTCTGTGCTTTAAACTTGATCACATTATTGTTTTGTACTTGTTAGATTGATGAGATTGTACAGGTATAGCAATTATCATTTATAACTCTGCTTCTTTTGCCTCACCGAGGTTAGATATGGTACTTGCTAAGTACATTGGGTAGGTTGTACTCATACTACACTCTGCACTTAATTGTGCAGATCCAAGTGTTGGGACCAGTTATCAGTAACAGATTTGCTTGTTGAGCTGAGTTTCTAGAGAAGTGGTAGAGCTGCATTCTCACCCGCAGTCTTGGCGTCTCTTTTCTTATGTACTGTTGTCGTTATTTCTGAAAGTATTATATTTATCCATTTCAGATTAGTATTCCCGTATTATAGCTTATGACTATGTATTTACTAGTTCTGGAGAGGATTTATCATGTATTAGCGGTATTTTATTACACTGAGATTCCAGACTTATGTTATTTCTATAAATTGCGTTATTTTGAGTTCTTTATTGTTATGTCTGGATTGCCTAGCAAACGTGTTAGGCGCCATCATGACGGGATATGATTTTGGACCATGACACATATGACAGGGTCAGTTCCTTCCACTCTTCATCTGTGTATGAAATTCGAGTGGGATTGCCAAGAGATTGTGATATATGGGGAGTGGAGCCGGTCAACCTATCTGGAATATATGGTCCCTTTTATAGAAGGATTAGTGGAGCCGGTCAACCTATCTGCAAGCAACATGAATGGAGAAGAATGAGAAAAACCATGGTATATTGTTACCATACAAGTTAAAGATGGCAATGCGAGAGATGATGAAGTATGGTTATCGACCAGCGACTGGGCTGGGAGCCCGATCAGATGGGATAAAAGAGCCAATCAAACTGAAAGGATAAAAAGGTACCTCTGGCTTGGGGTGTCAACCTACAATGGGAAAGACCTAAAATGGTAACCTCGGGAAGGATTCTTTTGTACTAGAGCATGTTCTAGGCCCGAGTCATAGTGTTACACCCTATATTTTCGTATGCAAAAGTACGTCGTAATTCAATTGATGTAAGCTCGGATATGAGATACACTTTGAAAGTATATAAAGTAATCTAATGATATTATATCCCGTATTCCCGTTCAACATACAAATGACTAGGTTGAGGACGAATGCACTTAAACGTGAGAAAGGAGATTTTGGACGAATAAAAATGAGCTGCTTGCGTACCCGACGTGCCTGCTTTACCAACTTACTTTCCATCCTACTTGCTTGAGCTACTCGACACATGTTTCAAAATGGAAAAAGAACCAACATATATCACATAATTGATTAAGTAGATGACAAGTAGGTGCATCACCTACTTAGAGTTTGTGGACCAAATTAAAAGGGAAAGGAAAAGGATAGAGATGGGCAGCTCAAGCCCATTAGTAGGGCCATATATACATAGATATTTCACTTAGAAAACAATTTAGAATCCCTATCTATCTATTGAAATATGAAGGATCTCCAAAATATAATCCCAAGGCCTCTCTTAACATTATCCTAGGGTTCAAGACCAAATCCACAAGTTGGTAAGGTGATTTCTCTCTTGGAAGATCAAGATCACCTAGTTATCTCTCTACCTTGTTATTTGGGGTAAAGAACTTATTTGAGCTTGAACTAAAGCTTAGTTAGACAAGTCTTCTTACTGCCAAGGTAAGTTTTAACTTCTCCTATATGTATGTAAGATCATATATGTATATCTAGTTGATTTGATAAAGGGAACTGGTGAAGTAGGTTGAACTTCATGTTGAAGTGTTGTAGTTGTTGGACTATTTTGGAGTTGAATTCTTGATATATATATATATATATATATATATATATATATATATATATATATATATATATATATATATATATATATATATATATATATATATATGTTTGTTGACATTCTGGACATGTTCGTCTTGTTGTTTGATTTGAGGAAAGTGAAGAGAATAAGGGGAGGTGTTGTCCAAAATTTTGTAGATGAGCTAGTCGCTCATTTGTGTTGAGTTCTAGCTTCCGAAAGATTAACAATTGTCCCTTATTGTTTGTTGTAGATTGAAGTACTAACGGGCTGAACCAATGTCGTGTGGTTAAGTAAACTACAAAGGTATGTTAAGGCTATCTCTTATTTCTTTTTGGCACGATCCATATGATACAAACAAAACGAGCAAACGCATAACATTCACAAATGGATCTATCCTTAGAAGTACTAGGGTTGCATGTTATTGATTCCCTATATGTCCTATTATTATATCGTCTGTTCAAGGGTCTCAGAAAATATGTAAGTTGATAAAGTTTATTTCGTGACATTAACGGAGGTATATTGATCTTATGACATCCCGAGAGATCTTATATACTTACTTCATTATGCATTGCATTCATTTATACATGTACATTGACCCATGACCAGATGGTATTATAACGCATATATTATATGTATATGGGGTATGGGGAACAGTTACGGTGTTATATATGCACTACCACCTGATCAGTTGGTATACGTTGATGATTTCGCCCACTGAGGCCGAGATGAAATGATGGGATGCCCTTATAGGCTTGATGATGTTATGTACGCATATAGCTATGCATGGTATGACATTTAGACACATATGCATGGCATAAAAATGTTTCATGATTCACAAAGCTATTTAGACTTACAAGTTAAGTCTTTTACTTCATGTTTCTTTCATGTCTTTTTATATGCTGATTTTCATGCCTTACATACTCGGTACTTTATTCGTACTAACATCCCTTTTTCCCGGGGATGCTGCGTTTCATGCCCGCAGGTCCAGATAGACAGGTTGGTATTCTTCCTAGTAGGATATCAGCTCAGCAGAAGGTGTTGGTGCACTCCACTTACTCTGAAGTTGCCTATTTGATCAGTATGCTTTGCACATGTATTGATTGGTATAGCGGGGCCCTATCCCGGCCTTTAGGCCACTTATGTACTCTTAGAGGCTGGTAGATAGATGTCATGTATA
This sequence comes from Nicotiana tomentosiformis, assembly GCF_000390325.3. Classification (NCBI taxonomy): domain Eukaryota; kingdom Viridiplantae; phylum Streptophyta; class Magnoliopsida; order Solanales; family Solanaceae; genus Nicotiana; species Nicotiana tomentosiformis. Next base: position 62,756,055 of record NC_090818.1, read on the forward strand.
TGGATGATTTTATGGCCTTGTTGGTCTATGTTTTGAGTGTACAAATAATTATTTCGGTCTTATAGCACCGTATGTCACATGTATAAGTTTGTATACCATGTTGGGTCATCCTATGTTGAGTATTCGCTTATGTTTAATTATGGTTATCTCATGACGACCTTTCCGGTTCATTTAACCATGATAGCATGATAAGAAGGATACGTTACGTTGGTACTCGGTTGAGTTAGGCACCGGGTAACCGTTACGGCCTTCGATTTGGGTCGTGACAAAAGAGGTATCAGAGCAGTTCTGTCCTAGGGAGTCTACAAGTCGTGTCTAGTACAGTCTTGTTTATGGGTGTGTTGTGCACCACACTTATAAACAGGAGGCTACAGAGCTCTTAGGACTATCACTCTTTCTTCTTACTCTAGATCGTGTGGTAGAGTTCAGTTGTAAGAATTCAAACTCCTCAATTCTATCTTTTTCGTAATTCAACAATACCTACATCTAGAAAGACTATTGGTAAGAGATTGAATGTGTCTGTGGAAGAGTTGAATCAGAGGAACTCGATTTTGCATCATGCTTATGATGAGTAAATGTAAGGCCTTCAGCAGATCGTATGTGTACTAATATGTGTAAGCTTCTCTAAAAGGATCCCTAAGGCATGAATATCGATCCACACATGTGGTAAAAAGCAACGAGAGAATTAGAAGGTAGATACAAGTTTCAAAAATTAAAAGAAGCAAGGTGAAGAAGGGTACAAGGTACCCAGTTAATGAAGATTATCAGTATTTATAATTCAGGCAGAGAAATATAAGCATTTTGAGTTACCCTTAATAGTAACAGAGGTATGTACAATTGGCCACAGCCCTATGGGAGCTAACAGATATAGTTTAAGAGAATGACATGATATCAAGATACAGTTGGGGTTAGAGTAACCCAAAATGGTGGATGGATTGTTAGCATTAGCTGACATTTCTAAAGGATATTGCAAACATGGTAATAGTTCTCGTTGTGAGACACCCAGATGGTGCACTCTAGAATTGTACAGTTAGATATGAATACTAGCACGTTGATAAACTTTAGAAGATAGGCACTGGAATCCTAGAAGGAATAAATATTTACCTTAGTATGACTCCCGCCCCTAGTTTAAAAAAAAGAGAGAAAGTTAGGCATCCCGAAGATCCAGTGAGATGAAGCAAGCGAAACTAAAAGTGAAAGAACATTTTGTTGATGTTTTTAGAATAAAGTGATAGACAGAAATATTAGCGGGGGATAAGGCTGGCAAATGGGCCAGTCCAAGCCTGGGACCGCG